>NC_085874.1:23368236-23383236 GCF_034702125.1 Engraulis encrasicolus | reverse complement strand
GCAGAACATGGGGCTATGGGATCCACACAGACTTATATATAAAAAGAGCAGGGCGTCGATGATACTGTACGCGTGTGTGTGTTTGTTTGTGTGAGGATGTGTGTGTGTGTGTGTGCGTGC
This sequence comes from Engraulis encrasicolus, assembly GCF_034702125.1. Lineage (NCBI taxonomy): Eukaryota > Metazoa > Chordata > Actinopteri > Clupeiformes > Engraulidae > Engraulis > Engraulis encrasicolus. Next base: position 23,383,116 of record NC_085874.1, on the reverse strand, counting down.
GTGCGTGCGTGCGTGTGTGTGTGTGCGTGTGTGTGTGTGTGTGTATATGCACGCGTGTGTGTGAACGCATCAGCCACTTATGGATACAACAGGAAGTCTCCATACATAGCACAGCACAGCAGGAAGTGAACACGCTAAACGCTGCAACATAAATGTAAAGTGCCGCCATTAGCACTCTACACTGTAAAAAGAGAAGCACGGAGCTGTTCATTCAAGCTAATAACTACCATTGAATACATAGTAAAATTATTGACTTGGTTGTGAAACCCTATATTTTTGCATATTGAGGTGTCAGTTTTGATTCAGGCTGAATTAATTTCATTTCTGAAGGAAACAAAGCAAATATTTTAGTTCCTTTCAAAACATACTGAAAGGAAAGAGATAAGAAAGTAATATTTTCCATTTGAGTCAAACATGAATTGCGCATGCGCACTGCCCAGCACAGCAGCACGGCGAGAAGTTGAGGAGAAGGCGCTTGATGTCAGAGGAGCTCCGTCCATTTCGACATGTGAAAGAAAGAATGATTAACGTCTTAACCGACATTTCATTGAAGAATAAACCTGCGGTGAGTACTACCTTAAACTGGTGTGAACGTGTCTTAAGAAGCCTACAAGTTTGATGATGCAAAAGACGGTTAATGTCACCAGGCTAACAAGCTGAATGTCTCTGTTAAAATTGGTAATACTACATGCCACGCTTTCGGTTTTCGCCCTGTTGTGGTGCAATTTCTGAACTTGGGCGTATTTCGTGAGAAATATAACTGTGTTTAGGCTACATTGTTCTGGTGTATCCGGAATTAATCAAAGTAGGGATATTTTTTCGCAAGGTTACCATACCATTCGCTTCCACCCAAGACCTCCTTGCTTCCACCACTGTTAGCTCGGCTACACCGTGAACTTGACTAGCTCAACACATGTTAAGCCATGTTAGCAATTAAGCCTAGGCTACTTCATCTTGTGTGTGAAAAGTGTGCCCGTGTGTATGTTTAAAGCCACCCATGTAGCACTGTGATTGTAAAAAGTCTGTTTTATGGCAGCGAGACTGCTGAGTGCATGCATATTTGAATGGTATGGTCGGTGATGTTTCTGAGTGGTCGCCATGCTTCGTAGGTGCAGTCACGTTTCTCCCCTGTTTAAACAGTTGCAGAGGGCACTCGGTAATCTCCTTGTTAACTTAAACAGTTTAGAGCTAAACTTTTTGTTCGGGTCTTCGAGTGGTTTAAACGCATTTCGTTCACGACACGGCCCCATTTACTGTAGGTTAAGAACTACGTTTACCGAATGCATTGTGTTTTAGAGATATGTCGTGGCATGCTGGCCGGTTAAGTGACCACACGCGCCCATTGTTATAACGTTGAGCCAGTAGAAATGTTGTGTTGCTACGTTCAGAAAAAAAAACAAATGAATAGTGGAGACGAGATTAAGTGGACCAAATGATAAAGTGATGCTGGGCTGTCAGAAGCAACATTTGGACACACACACACACACGGTTTTCCCTTCAGACAGCTCCATGTCTTTCTCTCGAGTCCAGTGTAGCCTACTCGCCCATTGTAAATTTTCGCTCGTACGAGCGACGCCCACCCCCTGTGTGTCGTGTGTGTGTGTGTGTGTGTGTGTGTGTGTGTGGGGGGGGGGTTATAAACTAAACAAAACTTATTTAAGATTTCTGCTCATTGCATTTTCTAAATATTTCTGCTTTTCTTTTTTCAGGTTGGATGTGGAAATGCAAAGAATGCAGCAAGCATTTTTCAATAAGATCTGAGATACTGAAGCACTTGAGACGTGACCATCAGTTTCACGGTAGGCGGCGTCCCTATCCATGCATCTACGCACATTGTCCCTGTTCGTCCAAGACATGGAATGGTCTTCAGAAACATCTCTCTAGAAATCATTCTTCTCTGGAGTCCCAACAAAGACACTCTTTCAAGTGTTATATTTGTGGAAACAATCAGCTTTCTACTGAGCACGTTTTTTTTCAACATATCCATGAACATCTGAGGAAATATGAAGTAGTCCCATGTATGTTTAATGGTTGCTCTTTCAAAACCAACATATACAGAAGTTTCCAGAGCCATAAATTGAGAAAACATCAGTCATGCACAATTAATGACTTTAAAAGTGGAATAGTTGTCACATCCCTCATTCCCAATCCGCCTGACTCCGACTTGAATGAAGAAATAGAGCCAGCCACTGAAGAGTCAAGAGATTTGGAAAAGGAAGTTGAACTGAAATTAGCTTCACTTTTGCTTAAATTAGAACATACATATTTAGTCTCGAGTGCAGCTGTAAATGAATTGCTCGAGGACCTAGAACATGTCATTGGAACTGTCTCTGTGCCGGCTAGTATAGCAGCAATTAACCAGCATTTGGAAGATAATAATTGTCATGTGGAAGCATCTGTTGTTCAACAGTTAGCCACTGTTCTTTGTTCTTCACATCCAATTCATAAAGCAATAGGGAAACAAGGGCCATTGTCTACTAGTTGGAAGCGCAAGTCGTACTATAAAAGAGAATTCGGCGTAGTGTCTCCCTTGGAATACATTCTTGATAAAAGAAACAAAAAATCATTACAGTATGTATCTGTGCTGAAAACATTGCAGCAAATTTTAAATTCAGATGCGATTTTGGCAAAAACTGTGCATTTGAGAGAGAGATATCAGTCATCAGAGAGTGATAAAACAGTTTATAGTTGTCCTTTTGATGGTGAATTTTTCAGAGACAACACACTTCTGTCTGCAGACTGTGCTATTTCACTAAATCTTTATGGTGATGAGTACGAGGTCTGCAATCCAATTGGGACATCACGAAGAAAACATAAAATTTGTGGCTTCTATTGGACTTTAGGCAATCTGATCCCTGGTTGTCAGTCTTCACTGTCATCAATTTACTTGGCTCTTCTAGTCAAAAGTGATGATTTGAAAGCGTATGGCTATGAGACAGTACTAGAGCCACTCATAAGTGATTTAATTTCATTAGAAGAGCACGGTGTCTTTTTGCCGAAGTTAGGGAAATGTGTTAGGGGAACCATCCAGTGTGTGATAGCTGATAACCTTGGAGCACACGGTATCGCAGGGTTTGTTGAGAGCTTTTCAAGTGGGCACATTTGTCGATTTTGTACAGCATCTAGGTCAGAAATTCAAACTAAAAGTGTAGATAGTGGAGCGTTTACATTAAGAACAGAACAGATTCACTCAGAACACCTCAAAACCCTTGAACAAGATTCCCTAAGTAATTTCTGTGGTGTCAAGAGGAGATGTGTCCTCTCTGAGAAACTTAGTCATTTCAAAGTTACCACAGGTTTCCCCCCAGATCTTGTCCATGATTTATTTGAAGGAATAGTACCTGCAGAGATTGCTCTTTGTCTCTCTGTTTTCACATCCAAGAAGTACTTTACTCTTGCGTATTTAAACGAGTCTATACTAGCTTTCCCCTTTAAGTGGACAGACAAAGTTAATTGTCCCCATCCAGTGCCTTTGAACTTTGCATCTCGAAAGACAATAGGAGGCAATTCTCACGAAAACTGGAGTCTCTTAAGGTTTTTCCCCTTCCTTGTCGGTCAAAAGGTACCTGTAGATGAACCGGCATGGAAAATACTGACTGACTTAAAAGATATAGTCGATCTTATCGTCTCACCTGTCCATACAGAGGAATCTATTGGGTATTTGAATTTCAAGATATCAGAGCACAGAGTGCGACTTGGAGAGGTTTTCCCAGACTACAATCTGCTGCCTAAGCATCACCTGCTGGAACATTATCCTCAGCTTATTCGTAAGTTTGGACCACCAGTGTGTCTTTGGACTTTACGATACGAAGCCAAGCACAGTTTTTTCAAAAGAGTTGTTCGTTATACAAGATCTTTCAAGAATGTTTTGCTGTCTTTGGCGGAGCGACATCAATTTTACATGGCACAGCAGATATTTATGTACTCTCAAAAACCTCTTTTGGAAGTGTCAACTGTCTCAAGCCTCTCTGTTGATGTGTTAAAAGAAGATATTGCACAAGCTATACGGCTCAAACACCCAACAATGGATAATGTGTGCCTGGCTAAAAATGTTACTTTCAATGGATTCAACTACAGAAATGGAATGATACTTGCACATGGGTCTTTGGAGGGACTTCCAGAATTCAGTGAGATCATCCACATGTTTATTCTGGAGGAGAGACTTTTTTTCGTTGTTAAGAAGCTGAGAGCGTGGCACTGGGAACACTTCAGGGCCTTCGAACTTGAAGTGAGCCCTACCAAAGACATAACACTTGTGGCATCAGATGAACTGACTGATCCATATCCTCTGGTAGCTTACACTGTGGGAGGAGTGCGTTTTATTACCCTGAAGAGATATATTCAAGTTTAAGGTCTGCATTGTATTTTTCCCTTTATTTAAACATTATTTAAGGTCTGCATATTCATCAAGATTTGGTTGTGAATGTGAATTAATATTTTCTCTTTGTCTCTCCTTTTGTTTTCCTGCCATCCAGGATTTGATTCCAGCTTCCTGAACTTCACTGGGCATCTACATCAACACATCTTGAGAGCCAACTTAGCAGTATGGCCACTCCCATCCGACTCCTCATCTTGCTGGGTGGCGAAAGTGCAGAGAGGATGGAATTATCAAGGATGCCGGACACAGTTGAGGAGCTCATTGAACAGGTCAAAAACGCATGCAAACTTTGTGGAGACATCAGGCTGCAATACAAGGACGATGACTTTGGTGGAACATTTGTTAACTTGAGCTCAACCTCAATGATCAAAGATCTCACTACAATCAAGATCATACAAGCTGCTCCTGATATCGTTCTGAGTTTCATTGAAAGTGTCCCATCTGATTTGAGTGACTTAGACACAAGCCTGGTCTCACGAAACACTGATACAGATGACACAGTCATACTCAGCCGCAGCTCCTCTGACAGTGAGGGACTGAGAAAAGAGCCGTGGCCAAAGGAGTTTGTTATCCCGCCCTTCTCCCTTGAAACAGAAGGTCAACTTCAGAGAGGGAATTCAGAATATGCACAGAACCAAACCAGACTGACTCCTTCATCAAAAATGCTGTCTGACCTATTGGAAAGATTGGCAGAGAAGATTTTTTCCTACAAGGCGTACCCCACTGATGCAGACCTGAGTGAAGTTGCAGAGGCTCTGACAAGGAAACATCCCTGCCTGAGACAACCAGACTCCTTCAATGAGAGTTATGGATGGAAACTGAAGCTCAAGAGTAAGATGCACAACTACCGCACTCAGCTGAGGTCACATGGACTTTCGTCTGAGCTCATGGTGAACACACTGAAGTCCAAGTCACGAGAAGATGCTGATCCCTTCCCAGCAAAGAATGTCAAAAAGGCAAGAAGAGGTGAGACCAATTACTATCCTCAACCCAGCGGAGACAGTCCTGAAAACCTTGAGCAAGAAAGAGCATCTCTTCTGACAGAAATAAAGATAAGAAATAATGAGAGAACCATACGGGAGAAGATGGCCAGGACTTTTCAGTTCAGGAGGCAAGAGATTGTGGATCAGAAGCCAACCATCGAAAACCTCATGGAAAGATGGCCAGCTTTATTTCAGATGGGAGAGGTACACTTTTCACAACTTTTTTGTATACTTCAGTCAATTTCAACATGCAGTTGTAATGCTCACACTACCCTGGACTTTTTAAATATTTTTTTGTTTTTCTTCAGCCTTTTCCAAGCTCCCGGTCATTGTAATGGGGGCAGCTGTTTGTTTACATTTTTTTTTTTTAATCTTGATTTATTCCCAAAAACACCCAAAAGGTTATGCAACACCAGCACACAACTAGCAAACAGCTTTTGGGAAAATATTTGGAGTTGACCCATGTTAAGAATTTTTAAAATGTAAACAAAAGCTGCCCCCATTAGAATAGGTCAGATCTCGGAAAGGGCTGAGCCAAAAAAATGCAGCATCACCAGGTACTGGCAAGTCAAGGGTTGCGTGAGCAATACAACAGCATATTGAAAATGTTGTTACCTTGTAGGGATGCACCGATATCGGCTGCCGATACTGCTCATTATACTCGTACTTGTCAAGCACTTGCCGATACCAGGAATGATACTGCTATTACACAAAACAATGCAAAATCCTGTCACGTTCTGTGGACTTGAAAGCAGCATGGGAAAAAAGTGACACCTCATACATTTAATAACATTTAAATCTACATGGAAATGGACAATACAAATTTCACAGGTGGAAAAAAACAAGGCCATGCATTTATTTTCATTGTATTTTGGTGGTAAAAGGTATCGGTACTTGGTATCGGCAAGTACACACATTAATGTACTCGTACTTGTATCGGTTTTCAAAAAAATGGTATGGTAAAATGGTAACTTTCTGCTACTTTGTAATGCATCGTCCTCTTCTTTACTCTGTGTAGGACAATGCTATCAGTGTTGCAACTGTACACTGTGCCTTACCTTGTTTAAATTGCTCCTTGTAACTCGCTTTGAACAAAGGCATTTGCTAAATGTTTATGTAATGTAAAATGACTGAAGTGGTCCTTTCAGCCCATAGATTTAAAAAAAAAATATTTCACATTATTCTTTAATTTAAAAGTGTATTGCGTACTGTTTTCTTGTGTACAGGTTGATGCAGAGTTTCAGCGGGTTACTGCAGTTCCCCTCCTGACCAGATTTATGGCGCACCTGGACAAGCACTCCCCGCAGCTACTGAAGATCTTCAGAAAGAAGGGAGGGACCACTAAAGCAAAAACTGCCACAATCCTGGAGTTTCTTGATCAGGTATGATATGCAGTATATAATTAACCACTATCGACAGCCTTTGACCTTCTACATGAAGTGGAGGTACAACTGGCATGTATTGGTTTGCTGATGTGCAATTGATGTACATGGGATTTTGGTTGTGTGCCAACTTGTTTTGCACCATATTCACTCAACCATTTAAAAATAAATAAAACAAATGTGGCCCTATGAGTTCATTAATATGTAGCTCATAGAAAATAATTTGTGCACCTGTCACTAAGAATTTAAGGTGTCACTGTCATGTAGCACTTCTGGAAAATAATTAATGTATGAGTGTTTTGCACCAAAGTTACTTTGAGGGTATAGAAACCCAAACGGGTCTGTCTTCATATTTAAAGAGGAACTGCCAGTGGCCTTTGGCAGATGTAGAGTCTCTCCCATGGATTCAATATTGATCAGGCGCACACTGTAAAATCACTTTTTATGGTAGAGCTGGGAATTGTGTTGCTAGACTAGCCTACACATTGCATAGTAACAGTTTTGATTGTCCCTGAAGGGTGCTGATGCCGATATCAGAAGGGAGTGCATCCTCAAAGCTCTCATCATCTACCTAGGAGAACATGTGGAGGACCTATTAAAGGAATACATGGTATGTCCAGATATATTCTATCACTGATTATCCAACTTCATTAATCGTGGGAGACCACCTACAGTATATCACGAAAGTGAATACACCCCTCACAGTTTTGCAGATTTTTGAGTATATCTTTTCTTAGGAAAGCATTACAGAAATGTTACTGTGACACAATGATTAGTGACCTTTTAACAACATATTTAACCGCTTACATTTCTTGTTCACTCAGAGAAAAAAAAACAAAATACAGCCATTAATGTTTGAACATGTACTCACAAAAGTGAGTACACCCCAGATTAAAATCCGGTAGAGAAGGGGCTATGTTGGCTCGAATCGTCTCGAAATGAAACTAAATTAAAAGGGATGACAAGGGAGGTCATCAGTGTGCGTTTCAACCTTTCTTTGCATTGAACTTTTACATTTTGAGTCTGCATCTGGCTTAAATAGATTGGTGTGAGATTTGAATGTAATCCTATGGAGAATATCATGATCTGCTTCGGTAGGGACAGTGCATGTTGACATGCATGTTTCTTTTAGGTGTATTTCAGATTTCCAATGTTAACAGCATTCATGCATCCCCAAACCATGTCAGTCCCACTACCATGCTTGGCTATTGAGAGGATACGCCTTTTTTGTAAAACTCACTTGTTTACCACCACACATGCTTGACACCATCTAAAGCAAATTTGTTTATCTTGGTCTCTTCAGATCACATGACATGGTTCCAGTGATCCATATCCTTGGTCTGTTCATCTCTCTTGAGATTGTTGTGTTCAAATTGAGATTGAAATGTTCAAACATTAATGGCTGTATTTTGTTTTTTTCTGAGTGAACAAGAAATGTAAGCGGTTAAATATGTTGTTAAAAGGTCACTAATCATTGTGTCAAAGTGACATTTCTGTAATGCTTTCCTATGAAAAGATATACTCAAAAATCTGCAAAACTGTGAGGGGTGTATTCACTTTCGTGATATACTGTATGCCATTATATGTAGTTATTAATGAGGTGTGCCAGACTGCAGTTGTTCAGTTGCATTTTTCAAATATTTTGCCTCAGGTGTCCCAGAAAGATCAAGCCGTGCAGGAGCTAGAGAGGACCACCATGGCAGTCTTCGTCTTCAGAGAGAATTCAAGCCTTCTACAACAGCCCCAAGACGTCGGGATTATCATTGATGGTGTGGAAGTCCTCAATGAGTTGCCTTCTGTTGCAGCAGGAGTGGTAATGCTCTTTGGACTTTGCTATGCTCTTAACATGGAATACCCACAGGGTTTCAGGTTCACCTTTGAGGCCCTTCAGAAGATCCTGATGGAGCTTGGTTCCAACAAGATGACTTCCAAGATTCGCAAACTCAGTGGTGAACTCAAAACTGCACAGTAGTGTATACGTGTGCTTAGTGTGTGCATGTAGTTGCCACTGGCTTTTATTTAAGAGGTAGTCAACCTCAGCAGCACTTGATTGTACAAGCTCATGGGGTCACTTTCATGGAGTGCTTTTGTTGGAATTTGAGTTTTTTTTGTTTTTTTTCCAATATGATGTTAAGAGATGACACTCGTTCCAAAAAAAGAGCAAATATTTCATTCAAGTTAAGTTGTACATGTAAAGTACACAACAATGAGTACACCCAGTTTCAAAATCAACATTTTAAACAATATATCAATAAGCATGCAAGTTATATTCAAAATGCGCATAGGTAAAACATCCGTTTGACTTACAACTGAAAAGTAAGGTTAATTCATCAACACAACTTGAGATCCAACTTAGCACCACTCCGATCTGACTCATTACCACAGTCAATATCAAGCAATCTGCTCCTGATATTGTTCTGAGTTTCATAGAAACTGAAAGTGTCCCATCGGATTTGAGTGACTTAGACACAACCCTCATCTCACCAAACACTGATAGACAATAGTCATACTCAAGTTATATTCTTAGCATTACTTTTCTGTTGTAAGTGCAACAGATGTTGTTAAACTTTGTCTATGCACATTTAGGAAATAACCTGTGTACTTGTAGGTATTTTTGAAAAGTGTACTTTTCAACCGGTTTGTTCATTATCATAGTGCACTGTCTGTTGAGTTAGTATGTAGCTGCCACTAGATTCTAAATTTAGAGGTAAATGTCAGTGGCGATTGGCTGTTTGGGGCCATGGGGTCATTTTCATGGTGTGATGTTGCCTTTAACATTTTGTTGGGATTTGAGTATTTTCAGTTCAGATGTGTATGAACAGTACAACAATGATGGGGTACACCCCTTTTTTTAGATCAATATTCAATTAGCACACAAGTTCACAGAAGATTCTGATGGTGCTTGGTTCCAACAAGATGACTTCCAAGATTCATAAACATAATGGTGAACTCAAAACTGCTCAGTAATGTATATTTTTGTGTGTGCAGTGTGAAGATAAAACATCTGTTGGGGTTACCACAGAAAAGTAAGGCTAATACAGCACAACTTAGCAATATGGCCGCTCATATCCGACTTCTTGTTGAGTGGCGAAAGTGCAGAGAGGATGGAATTATCAAGGATGCTGGACACAGTTGAGGAGCTTATTGAACAGGTCAAAACGTATGCAAACTTTGTGGAGACATCAGGCTACAATACAAGGATGATGACTTTGGTGGAACATTTGTTAACTTGAGCTCAACACCCATGATCAAAGATCTGACCACAGTCAAGATCATACAGGCTGCTCCTGATATTATATCTGAGTTTCATTGACGGTGTCCCATCTGATTTAAGTGACTTGGAGGTTGCGCTCAAGTCGTCAAATTTTCTGCCAAAGAATTTACCCCAGTCCGATAATACAATCAGCTCCTGATATTGTTCTGACTTTCCTAGACGGTGTTCTATCTGATTTCAGTGACTTGGACACAAGCCCCGTCTCACGAAACACTGATACAGATGACTCACTTGTGCTCACGTTACAGTCTTAACCTTCTTTTCCTGTTGTAAGCTCAACAGATGTTATATAAACTCAAAACACATTTTGGAAATAACTTGTGTACTTTTTGAAATATTGTCAATTTTACCATTCAAAGGTTTGTTCATTATCACTGTGCATGGTACATTGATATAGCCTGTAGTTGCCACTGGCTTCTATTTAAGAGGTGGAAGACCAATGTTAATGGCAATTGCTTGCATGGTGTCCTTTTCATGGAATACCATTTAATGTTGTGCTTTAAGTTCTGAGTAGTCTCTATGATCTCTAGAGAGACAGCACTCCTTAAGCAATAATACATATTGTCCATCCATTTCATTTGCTTGGTAAGCCATCTATTTTCATCTATCTTTTGGATGTAACAAAATGTATATGGAGTAACAATTACATGTTTATATTTGTTTCTGAACATGCTACCTCATTTCCCCCCTTTTTGACTTGTGAGAAATAAATCACATTGAAAAAAACACTTGCTCGAGGGTGTTGGGTGGTGTCTTGTAAAGTGTGATAGGAATGATTCAAATAGTTTTAAATTAAATGTAAAAAGGAATTTCACAGTGCCAATGAATTAACTGGTGTAAATGCCTGAATATTAGTTTGGTTCAATGTAAATATATTTGATTGAACCAAACTAATATTTTTAAATTGAACCAATGTCAACATTTTAGTTTGGTTCCAACACTGAAATGTAAATAATTTAACTTGAATAAAGCTGAATAATTAATATTGGGTCAAGTTAAGTAATATGGTTTGAGTCAAAATTAAATAATCATGTTGTGCCAAACGACTTAATTTAGCTTCTGTCAAGTCAAATATATTAGATGCATCATATGGACATCAATTTTTTTGGTTTAAGCTAGGTCAATCTTTTTACAGTGTACATGGGGTCATAACGTACAGTACGTCTCACGCTTTACGTTTAACGGCTTTTAGGTCAACTGTTATCATGGCTATTAATCAACACCCTGTCTCTAATCGTGCGCTAATACCTCTCTAATGACACTGTTTTACCCCCATAAATGTTTTTTTGGAAAAATGGCTACATTATGTCCCTATTCAACACATATGCCCCACTTCCTTCCAAACCCCTGATAGCAATTACCGAATTAACTAACTAATTACTTAAACAAGGAGGTTAAGAGAGACAGAAACAGTTTAGAAATTAAAGAAACATTTCATTTAAAGCACGTTTTTACGCTTTTAATAGTTTTTAAACGTTTTTAATCTTAGACCAACCGCCTATCATAACAAATAGTCTCCTCACAGCAATTCATATACAGTATAGTAGCATGAGTGTCATTTGCAGATGCCACATCAGATAAGACATATTTGTAGCAATGTATTCTTTAACCCCTAGCGTAGCACTATGGCTCTCTGTAATGTCATAGCAATGTTGTTATGATCTAGCTAAGCATTTTCAGCAAGTGAATAAGGTCGCCGGCAACCCCAGCTGCAGTAAGAGGCTACATGTAATGTTGTTGTTTTCCTTCATTATAGTATTATTATAAGGCATATTCTAGGGCATATTCTGATTTAATGACGCCGAGTTAACAATTTGCATTCATGTAGTGCATTTTATAGCGTGTAATGTTAAGTGTTCACAAACTGGAAAGTTATTTCACTGCAAACCTTGACACCATAGACATCCACAAATTCAACCGTGGTCACATGAAGCAAAGACAACCCTGTAAGAATGCGAGCAGTTCAAAGTTAAGCACTTTGGTTCTGTTCCGAGCGTAACTGGTGGGCATCGGCACCGGCACCATTATGAAATGAACTACATCAGGCATGCTAGGGGTAAGCGTGGCTACAACATGATCATGTCTCTCTGATTCCCTGTTATGCAAGACAGAGATCCTGCACCAGGTGGTGTCGGTCATACCTTTTTGACCTTCGACCTCACCATATCTTGTTCGGAGGAACTCTCTCTCTCTCTTCTCTCTCTCTCTCTCTCTCTCTCTCTCTCTCTCTCTCTCTCTCTCTCTCTCTCTCTCTCTCTCTCTCTCTCTCTCTCTCTCTCTTCTCTCTCTCTCTCTCTCTCTCTCTCTCTCTCTTTACAAACACACACACACACACACACACACACACATTTACAAATGACCTTGGGAGGCTATAATACCATATTTGAGGTGCAAAAAATGATAAAATGGAAATTATATTTTTTTTGCGTCTGGGCCTTTTCAGTGGTACTCAGCATAAAAGAGTGCGCACAAGGAACAAGCGAGGTAGGGGTGGCTACATCTCACGTCTGTGCACCTGTTGTGCGGGGAGGTGGAAGGGAAAATTAAGCTGGCACCAAAGCACAGGTAATGCTAGCCTCAGCACAATGGAGAAAATTACTGGATACGGGATATTCAAATGGGTGTAATTCTGAAGGAATTTAATGTGTAAGTCCGTGTGTGTGTGTGTGTGTGTGTGTGTGTGTGTGTGCGTGTGCGTGTGCGTGTGCGTGTCTGTGTCTGTGTGTGTCTGAGAGAAGAAGAAGAAGAAGAAGAAGAAGAAGAAGAAGAAGAAGAAGAACACCTAGAACACAATAGTATGTGTGTGTGTAATGGGCTTTTGTGTCGATCTGCTAGGATGAATATAAGCAGAGTAATTACGCATAGTCTAGACACATTTTTCATATTTGTGAATGTTAGAAGCATTTTTTAGTAAAAGTTGGGAACCTATGTACTTAACATAATTTAAGTGTGCTGAATTCAACTAGACTGGTTCCCAAGCTGGATTTTGAGGTTTTGACAGTTAAATTTGAAAAACAAAATGGCTGCCAAAATACGCTTTTTTTGACAGAGCATTTTTACCAAGTATTGCTGTACTTGGAAATAAATGCTCTTTTCTAACATTTTGTGTCCCAATAATGTTTCTTGATGAATGTATCTACTATAGAGGATTTTAAAAAGTATAAAATAGCTTCTAGAATGCTAATAATGCTAATATTGTAGGTGTTAGCCTAAACGTTTCAAATATTTAGCTTTTCTAAGATATTTGTAGCCTATGTGTGTTTATATGGTTAAGAAAATTGATATAAGTATTTTAGAAATACTTAGCATAATGTGCAGTATTTAGAGTTTCCAAAAATCACTTAAAGTTGCTATTAGCTCTCTGAAAACTGTCCAGAAATCGCTAGATGACACCATGATATTACATAAAACACAAGTTATTTTGTGTCATTTTGAAAAATGTTCAGACATATTTTACATATTTATAAGATACTATTGCACACATTTGAGATAGTCTGTTAGTGACCATACATCTCTTGAAGATGATGGAATTGGTAGCAAGGAAAAACTTGCTCAAAGTACAGTTCTGAATGAGGCTTAAGTCCTTGTTTATTGTGTCAGTGATGGCAAAAAATGGACTCCAAAACATGTCGGTCTTGCTTGTACTCCTCATCAAGCTATTGGGTAAAAGACCTAATACGACAATTCAACCTGGCAGGTCATTGTCTGAGTTTCAACCAGGTCCTCCAAGTCCAGATCCTCCTTAGCTGAGAGCACTGTAAAAACACTGAACCAAGAGAGTGGTGCCATTATTCCAACAAACATTGCGGCAGATAAATTCATCCACTACACATGTGATAACATTGCCATCCTGGATGAAACACTTGATGGGAAGAATACTTCCCATGCAACACAAATGGCAGCATGGCAGAGAGGCCAACCAATTGATGATTCTGTTAAAGATATGAGGTGTCCACTAGACATAGGCCCTGTGCCAAATGCCCTGATGGAACTACATCCTCTCAGGATTACTCCTAGGACATTCAAACCAACTTGTTCAGCACCCATTGCTGAATCATGCTTTGGAAAATCTGGAGAGGAGCATATGCTAAACAAGCAAAGGCCACGGACCTAGCTTTCTTCTTGCACTGTCAAAACTTAGACATGAAGACTTCTTGGTCAGTGTTCGATCAGTCACTGTCATCAAAGGAACAACAGACTGCTGCGTAGTCTACTATGCGTTACTGCACATGTTTTGCACACATTTTGATACTTTGAATACAAATGCATTGTCATATCTTCACATTTTGGACAGGAACATACAAGTTTAGCCAGATTCTGATCAGGCTATTAAGAGGGTAAATGTCACAGGCAATAAAAGAGCATCATTGCGATCACCGAGACAGCCCCAGCTTTGTGTAGGTGGACACTCTCTTTTAACCTGAGATCACACATTGCAGATCAAACATATGGAATGTACAGTGTCCTCCATGGCAGCAAGAAACTTCACAATGACGGAACCTACTCACCGCAGATTAGAAACAATACGGAGTAAAAGTTCTTTACACACATTTGTGCGTACCCAGTTCCTTGGACTCACGTCTCCTGACTGAGCCCATGAGTAGGGTGACCAGCTGTCCGGACTTCGGCCGGACAACCCCGCCCCTTAACTTTCTAACCTAGCGTCCTCGCGCGCACCCATTGCTTCGACTTGCCGAATCCCCGCCTCCGTGGAGAAAATTGTGAAGTTGGCATTCTAAACTGTAGGCAGAAATCAGGGAACAGCGCTGCCATCTTACCTCAGACAACTCAGCTGCCAACAACAGTTTTACTTGTAAAACAATGTTTTTTGGGGGAAGGATTTTCGCATTGCATTACCTCACT
>NC_085874.1:23345736-23358236 GCF_034702125.1 Engraulis encrasicolus | reverse complement strand
GTGTGTGCGTGCATGCGTGCGTTTGGGAGAGATGAATCTGCAGACATCTATCTTCCTGAGCCTACTTGGATCTAAGAGGAGACATCCCTCACAAGCCATGACTAAGCTGAAGCAACGACGCTGTTGATTTTTTTTCTTTCCTACTTTTTGTTTGTTTGTTTGTTTTTTTGCACTCGAGCTTTAAAAGAGTTGTCATCTGTCACTGAGAGAGACCATGGTTGGAAAACACACTCGCACTGATATACTGACAGCTGTTGACTACCGGAGACACTTGCTCTGATTGTGCCCCCCCCTCACACACACACACACACACACACACACACACAAACACACACACACACACACACACACACACACACACACACACACACACACACACACACACACACACACACACACACACACACACACACACACACACACACACACACACACACACACACACACACACACACACACACACACACAGCAGAGCACAGCAGTGGAAGAGGCATCAAGTAAAGCTCAAGTGGAAGAAAGGCCAAGTGGATAAAAGAAAGAGAAAAGGAAAGAAAAGAAATAAAAGACTTCCTGAAAATAGAGAAGAACGCTATCAATCTAAACTATCAATCATTAATCACATTCTCACAATATTACAGAGTTTCAGAGAATCATATCACATGTCAAATCAGGTCAACATATACTGTAGAACTACATTGCTACATTTACTAATTATTAAATATATTATTATAATCATAATTTATCATATATTATAATTATAATTATATAATTAATTATGAATTGTATTGTTCATTATATTCAATTTATCAAATGCACCCCATCCCACCCCACTCCATGTCAAAAACTATTGAATTTTTAAAAAAAATAAAAAATTGACTTCATGACACTTTTCTTAAAAATGTTTAACTCTTCAAAGCCATGCTGTACAATGTAAGCCATGATAACAAAAAAAAACACAACATAACATAACATGATCCACCTGCACTCCTGTCCCCACCCACTGTATGCCCTGCCCCCCCCCCCCCCCCCCCCCCCCCCCCCCCCCCCCCCCCCTGTTAACCGTCCTCGGCCAGCCCCCCCTGTCCCCATCCCCAGCATGTGGTGGTTACCTGTCGTAGGTTGCGCGTGACTTTTATATCGTGCCAGGAGTTGTCGTTGAACTTCCCGTTGACGGGCTCCACGATGGCCTCGAAGGCGCCCGAGCCCAGGTTGATGACCAGGGACACGGCGCCGTCCTTCAGCGCCAGGTTGACGTAGTCGGCCGACTTGCCCGTGTGCAGGATCAGGCCGTTACGCTGCCACGTCTTGAAGGAGAGCGTGATCTCGTCGCTGCTGCTCTGGATGGGGTTCTGCGACAGGTCGTAGCAGAAGTACTCCGCGCCGCGGAACGTGGCCGTGTTGTCGTCCCGCGCTATACGTTGAGGAAAAGGCAAGAGAGGAGAGAGGAAGAGGGGGGAGGAGAGAGGAAGAAGAGGAAGAAGAGGAAGAAACACAGATGAATGTTAAGCGTTAAATTGCACTTAGATGTAAAGTTATTTAGGTACGAACGGAAGTTCCTGGAAAAGGCGAGAGACATAGATGTACACAAACAAAGTGTAACTACATACATTTAGATGAAATGTGTTGAGACGCTTGGCAACTGCTATGCAAAGCTGGAGCCATTTAGCCAGGGCCACGCCCTCCAAGTGACTCAACACCTTGCATTGCTTCTAGTCAGGCCAGGAGCAATGTACATGCTCCACCCACTCCAATTTCGGAATTCGGAACTCCAATGAATTTAAATGGCAGAGTAAGAACAGACCATCTCCCACCCTCCACGGAGATGGATTCCTCTTGGCTTTTGCCAGACTGTTTGACAGAGTCAACAGTCGCTTTGGCCCAGGCTAGGTTTGCATACCTATGTACTGAAAAAAATCTACAGGGAAGTTAATGTATTACACTAGACAGCAGTCAAAATGCAACCTACAGTTAGGTCTACACCGTATAGTACGATACAATACGATACGATACGATACGATACGATACGATACGATACGATACGATACGATACGATACGATACGATACGATACGATACCAAGGGAGCAGTGCGGCAGGTTGGTACTCCCTTACCCATGATACCACATCATACCACGCTATAACATACGATAGGACTTTATTGTCAATAAAATGTATTCTGCATACCTGAGCAAGACTTGTTCAAGACAGGACATACACATAACATCACAAGACTGTAGTACATGTGCCATGCACGTGGAGTATGAAGTGCCAAACCTGTGCAAGGGGGCAACCCAATGCCTCAGCCAGAGATTCTTTAAGTATATAGAGATATGCCAATGTAATAGGTTGCTATGGGCACCTAACATGACCAGGTTCCGGTCTGCCTAAAGGGGCATGTCATAATACTCCTAGCATTGAATAGAACAGTCCTTAGGTCTGCTTAAAGAGGGATTTCCCCCCCTCCCACTTGCAATAATAGAACCCGGAAACAATGGGCCAATGGAACCTCTCTCTCTCTACTCCCTCTGCCTCAGCCGTGCAAGGGGGCAGCCCCCAATTGCGCCCCAAGGGAGCAGTGCGGCAGGACAGAGCCATGCTCAGGGTACCTCAGTGATGAAGAGCACTGGATGGAGAGTACTGGGCAATTATTCCCCCCACCCACCTAGCGGGGTCGGGAGTCGAGCCAGCAACCTTTGGGACACAAGTCTGACGCCCTGACCACTTACCCATGGCTGCCCTATATCCAACCATCAGGCCACAGCTTCCCCATCGTTGAATACATCTCAGCTGAACTAAAGCCCTCCTCCTCACATGAAATATTCAACTGACGTAATGGCCTGTGAGACATACCGATGTTAAAGTGTTTCATCACCCACATCTTTTTAAAGTTTACTTATTTAACACTTAATGTCTCCCTGGAAAATTGCACTTTGAGCTACAATTACAGCTAGGTCAGACCTCACAGGGTCACCACCAGAGCCCCTGGTTTTCATCCCGGGATCTGACCGCTGCAGGCATAATGTTTCTAAAGCCCCTCATTAAAACACGACAGGCCACCGCACTCTAACTACAGATCACTCCTCTGTAGTACTCCCAGTGAGGGCCGGCGGCGTGGTAGAAAAGCCTAGCAATACTTGAAAGAGAGACAGCACATTAAAAACAACATATGCCGACGACGCACAGTCTCCCATATGAAAGGGCTGGTGATGATGAGCATTTCCTTTTCCGTTTCAGGTGCCAAGTGGCCGCCTTCCATGAAATTACTGTTACCCATAATAACAGATTGCACGGGTGGATGAGGTGCTTTCCCATCAAACGTGTTGGGACTGTATTTTCATGACCCACAATCCGTGCCAAGCCATCTCATTTTTTGTCACTTATCCCTCCCCCCACTCCTGCCATCTCTCTCTCTCTCTCTCTCTCTCTCTCTCTCTCTCTCTCTCTCTCTCTCTCTCTCTCTCTCTCTCTCTCTCTCTCTCTCTCTCTCTCCCATCCCTTCCCTCTCATTTCATCTCACACCCATCCTCTTCTCTCTCTGGCTGTCTATTCCTATTCGTCTTTCTGTCTTCATCTCAGAGGCAGTGCAGTGAGAGACAGCGGATAGATAGATGGATAGATAGAGGAGGGACAGTGTGTAGCAGACCAAGAGGGAGGCGGAGGAGATAAAGAAGAAGAAGAAGAAGAAGAAGAAGAAGAAGAAGAAGAAGAAGAAGAAGAAGAAGAAGAAGAAGAAGAAGAACCCATACAAAACACTGTGGCGTGTTTCATCTGCTGCTGCCCTCCAGGGTCAGTGACAGCTTTGGCTGGGCCCAGGACAACGTTATCTGAAAGGACCCCCCACCCAATACATACTGTCCAGTGTGATGAAAATCCAATTCTGGCACCCTCCTCTCCTTGGGCCCGGGAAAACTGACCCCTTTGTTTCCCCCCCACGCCCGTCGGCTTCCCTGCTGCCCTCCACTGCAGCCTAGCTAGGGCATGCCCTCCTAGTGATGCAGTCAGGCCAAGAGCAATGCAAATATCGTTTTCAATCTCCCGAAAAATCGGGGACTCCTCCCACTTTGTCGGAAGCCAATCAACCAGTAGCAAACCTAGGGAGGCAGATCAACCATACTGTTTGGGAAACGTTAATTGTTATGCTCTTGGTCAGGCCAAGCCTGGAAGAGATTTGAAAGTCGATGATAATCAGGCTACTCCAGCCAGTCCCAGTCCCAGTCCCAATGCTGCCCCGCGCCATGCCGTGCCACTGGATAGCGTGCCGCGCTGACGGGGGAGAGAGAGCCGAATGCCGACAGAGAGAAGTATAGCGTGGAGACTTTGCAACGGGAGGCGTGTGCTACACGGCGAAGTGCCTCCATATTTCATGCGGGAGAGAGAGAGAGGCCCAGGCCCCGGCGCTCCACTCCACTCCACTCGCTCATTCTGCATAATCAGCTCGTCTGGCACAGGCGTCTCGGGACACACAGTCTGTCAGAACCCCTCCGAGAGCAACACACACCACACACACACACCACACATCATTGATGAGGGAGTGGAGGGATGGGGGACGGGTGGGGGGAGTGTGCTGCTGGTGGTGGCGGTGGAGTAAGAGGAGAACGGTAGACAGAGGAAAGGAGGAAAGAAAGAAACTCAAACAGCGAAAGAGTGGCTGACTAGGCTGTTAATGGTAGTTACTTTTACTGAAATAGCGTGAATTTGACGAGTCAATTGATGAATGGTAAGATGAAGGAGTAAGAGGAAAATGATAGACAGAGACAGAGGAAAGGAGGAAAGAAAAAAACTCAAAGTCAAATAGCGAAAGAGTGGCTGACTAGACTGTGAATGGCAGTTACTTGTACTGAAATATAGTGTGAATTCGATGAGTCAATTCATGAATGGAAAGATGAAGGGGTAAAGAGAAATATAAAGTAATAATATAGGATGTGTGTTTGAGAGATGAATGCCACAGAGCTGCAAAAGAGCGTGAAAAGAGAGCATGCAATAGTGAAAGAGAGAGAGAGAGAGAAAAAGACATAGTCATGAAAAGAAACGCAGCGTGGCTTAATCCCTAGCAGTGCAATGCATGCTGGGAAGGACTGTGGAGGGGTGGAGAGAGAGAGAGAGAGAGAGAGAGAGAGAGAGAGAGAGAGAGAGAGAGAGTAGTAATGTGAAGGGCTTTGGGTAAACGTGTGGGCTGGGTTGTACGGTCTGCAGAGAGAGAGGAGTGGCAGCTTTTGGGACAATTCAGGTCAAAGAGTGATTTTCCCCCTGGCATGAAAGAGCACTGCAGTATGGGGATAAGAGACGCCTACACAAGAGCACACTGAAACAGGAGTTGCCTCGCGTACACACACACTAAAACACAGGCACACACGTACACACACACACACACACGCACATTTACAGAAGGAAACCGGCAGGGGGAGGGACAAGGTGGGGCCCAATGTACCGGGTCCACTGTCAGTGGCCCTGCACACACACGTACGCACGGCTGTACCCACAGGATGCCCGCACGCACACACTCAAGCACGCACGCAATGTACTCCTAATCATGCATCCCTCAGACTTTCAACACTGAAAGAAAATAAAGAAGGAAAGAAAGAAAGAAAGAAAGAAAGAAAGAAAGAAAGAAAGAAAGAAAGAAAGAAAGAAATAAAGAATGAATGAATGAATGAATGAATGAATGAATGAATGACAGAAAGAAAGAAAGAAAATGAATGTAAAGAAAACTTCTTGCAAAAACATCGATTTGTGTAGATCTAATAACGTTTCTGTTACTCTAACCATTTGTTTCGTTATGGTTTCGCTTTATCAAATTAAGATGAAGAAGGTCTGTGGTAAATTATTCAATTTCAGTTTTCATCAAACGTGAAGAAGTGGCAACAAGGAGCCTACAGAATTAGTCTATCATGATTTTAAAATAATTTTAAGCAATGTTACTAGTATCTCATTCCTTTCCTTTAGGAATAGAGTAAAACATCCATTCGCCACCACTGACTAGGGTCTGAAAATACTGGAATATTTACAATTAATTTGCTTTCCAATGTTAATTCATATGATCAAGGTATGCGATTGCTGTTGTCGCCTGTGTGTTAATTATAACTGCAGGATGTACCTTACTGAAATGCACTGGACACAAGTGGGACAGTGTGGTACTGTATGACCTTGAACATGACTGGTAACACTTTCAACACACAAACTGAAAATGTTACACCTGTCTGTTGTGTTTTGAGACCGCAGAGATCCCGAATGGCATGCCCACAGCCACAAGCAACAGAGGCTCGACCTGTTATACGTGAAAAAAAACCCAGGTGTCCTCTAGCCACAGCGCATATCTGATTCCACCTGGCCTTTTTTGGGGCTGCCTGCTGACACAGTTGGCATGGTAACCAGAGCGATCAGGTTTTAACTGACCACAACACTCTAATTAGAGGACCTACTACTTACTGTTAGCTTCAGAAACTTCCACTACAGGTGTATCCCCAAGCCCAGCAGTGACTTAATCCCCTGGCTAGACTGTGCAATGTGAAAAAGGTCAGTCCCAGCTGGGCATTGGGCTTTCTACCCCCCAGCTGAGCATCTCTCTGGCGTTGCTAGTGCAGATACCATCTGTGTGAATCTCTACCTCACTAGCATGGAAAGATTTGACGTAGGTGAGTTTCTGGCACTGTTGACATCAAGTCCGATTTCACTTCAAAACCACCAAGTAGCAATGCGACTGTAGATAGAGACTGAAGGTCAGTCCAACTGGTCTACCCCACAGCTGAGCATCTCTCTAGCGTTGCTAGTGCAGATACCATCTGTGTGAATCTCTACCTCACTAGCATGGATAGATTTGACGTAGGTGAGTTTCTGGCACAGCTACTGTAACAGTGAGTCAGACTTCACTTCAGAACCATCGAGCAGCAGTGCTACTGTGGCAGTGCTACTGCAGAGACTGAATATGTTATGCAGATGAGTCTCTTTAACACTCCGCCCATCAGGTCAAGGGTCAACCATGTGATGCTCAAGACATTCAGGCAGCCCTAATGAAGAATGTGAGGGTTATTTTAAATCATTACTTAGACTGTATATTTTTATTATGTTCATGATTAAATACAGGCCCCTTGCATACAGCAATACAGTAAACATTACTATTGAAAAGGAATGTCACAACTTTAATTTGGGAGATTATTTTGAATGAGTAGCCCTTAGTACAAATTGTCAACATAAATGCCGCCCACTGTCCCAAATCATTCGGTTGAAGACAACGCACTGTGGACACTGAAGTAAGCTTCCATTAAACAGGTGAGTTTCTAGCATTGCTTTTGTTAGACCATATACCATCAGACTGAGCCTGTACAGTATGAATAGATATACAGACCACTGGATGTCACATTCCATCTTTTGGTGGCCATCGTCCTGGTATGGCAGGGGTATTCAATCATATTTCAACGAGGGCTATTTTTTTCAAATTCCTCCCAGTAAAAGGGCCGAACTACATGTATGTATTATGGTTGCCGAATGCCAATGAAAAAAATATGGAAGACTTCATTGAAGCGGAGGGTCTGGGGGTCCTCCCCAAGAAAATTTAGCATTTCTTAGATGTAATTTCCTGCATTTTAACATCCCGTGTCCCGTTTCAGCATGATAACGGAGCCCATACTTTTATCTCTAAATTCCAAAAAACGTTTCTGTATTTGAAGGGGCTTGTGGGGGGCCAGAACCTTGCTGTCCAAGGGCCGCATCTGGCCCCAGGGCCGCCATTTGAATAGCCCTGTGGTATGAGTTTGTGCAACATTACTAGTGCTGTAGTAGGCTATTGGAGATAAGTCTTGGTCTTGAGACCGGTCTTAAGACCATTTTCATGTGGTCTTGGTCTCAACTTAATTTGGTGTTGGTCTTGTGTTGGCCTTGGGTTTAGCGGCCTTGAAGGGATATGTGCATAAACCAAGCCACTCATGTCTGTTCAAGACCTCACCATAATGCATCATTAAGAAAGATGTGCTGTGGTGTACTGCGTCTAGTTTTAATTAAACCATGTTGCTTTTAGGCCACACAGCTTAGCCTCACAATGGTGCTTTTGTTATTCAGTTCATGAAGTAGTAGTTAATACACTGCGCTCTTCCATGTGGTGCGTCTCCAGTTGAATAAACTCAGCAAGTGAAGAGGTGGATTGCACTCAGCTTCTTCTTTTTTATTTTTTATTTTTTTAACAGACCGTCTAATTTCTGCTGCTGAAAATGATAAGAAAATTAAAAATTTAAAAGAAGAAAAGAAGAAGCTGAGTATGATACACCTCTTGACTTTCTAAGGTTATTCAGTTCATGAAATCGTGCCGTATCTCGCAGTCTAATGCTAATTTGTCCTTGTCCTTGACTTGGTCTTACCCTGTCTTGGTCTTGGTCTCAACTTGGTCTTGAGGCAGACAGATAGACTGAAAACCAAAAGTTCACCAACATTGTACAGCGTCATTGTGCTGAGTGAAATGTGTCTATCAGTATTAAGTCTCTTGGGTAGAGAACGAGAGAGTGAAACAAATTGAAAACAAAGAAGCACGCAAATAACACATTGTGACCAAAAAAATGATCATGCTTGTAAAGACGTGTTGTACGATTTATTGACTTTTTGAAAATAGTAACAGCCCTGGTCTTGTCTACATCACAAAGCATTACTAGGATTTTCACTAACTGCAGACAATTCCGCATACAGTACAGGGGTGCATTTCTTGAAAACATAGTTGCTAAATTCATTATCTACTTTATCGTTTTCAAGGCAATTTCCCATTGGCAACTACTGAAGTTGCTAACTGGCTAACAACTACGCTTTTGAGAAACACAGTATTGTAGCCTATACGCTTGTGGAGATATCTGAAATGAGCCTTCACATGCAATTCAATCGCTCAGTCCCCATCAGCCCTTTGCAGCATGGGGCCCACAACAGCCAATAAATAGCTTCAACCGCAAGCTTTTGACTTTGCCATTGATTGTCACCCTTGCAGAAGTTTAATTTCGCAGGACATCAATATTCTCCTAACCCCTCTAACCCTTACTCCTCTGTCTCTCTGTCTCTCTGTCTCTCTCTCTCTCTCTCTCTCTCTCTCTCTCTCTCTCTCTCTTTCTCTCTCTCTCTCTCTCGCTCTCTCTCTCCCCAGCTAAGCTATTTTTCTCGCTCTGCCTCAGCCAACCAGAAGAAGCGGCTTTGATTTCAAAATCCAGAGGAAGCAATTAAAGTTTTTCATTTGCATGGCGATCATCCTCTGCCTCTGCATCCCCCTTAACGCCCACCACCACCACCACCACCACCTTCCTTAACACCCACAGCACTACCACCATCACCACTACCACCACCACCACCACCTTCCTTAACACCCGCAGCACAACCACCATCACCACCACCACCACCACCACCATCACATCACATCACAGCTGGCAGAAACGGCCAGCATTAATATCCACTATCGCTAGCACTACCACCAGGGCCACTGACACAGGGGCATGAAGGGGACAGTTGTCCCGGGCCCAGGGAGAGGAGGGCCCCAGATCTGTGTCGTCATGGCATTGCATGTATAGGGTAAGTAGGCCCTTCAGATGACTTCACATTGGGGTCCGTGGTCCTGAACACAGAGCAGACATCCCTAAACCCCTCAAAATTAGCTAACACCAGTGCAGTACCATCGTCCCCAGCCCGAGAGCACACTGTTCAGCATACACCCCTCTTCAGGCTGTGTTGTCTAAAAAAGTAAAATGTTACACAAATAAGTAGAGATGCACCGGATCCGGTTCCGGTTCCGGATCCGGCAGGATAATAGGGTTTTTCACAGGATCCGGATCCGGCAGGATCTTAAGCAGTGGATCCGGTATCCGGGAGTTACCTAAAAATCAGGATCTGGTGCATCTCTAGTTTTTACGTAGCCTAGGCTTTTCAGTCAGTCTTTCACATCCCCAATCACTGCATGGAGTGAAAGCCCTTTGGAAGCAGCCGTTGCAGGCAGTTTGGCAGCAAGCCAATGAGTCTAAAAAATAGTTTGAGCCAAAGTAATAAAAAGGGCCCACGTGTGCGAGTAGACTCTGTGTTTCAACCCTTTTGTAGGATCCGGTATCCGGTTCCGGATCCGGCAGGATCTTAAGCATTGGATCCGGTATCCGGCAGGATCCTAAAAATTAGGATCCGGTGCATCTCTACAAATAAGACGGCCATTAAAAAGGTTTTTTTGGCACCAGTATGGATTAACATTACATAACATTACATTAATTTAAACGCTTAGCTGACGCTTTCATCCCAAGCGACTTGCAGTTATGACAGGGTATTGGTTACAGTCCCTGGTTAGGTGCCTCCACAGGGCCCGGGCACTGGTAAGGGTGGATTAGAGTAGTGGTTCTTAACCTGGGGTGCGGGCACCCCCTGGGGGTGCGCCAGAGATTTTTAGGGGGTGCACGGAATTTTGTTTGTGTTGAGGTTGTGACCAAAACTTGGCTTGCGAACATTATAATTAGGCCAAATCAAAACCAAATGAATACATGTTTTAGTCCCCATGTAAAGGCACTACGATTGATTAGTGTCTTAAGCAAGAATCATTGTAATTAATCACTTCAATCCTTTTTCAGTGCGTATACACGTGTAGAAGTTTGGGTTGGGGGTGCGCGGCTTGTCTTTGGCACAGGTGAGGGGGTGCATTAAGAAAAAAATGTTAAGAACCACTGGATTAGAGCCTGCAACCTCAGTCAAACTGCCTAGCAATCTCATCACAGCTGATCTCAATATGTGAAGAAGCACAACTTGAAACTACATCCACATCAGTCTACGTGCAACTTGTGTTCAATGCACTCCAATGCTGAAGAGTAAAATAAAAAACTAATTCTGTAGGTTGAATGGGTTGCTTTAATTATATCCCCGAAACGCGGAGCGTCGGGGATGTAATGGTTTTGCGTGCACCGCCGCCGCCGCGTCCGCCGCCGCCGCGTCCGCCGCCGCCGCGTAAGGTCTTTCGTGTTAACGCGATAACTTTTGAACGGATGTTTGGATTTGTCCCAGATTTGGTGTGTGAATGCTCTAGGGCAGGTTCATGAACTGATTCGAGTTTGGAGGTCAACAATTTCAAGATGGCCGAATTCAAGATGGCCGAATTTTTGTTTGGCCCATTACTTCTGACCGGGTGGATGGATTTGTCCCAGATTTGGTGTGCGAATGCTCTAGGGTGGGTTCATGAACTGATTAGAGTTTGGAGGTTAACACTTTCAAGATGGCCGAATTCAAGATGGCCGAATTTTTGTTTGCTCCATAACTTCTGACCGGGTGGATGGATTTGTCCCAGATTTGGTGTGTGAATGTTCTAGGGTAGGTTCATGAACTGATTTGAGTTTGGAGGTCAACAATTTCAAGATGGCTGAATTCAAGATGGCCGAATTTTTGTTTGGCCCATTACTTCTGACCGGGTGGATGGATTTGTCCCAGATTTGGTGTGTGAATGCTCTAGGGTGGGTTCATGAACTGATTAGAGTTTGGAGGTTAACACTTTCAAGATGGCCGAATTCAAGATGGCCGAATTTTTGTTTGCTCCATAACTTCTGACCGGGTGGATGGATTTGTCCCAGATTTGGTGTGTGAATATTCTAGGGTAGGTTCATGAACTGATTCGAGTTTGGAGGTCAACAATTTCAAGATGGCCGAATTCAAGATGGCCGAATTTTTGTTTGGCCCATTACTTCTGACCGGGTGGCTGGATTTGTCCCAGATTTGGTGTGTGAATGCTGCAGGGTAGGTTCATGAACTGATTCGAGTTTGGAGGTCAACACTTTCAAAATGGTGGAATTTTTATTTGGCCCATAACTTCTGACTGGGTGGATTGATTTGCCCGGTAACTCCTTAATTTAATGGTTCACCATTTCAGTGAATCTACCATATCAGGTAGGCCTACAGTGTAATAACCAGTGTAACAATATTTAATACCATGTAATACTAGTGTAATACCAGTGTAAAAATAGGTAATACCAGGTACAGTGTAATAACCAGTGTAACAATATGTAATACCATGTAATACTAGTGTAATACCAGTGTACAACTATGCAATACCATGTAATACCACTTACACACAAATAGCCTACATGATATAAGTACAAAATTGGTCCATGGTGTCACACTGGTATGACGTGGTATTAAATATTGTTACACTGGTTATTACACTGTACCTAATGTGGTATATCCACTGTAATAGTGAACCATTAAAACAGTGTTACCATTTGCCCCATTTTTTCCTTCATGTTCACAATAGTCATTTGGTTTTAAGCCTATGCACGTCATTGATCTATGTATACGTGTAGATATTAAATATATTTATGTTATATTTTGTATTTATCATAAACGTTCATGAAAAGGTGGACGGGAGTGGTAGGAATGATTGGGGACTGGAAGCGTCGCGTTTCGGGGATATACCTTAAGCAGTCGAAGGCGACTGCACAGGCAGTCTAGTTTAATTTTTGCCTTGAAGGGTCTGTTTTTCCTTCTTACAATATAGTACTACGATACACATACTACTCTGTATTTC
>NC_085874.1:23320736-23325736 GCF_034702125.1 Engraulis encrasicolus | reverse complement strand
ATAAATATGGCACGAGTGCGTACACACACACACACACACACATACAGACACGTAGGTACACATGCACAGGCGCACACACACACACACACACACACACACACACACACACACACACACACACACACACACACACACACACACACACACACACACACACACACACACACACACACACACAAACACACACACACACACACACACACACACACAAACACAAACAGAGCCAAAGAGCGCTGCCCTGATATTATCCTCTCCATCTTGAGCGCGCTTGCTTATTATGATGAAGAGCCCAATTGCACACTTCAGTGGCATTCATGCGACACCAGAGCACTAAATATCTGAGCACACGCACAGAGCCCTCGAGAGTCTTGGCTGCCAGGCCTGGACTGGCCATCTGGCATAGTTGGCATTTCCTGGTGGGCCCCGCATCCTTGTGGGCCCCTATTTTCAGAAATGTTTTTTCTTTTTTTTTTTTTTTACATTTCTGAAAATAGGGGCCCACAAGGGTGCAGGGCCCACTGATGAGTCAGTTCTGCGCCACTAATTATGAGGGGGGCCCTTTAAGCCAAAAGTGCCCGGGCCCTATTTCTCCCCCAGTCCAGCTGCCTGCCAGGCAGGCAGGCAGGCAGGCAGGCAGGCAGGCAGGAGAGTCCCAGCATCAGGGGAGAGGAGAGCGGGACCAGAGAGAGTAGAGAGAGAGAGGTTCCATTGGCCCATTGTTTCCGGGTTCTATTATTGCAAGGGGGAGGGGGGGAAATCCCCCTTTAGGCAGACCTAGGCAGACCTAAGGACTGTTCTATTCAATGCTAGGAGTATTATGACACGCCCCTTTAGGTAAACTGGAACCTGTTCACGTTAGGTGCCCATAGCAACCTATTACAATGGCATATCTCTATATACTTAAAGAATCTCTGGCGGGACGTGGGGTGAACATGGAGGAGTGGATGAGGCCAGGGTTGCTGACAGCCTTGGCTGGGCCCAGAAACAAAGTCATCCAAAAGGGCCCCCCTCATCCAATACATATAATGTAATGATAACCCAATTCTACGCCCCCAGCCCAGCCCTCCTGTTTTGCTTTTCAGATTCCATTTATTGGTTGGAGTGTACCTCTGTTTTTCTTTGGTTCTAGTACCATGACAACCAGAACAACTGCATCCATTCTCTCACTCTCTCCTTCACTCATTTTCTCTCATTCTCTCTCTCTCTCTCTCTCTCTCTCTCTCACACACACACACACACACACACACACACACACACGCATGCACACACACATGCACGCACGCACATGCACACACACACACACAGACACAGACACAGACACACACACACACACACACACACACAGACACACAGACACACACACACACACACACACACACACACACACACACACACACACACACACACACACACACACACACACACACACACACACACACACAAAGAGGAAGAGTAGAGCTCCGAGAAAAAAAAAGGAAAGACAAAACCAGGGAAACGTCCAGTTCTGTTGTCTCAAATCTGTTCACATGCTCCATGCGCCACCGAGAACCAAATGTGGGCGAGTGTAAATGCCAAGGGTAAAGAAAAGTATACGCAGATAATGTGTCTCTCAGAAGCCCTTTAGAGATAAGCTGGGACTGGGGAAATCGTTGTGACATACCAAAAACTGCTAAGCTAGCTTGCATTTAGCTGACAGAAAAAAATGTGCAGTAGAGGTCAGTGTTTGTAAAGGTCAGTGTGTGTGTGTGTGTGTGTGTGTGTGTGTGTGTGTGTGTGTGTGTGTGTGTGTGCGTTTGTGTGTGTGCGACCGTGCATTGCTTGTGTGTGTGTGTGTGTGTGTGTGTGTGTGTGTGTGTGTGTGTGTGTGTGTGTGTGTGTGTGTGTGTGTGTGTGTGTGTGTGTGTGTGTGTGTGCAATGCAATGTACAATTTTTGTGCATTTGTGCATTTTTATGTATGCTGCTTGACACCTCGATTTCCTTCAGGATGAATAAAAGTTATTCTACTCTACTCCACTAGCTGTCCAGCTTGGTAAAGGTCAGTCGATGTGTTGAAGCAACATGATCTCCAAAAATTCCGTGCTCCTGGACAGGGATGTTAAAGATACAAAATTCCGTGCTCCTGGACACGGAATTGTTTGAAGTGCTTTCTATAGGCTATTTCCACAGTCTTGTGTTTTCTCAGGATTTTTCTAATTTCAAATATTTTGTCTAAAAAAAAAACATTTCTTACTGACAGGTTAGGGTTAGGGATTGTTTTGGTCTGGGCACAGCTAGTTTTCTTTCATTCAGTATATGACTTTGATAGCCTAGCAATCAACTGGAAAAGGTATTTCTCAAAAATATATCTTTAATGACAGGTTAAGGTTAGGGAATGTTTTGGTCAGGGCACAACTTAAATTGCTATAGCATTATTTTGTTTAGGATTAGCATTTGGTAGCCTATGTATTTTCTAATGATGGAGTTAACACAGTGCTGTGGTAATAGCCTATAGAAAGCACTTCCGTGTGCCCATCAAGGAAAACAATTCCGTGTCCAGGAGCACGGAAAACAATTCCGTGTCCAGGAGCACGGAATTTTGGCAAAATCCGTGCTCCTGGACACGGATTTCGTGTCCTTAACATCCGTGTCCAGGAGCACAGAATTTTTGGAGATCAGGCTGGTTGAAGTGTCTTTTCTTTCTTATCCCAGCAGAGCCGATGCCACCCGCACTTACTGCATAT
Organism: Engraulis encrasicolus; assembly: GCF_034702125.1. Classification (NCBI taxonomy): domain Eukaryota; kingdom Metazoa; phylum Chordata; class Actinopteri; order Clupeiformes; family Engraulidae; genus Engraulis; species Engraulis encrasicolus. The sequence continues at coordinate 23,323,015 of NC_085874.1, read as the reverse complement.
AACTTTCATAAACTGCTACAGTCACAACTCTTTACTCCAAGGTGTTACATGCTCAATAATGTAACTACAATGTTCCCCTTGAACAATAAAGGGGAACACTTAGGGTTTGACAAAATCATTGTTGATCACACAGGCTACTAGTGTGATTTGCCATGCCATGACTTAAGCATAGCATAAAGTAATTAAAAGAGTATAATGTGGAAAAGACACTTAATAAGTTAAGACACAGTGTGAATTTGTTGTTACCAGAATGGCAAGGACCAAGTTGTAGTGCATCACTAAGCGCCCTGTGTTATGTCCTAGTATTGTAGTGGTTTTGGTATATTATGGCAGTTAACTTTTCAATGACTATTACAGTGTGCCACTGGAGGGGCTACTAAATACATAATAATAAGTAGTGAACTGAAGAGTCTTGCTGAGCATCCCTTACCCTGCAGGATAACACTAAGTAAACCCTGAATAGTTTGCATAAGCAGTGAGCGGTAGAGGGGGTGAAGGCGGGAAGGTAAAAAAAAAGGAACAAAAAATACAAACAAATAGCTTGGCACATAATTGGCTGGGTAAAAACACTTCGGCTCCCAGCAATTTAGCCTCCATCAGGAGGTTAAGAGCGTGAACGCCGAAGCTTAGCTACTAATAAAACACGTTCATTAAATGATAATGAAGAAGAGAGTGAAGGAGGGAGGGGTCGTGCTCTCTCCTTTCCTTTCCTCTCCTCTCCTGTCCTCTCCTCTCCTCTCCTCTCATCTTCTCTCCTCTCCTCTCCTCTCCTTTCCTCTCCTCTCCTTTCCTCTCCTCTCCTCTCCTCTCCTCTTCTCTCCTCTCCTCCTCCTCTCCACTCCTGTCCTGTCCTCTCCTCTTCTCTCCTCTTCTCTCCTCTCATTTCCTCTCCTCTCCTGTCCTCTCCTCTCCACTCCTCTCCTCTCCTCTCCTCTCCTCTTCTCTCCTCTCCTCTCCTCTCCTCTCCTCTCCTCTTCTCCCTGCATTTCTTCTCTTCTCATATCTTTTCTTCTCATTCCTCTTCTCCTCATTTCTTCTCTGTGCTTTTCAACTAAGGCTATTGTCTTCTCCTCTTTCTGCATGTCGTGTTGCTCGTTCCGATTTAAAAGTACACAGCATGGTCTCCAGAGTCACAGCAGGCCCCCTTCACTGAAACATTAATGGCTATCACTACAGTCCCAGACGCTAAAACCAGAGATTCTTTAAGTTTAGAGATATGCCAACATAATAGGTTTCTATGGGCACCTAACATGACCAGGTTCCGGTCTGCCTAAAGGGGCGTGTCATAATGCTCCTAGCATTGAATAGAACAGTCCTCAGGTCTGCCTAGGTCTGCCTAAAGGGGGATTTCCCCCCCAATAATAGAATCCGGAAACAATGGGCCAATGGAACCTAGAGAGGGTGCCCAAAATCGAGAAATCCCCATAGCACTGAGTGTACAGCATACGAAAGTGTGTGTGTGTGTGTGTGTGTGTGTGTGGGGGGGGGGGGGGGGAGGTGGGGGTCCTTTCAGAAGATTTTGTCCCGGGCCTAGTCAAAGCTGTCAGCGCATGCCTAGTGGTGCCGTGGGCCCAGGGAGAGAGCGTGCCCAACATCGAGTCCCCATGGCACTGAGTGTACAGCATATGAAAGGGGGGGGGGGGGGGGGTGGGGCGGGGGGGGGGGGGGGGGGGGGGGGGGGGGTCATTTCAGAAGATTTTGTCCCGGGCCTAGTCAAAGTTGCCAGGCAGCGCATGCCTAGTGGTGCTACTGTAGTGGAGGCCTTTTTTGATGCACTATGATGACCGATGGGGGATCACACAGCACAGGCTGCATTATGTGTTTTGAAAGCTTGTCGGAGGCCCTTTTGATGCGCTGGCCTGCCTGGCACAGCACAGGGGACGGGAGGGGGAAATGTGTGGTCTCTCATTTGTCACCATTACCAGGGACAGGGGCGGGACAAAAGGTTCCCGCCTCGGGGAGAGTTGGAGCGTGAGTGCGCTTCACAGTCGGCTGGCTATTTTCAAACAGGAACTAAAGGTCGCGGCCACGGAGACGTACCGTACGGTAGCAGCGGCACGGCAGCAAAGGCGACGCAGGCAAGATTGCATTGCAAGGCCACCTAATACACGCCATGGAATAGAGGAAGAGAGGAGAGGTGGAGTGGGAGAGAACACGAGAGAAGAGGAGAGGAGAGGAGAGGAGAGGAGAGCAGAAGAGAGAAGAACAGAGGAGAGGTAGAGTGAGAGAGGAGACGAGAGGAGAGGAGAGGAGGGGTAGAGGAGAAGAAGAGAGGAGAG
>NC_085874.1:23303236-23313236 GCF_034702125.1 Engraulis encrasicolus | reverse complement strand
GTTTAGACTGAAAATGGTCATTTCACCACCTTTATCTTGTGACAAAGCCTTATGGTCAAAATGTTTCCTGTTTTATATTGCTATTGATATTGCTATGTTAAATTTGCAATAACTACAATATTCAACCTCACACCAAGGCTTTGGAGTCTTTTTTCAGTTTCAATGTTGGCGTAGTTACTACACTTTGCCTTTGTAGGGCAGAGTTGGGGTATTGAGGTGGGAAAACAGTGGGTGTGGGGGAGGTGTAGATCCAGTGAGAGCGGGTCATATTATGGGGTTAGATGACACCCCCCCCTGGTGTGTGTTGGGTCTGGCCCAGCTGAGAGGGTTTGGATTTCGGGGGTCTGGTGACTTATCGCTTAGCAACGGTGAGTAAACTAATGCTCTAATCTGACATTGGGAATTCTGAGAATTGTATGTATGTGTGAGTACACGTGCAAGCATGTGAAGGTCTCAAAATGGACAAGCGGCATTACAATGTGAGAAGAAACATGTACTGTGAGAGTGTGTATGTTTGTATATGTGTAAGCGCGAGTCAAAAAAATAATAATGTTTCTGTAAGCGTATGTCTCAGGATGCAAGGCACAGTAAGATAAAGGGGAGGAGGGAGAGAAAAAGGGGGAGAGAGAGAGAGAGAGAGAGAGAGAGAGAGAGAGAGAGAGAGAGAGAGAGAGAGAGAGAGAGAGAGGCAGATAGGGAGAAAGGGAGAAAGGGAGAAAGGGAGGGAGTGTGTGAGAGAGAGAGATACAGTAGAGGGAAGGAGGGTAGTGGGCAGGGAGAGAGAGCAGATGGAGGAGAGAGATCAGCGAAAGAGGATTACGCCGCGTCAAACCATCATCGGACACAGAAAATCAAAACCAAGTCACTAGAAAGTACATCCACACCAACCCTGCACTGCATCCAGTCAGATCTGGAGAAGACCTGATCTCTCTCTCTCTCTCTCTCTCTCTCTCTCTCTCTCTCTCTCTCTCTCTCTCTCTCTCTCTCTCTCTCTCTCTCCCTCTTGTAAAAGCTCTGTGCTGCTAGCAAAAAAGGGGGTGCTGGGAATGTGTGGGGTGGTGGAGGGGTGTGTGCTGGAGCCTTTGAAAAGATTAAGCCACGTGTCGGTGGAAAAGCAGAGAAAAGCAGAGAAAGGACTACGGTACTGCGGCTGCTGCTATTGCTGCTGTTGCTGCTGTTCGCACTAGCACACGTTCAGCACCACGGCCAGCGCCATAGACAGCACTTCGCATTACAGCCCGTTTCAGCACCATGGCCAGCACCAGAGACGGCACTTCACATTACAGTTCGTTTCATCACCAAGGCCAGACACCATGTCAGAGGGGTTTGCATCTAACCTTTCAGAAAGCCACAAGAACACAATTTATTGGCCCGTGGCATACAGTTACACCACTGTGTACACAACAAAATATTTGTCTTAAAAAATGGATATGTGTAAGCACAGGGGTAGGATAGATGAGAAGGCTTGAAGTGTGGCAGATGGAGGGAGTCGGGGCAGAGCAAGGACACAAAAGCATTGAAGGTGCACTGTGTAATATTCTCAGTAGTTATTTTTTCCAGAAGTCATGCTGCCCATTCACAAATGTTAGCTTTTTCACTGATTCTTAACACAACTATCACATTCTAAATATCCATTAGAATTGGGGAAATTGCACTTTGCATACATGAAAAGGTGGATCTTCTCCATGTCCACCATTTTGAATTTTCAGAAATAGGCATTTTTAGCTGGAAAACGTCCTGTAATATGGTCATACTAGTTTTAAAATTAGTTTATTATTTAGTAAATATTGACGAAAAGATCAGGGGTGAGTTTCTCAAAAGAGAAGTTGTTAGCCTGTTAGCAACTTCGGTAGTTGCCAATGGAAAAATGCATTGAAAACAACAAAGTAGCTAATGTAGTAAGCAACTTTGGTTTTGAGAAATTCACCCCAGATTTGGCAACAGGGAGCAGCGTTTCAATAAGCGGCATACTGTAGCTGGTCTACCCTGGCCACAATCCTGACACAGTGCACCCTTAACATTCTTGTACAAGTGTCCAAGGGCATAGGTTTGAGTCCATTTCACCCATTTTCCCAAGCCCATCCCATCATCTCTTTCTCACACTTGTTTCCTGCCTAACGGCTCTGCTATTGTTTCTTATCACCCAGTGAGCAAACGTAACGTCTTCTGATTGGCTGAGCAGGTGTCCTTTATTCCCCGGTAGCAGGACACCTATGATGTCATGCGGGCGTGCGGGCGTCCAAGTTGCTTCTTTTCTAACTTTCTGGCGAAGTGCCGTTGCTAGTTCTATCGCATCTGGTTGTCTAGTCAAGACCGCGTCGTTAGTTCTATCGCATCTGGTTGTCTAGTCAAGACCCCGTTACTAATTCTATTGCATCTCGTTGTCAAGTCAAAAATCCAGTCGTCAATTCTATCGCATTTGGTTGTCAAGTAACCCCAACATTCTGTGCGCGTCCTTAGACTATGCCTCCGATTAATAAATTAATACATTAATACTTAAATGCTGGTAACCGGGTGATAAGCGGAATAGCGGCCTTCGAGGTGTCCCGATATCAAGGGAAAATGGACTTGGCGAAGCGAACAGCCCTTCGGCTGCGCCGTCGGGCTGTTTAGAACGCTCCGCCTCGTCCATTATTTCCCTTGATATCGGGACACCTCGTCGTCCGCTATTCCATACGTATGGCCTCCATTTGCGTGGTAGGAAAAGGGAGGACATTGTGCTGCTATCCTATGGTAATGCCTTCATTTTTTGCGGTGGGGAAAGGGAGGACATTGCGCTGCTATTCAGTCGTAAGGCCTTCGTTTGTGTGGTGTGGAGAGGGAGGACAGGGAGATGAAAGCATGACATAACATGTAATTTAGTGGCTGCACTCATCCAGAGTAATTCACTGTGAATTGGGCACAGAAACAGTTCCCACTGCAATAATAATGTAGCATTAATTCCCCCATCCAAGGTCACATTAGTCATGGATGAAACTGCAGAACAGTCCAAGTTATTTCCCACATTTACACTCAGATTCAACACTCAGAGAGTACAACTGACGTCTTCTAGAGTGCATACTCTCTAAGTGTTGAATTAACACAGCCTATTTTTACTGTGTGTAGAGGAATGAAACTTTGCGAGCCCAAGCCCTATTTAATAAACACCGTTCCACATCCACCTGCTTAAACCGTGTCACTCTTGCTCTCTTGCCTATTACAGAGGAAGACAGGGCGTGAGGGAGACATAGACAGTAGATGGCAGGAAGATAAAATGTTGGGGTGGAATGAGTGGATGAAGCAGATGATAGATTGAACTTTCAGCAAGGAGGAGGAGGAAAAAAATGGTCACATTAGTGACTGCCATCATGACACACCACAACACACAACGGAATTTCACCTCTTATCTGCTTTACGTCACATTTTCCATCACAGTGGTGTGTTGGGAAGGGACCAGGCTCAGGGCACCTCAGTCAAGGGGTTGGGGGTGGGGTGGGGGTAGCGGGGAGACCTATTAATTCACTAACCAGGTCCACCCTTTAACCCATTGTGTCCTGGACACTCATATACGCTGAATTCAGGTTTTTGAGATTTGAGCCGTTTTATTTAAACTGTGGGTAGATTAGAGCTGAATGAACCCATTCTAAGACGAAACAAGGGTCCTAGCTTTTAAATGTAGCTCATTTCATGTTTTTATGCGCTTCGCCAGCTGAGATATTGAGGATTTAATACACTGTAAGAAAATTTCCCTGCAAAATAACGGCAGTTACTGGCAATTATATTTACCTGTAATTCTACTGTTATTTCACACCAAAAATCAAATACAGCTCATTGCTGTTTAATGTATCACAGTATATAACATTTTTTCAACAGTAATTGAACTGTTAAATAACAGTACTCTACAGAAAAATAACAGTACATTTCAGTTAAAAAGTTGAATTGTACTGTATGATGACAGGCAAATACTGGGTCATAGTTGTATTCATGAATATGGCCATGGCAACTTCCTACCCCACCCATCATTCTCCATAACTGTGGTACCCTGGCCATGTTACCACCCCACCTTCCCATCGTTCACCATGACTGGAGTGCCTTGAGCATGATACTATGGCGCAATGCTGTATTGAGAAAATGGTTTGCGGTGGTCCTTTGAAAGTGTGGGCATGAATAAAATTTCAGAGTACGCAGTGCTATGTTACAATGATAGTGTGCAAGGTGGGCTTTTTACTGTATCTCTTGATGAGCCAATGATGAATATAGCATTGGTCAGTCTTTAAAAAAATATTTTGCACCAAGTAGCACAGCAAACAAGCAGCACTACAAGCTAGCTCTCAAAGCAATGCCTAATTTGCAGCAGGCACATTATATGCAACAATGCCACAAATGATGCCACATACAGCAAGCTTTCACAAAGAGGAAAGTGTGCAAGCATGTAAGCAAGCTTGTAGGCAAGATTGTAGGCAAACAAGTGCTATGCTGTGCCATGCAGGCCAGCCAGAAGGCAGGCAAGCAACTGAAGTGTTGATAGTCCAGATTTATATACAGGTGCAAGAGTACCATGTGACCAGAGTCATCAGGCCCTTGGCGTAATTGAATAATGGCATAACAGCCCTACTCAGGTGAGGCCAGGCACTGATTAGCAGATTGGTTTAGATGGGGCTGCTTGTTGCAAGAGTCTTACAAGTTCTTAAAATGTTTCAGCCATTCACACTTTCATCACTATCAAAATGCATGTGCTACTCACACTTTGCTGCATCAAGCACTTTTTAAGTATTGTAGTTTCCTTAGAAATTGTTTCATCATGCTTGATAGTATCAGATAATCTTTAACCAGTCAGAATGACTTCAGTTCTTCAGGTGGTATTGAAGTTTGATGGTGATCACGGACAAGTGGAGGATGAATGGGTTTCAATGGTGCTGCCTAAAATAACTTGTTATTTTCTAGAGATGCACCGGATCCGGTTCCGGTTCCGGATCCGTCAGGATAATAGAGTTTTTCACAGGGTCCGGGTCCGGCAGGATCTTAAGCAGTGGATCCGGTATCCGGCATGTTACCTAAAAATCAGGGTCTGGTGCATGTCTAGCCTAGGCTTTTCAGTCTTTCACAACCCCAATCACTGCATGGAGTGAAATCCCTTTGGAAGCGGCTATTGCAGGCAGTGTGGCGATAAGCCAATGAGTCTAAAAAATAGTTTGCGCCAACGTAATAAAAAGGGCCCACGTGTGCGAGTAGACTATATGTTTCAACCCTTTTGTAGGATCCGGTATCCGGTTCCGGATCCGGCAGGATCTTATTCAGTGGATCTGGTATCCGGCAGGATCCTAAAAATCAGGATCCGGTGCATCTCTAGTTTTTTCCACAACGGTGAATACTGCTATTGTGCAGTACTTACTGTTTATGCTCAATATGTGACTAAAAGTAATATTTTCACAGTAGTTGTCTGTTTTTTCGAAAAACAGTAGAATGCTGTTGCAGAATTGCCGTAAATAAACAGCTATTTGTTACAGTGTAGGCAGAGGGCACCCTTTCCCAAAAAGGGCTTAGGACGGGTTAGGATGGGTTAATGTGGGGAATTAAAACCAGCCCACATCTCAGGCCATCTGCGGTGTCCACTTCAGAGTCTGTGGTCTGCACTCCACCCACCGCCCCCAAACAGCAGCAGCCATCCCCAGCTTCTGCTTGGGCCCAACAAAGAGCCACTTCATGCCCTACTTGGGCACCGCTTGGGGCCGCTGGGCAAGAGCATGGCAATGAAAGAGAGCAGTATGCAGGGCCGGATGAAGATTGCATGGGGCCCCTAGCCCACAGGTTGCTGTGTCCCCCCCGGAAGGCAAATTTAGCAACAGATTCACACCACATTACATTACAATGCATTTGGCAGACGCTTTATAACCAAAGCGACTCACAAACGAGGACATAATCATAGCCAACATCACTCGCAGATACAAAGTGCACATAGCGTCATAATTGTGTGTCATCGTTTTCCCATAACATATAACATTAGTCTACTAACTGTACTCTACACGACAGATGAAACTCTCTATATTGCATCTTGCGTCATAATTCTACTATGTTTCACTATTGGCCAATCAGGGCCCCCCCCCCAGACTCCTGGCAGGTGGGGGCCCCTAGGCAGGGCCGCAGACCGTTTTTGCTGGGCCCGGGACAAAGTCATCTAAAAGGGCCCCCTACCCAATACACATACAATGTAATGGGGACCCAATTCTGGGCCCCCAATCTCCCTGGGCCTGGCACAACATACCCCGTTGTCCCCCTCTGTCGGCATTAGTCCAGCCCTGGCAGTGTAGACCGGCTGCATGGCAGCATGCCAGCAGGGGGCGGAGAGCTAACTCGGTGCCAGATAATTAGCAACAGAGGCTTGGCATGATCGAGGTGGGCGTGATTGAAAAAAAAAAGAAACATCTGGGGTAGGCAGCGCCAGGTAGTAAAACGATGAACATGGACCATCCTCCCACCCCTTTAGTAATGAGTGTGTGTGCGCGTGTGTGTGTGTGTGTGTGTGTGTGTGTGTGTGTGTGTGTGTGTGTGTGTGTGTGTGTGTGTGTGTGTGTGTGTGTGTGCACGTGCGCGCGCGTGTGTGTGTGTGTGTGTGTGTGTGTGTGTGTGTGTGTGTGTGTGTGTGTGTGTGTGTGTGTGTGTGTGCGTGTGTATGTGTGTGTGTGTGTGTGTGTGTGTGTGTGTGTGCGTATGCACATGCATGCGTGTGTGTGCGTGCGTGTATATGTGCTTGTGTGTGTGTGTGTGTGTGTGTGTGTGTGCGTGTGTATGTGTGTGTGTGTGTGTGTGTGTTTATGATGATCATACGTTTGTTTCTACAGACCTTCTCAGTCTGCCTGAGTCATGTGGTGGATGAAAGCTACTGTAGGTATAAAGGGAGTGAGGGAGTGAGTGAGTGAATGAGCGAGCGAGCGAGTGAGTCTGCATACATGTAACTGCCAAGGTTGAGTGAGAAACAGTGTTACAGGGTGAATAAGGTGAAAGCATATCAAAGCCCATTGTGTGTGTTTTTGCGTGTGTGCGTGCGTGCGTGCGTGCGTGTGTGTGTGTGTGTGAATCTCAAAGGGAGAGAGAGAGAGAGAGAGAGAGAGAGAGAGAGAGAGAGAGAGAGAGAGAGGGAGAGAGAGGGAGAGAGAGAGAGACCGCTGAACTCCACACACTCTTTTTTAATCACAAGAAATCAAAACACACACACACACACACACTCACACACACACACACACACACTCACACATACAAACACACACACAAACACACACACATACACACACACACACACACACACACACACACACACACACACACGCACACACACACACACATACACACACACTCTTACCCGGCAAACTAACTCTCGCAACAGTGACACAGCCATCCGATCCTCCCTTGCATTGCAGCACGGCTACAGTTCACAACAAAGCCCAACCACGCTAGAGGGGTCACCGATACGAAAACAAGAAAAGAAATCCTATAACTGGGAGCAGCCTTCGAGAAAGGGCTTGGGACTTGGTGGGATGATGAAAGCACTCGCTGAGCTGCTTTTGTTCGTCTCCTTCCATTTCCTTTCTTCCCTCCCTTCTTTCTCTGTCCTTTGTCGTTTAATATACTTCCTGTCTTTGGCTCGTTACGTTTTTTTTTTTTTTTCTACACGCAATGCTTTTTGGCTGACAGAAGCTGCCTGGTCTCGTCACTAAGATAAATTGTTCCTCCTCGCACTACAGGCAGGCAGCCTTGGCAATCTCTTTCTCTCTCTCTCTCTCTCTCTCTCTCTCTCTCTCTCTCTCTCTCTCTCTCTCTCTCTCTCCCTCTCTCCCTCTCTGTTCGGCTGCAAAGTCCTTCCCTTCATTATTTGCTCGAGATGGACTGATTATGGTGGGTTGCACGCCTTGTTTCACGGCTCCAGTCACAACCCGCCATTAGTTTAAAAAAAGAAGAAAGAATCACTGCTTCTCATGGTAAATAAAAACACATTTTTCAAAGATAATTGCATTTAGGACATGAACATGCACATATTCGCACTAGCACGGACAAAGTCAGGCAGAGACTTGTCTGTCTTTCAGTCATTTCGGTCAGACAGTCACTGTCTGGTCTGAATTTACTACTACATTGAGATATTTTGATGCAGCAACTAAAACATGACCAGCATATTTCCCAAGCCATGTGGAGTATCATTATCCAAGCTGCCAATGTTATTCAGCCTTCCAACAGACATCCGGGCAAAAAAAGCAAATAGAAAAAAACAAATTGCCTCCTCAGCTTGTACGGGGGATGCTACAAGATGTCCATTTGTGACCCTGGAAGCAAGCAGAGAGAATATGCTGCAAATCTACAAAGCCAATAAAAACAAGACCATGCTGTCCTCTTGTCAAGGTGACGAGGGCATTATAATCAGTAGCATCACTCCGTGGTGGGATAATGTGAAACAGCATTTTTGAAGAGGGGCCATTGGGCCATGTAAATACAAAACAAAAACGCACACCAAACCTGTGGATCAATTAGCCAGGGGCAGCAGGACAACTGCATGTATTATTCACAATATTGCACTTAAGTAAACAACTGCTACCGCTACAAGAAGGCAAGTGCTGGTGGTGGTGGTGGTGAAAGGGGTGTTAGGGGCTAGGCTAGACAGTCTGCTGTGCGATAAACAACAGATTTGTCTCCAGACGAGGGGCGACTTGTCAAGTGCCAAGGGACCAAGGACAGACCATTGCACAGACATTGACTCTGACTTGGAAGGACTCACACTCCTTGATTTCTCCCTCTCTCTCTCTCTCTCTCTCTCTCTCTCTCTCTCTCTCTCTCTCAAACTCTCAGCATAATAAAACGTCCTTCCACCAATGGAATACTCTGCTATTCACTGAAAAGACTGCACGGCTAGAGCATTACACAGAATCTTCAGTAATTTATTATGACTTGGTCGTTGCCATTGTAACCGGGCGAATACACTGGCCGCAACAAGATCAAGCGACGGAGAATCGCTGGACAGTGCAGCAAGAGAGATGCGAGCGATAAAAGCGACAGCGTATGTCTGTTAAAAGCAGAATGCAAGCATTCCGACAAACCCATTGGCTGTGGCGGCTGTCTGCGAACACTGCGAATATTACCTCAAGCCCAACTGCAAACTGTCGCTTAAGTCTCGCAAATCATCTCTAGTCGCCCCGAATCGCTTTTGTTGCGCGGCTCAATGCAAAGTTGATTACTGCCTTTGCTGGAATCGCTCATGTCACCCTTGGTCTATTCGTGCCTTAACAGGGACCACGTCTTAAAGGGACACTGTGCAGGAAATGGTCAAAAAGGGTACTGCAACTGTGCTGCTCATTGAAACTGGACTGCCTATTGCCAAATTTGATCTTTACATGAAAGTTGTCTGAGTAATAAACAAATATTTTCTATTATGGTCCAAGTAGAATCATTTTTTCAGCTAAAAATGACTATTTTTGGAAATTCAAAATGGCGGACCATGGAGAAGATCCCCCTTTTCATGTATGAAAAGTGCAATTTTCCCAGTCATAACGAATACTTAGAATTTGATGGTGGTGGTAAGTATTCATAAAAAAGGTAACATTAGTGAATGGGCAGCATGAATTCTGGAAATGAACAACTAAAAATCTCACACAGTGTCCCTTTAACACTTCACACATGACACCCTTCAAACATTGAGTCTGTGTTGTTGTTGTTCCTTTGCTAGGCTTTTATCACAATGTCCACCCTAATAACATGTGGCTTAGCTTCGTAGTCTGTAGTAATGACTATAGCAGCGGTTCCCAACCTATGGGTCGGGACCCAACCTATGGGTCGCCAAAGATCCACAGTGGGTCGCAAAGCCCTGTAGATTTTAAGGGGTTTCATTTTAATATCATATATAGCCCATGTTGAATAAATGACAAAGCATTTAAACTAATATATGCATAGAAGCAACAAAATGTAAGTGATGCATTAAACAGTTATTCTATATTTGACTGAAGACAAATTGAGGAATAAAGCGATAACTAATGAGTTTTTG
>NC_085874.1:23293236-23300736 GCF_034702125.1 Engraulis encrasicolus | reverse complement strand
ACGACCAAATGCAAGTAGCGGTGCTCATCTAGGGCAGTGGTTCTTAACCTGGGGTGCGGGCACCCCCCGGGGGTGTGCTAGGGATTTCAGGGGGTGCGCGTCATTTTGTTTGTGTTGAGGTTGTGACCGACATTCTGCTTCCCAACATTATAATTAGGCCAAATCAAGACCAAATTAAAACATGTTTTGGTCCCCATGTTCAGTCATTAAAGTATTGATTCATATCTAAAGCAAGAATCATTGTAATGAATCACTTATATCATTTTTTTTAGTGCGTATACACGTGTAGACGTTTGGGTTGGGGGAGCACGGGTTGTCTTGGGCACAGGTTAGTGGGTGCTTCAAGAAAAAGAACCACTGATCTAGGGCAGTGGTTCCCAACCTTTTTCTTCAGGGACCCATATTTTTACCATTGTAAGCTTTGGTGACCCAATCGTGCGAGCGCCCGCACGAGAGGGAATCACATGATACTGCGAAATCACATGATACTGCGGAATCACATAATACTGCGTTTCCTGCGAAACTCATTAGTTATCGCTTTATTCCTCAATTTGTCTTCTGTCAAATATAGAATAACTGTTTAATGTATCACTTACATTTTGTTGGTTTTATGCATATATTAGTTTAAATGCTTTGTCATTTATTCAACATGGGCTATATATGATATTAAAATGAAACCCTGTAAGAACCCAAAACGTAATAACTGCCCATAACGTAATAACTGCCCATAACGTAATAATTTGGGCGTAATAAAACCCATAACGTAATAACTTGCCCATAACGTAATAAAAATTCCTTACCCATAACGTAATAACGTTCTGCCCATAACGTAATAAGTTATTACGTTATGGGCATGTTATTACGTTATGGGCCTTACACTAAAAAAAAGCTTTGATAATGTAATAACGATGCCCATAACGTAATAACTGCCAGTAACGCACAGATGACTTCAGTATTTGCAATGCACTTTACTATTGTACTGTTCATATCGTGAGCTTAGAATTATAAGGTTCTATCTCCGTTTGGGGTAGTTCTGAGATATTGAGCATCAAAGTTTTTACATCCCAGCCGTTTTGTGAGATAGAACCTTTTTATTTTATTAATAACAATGTGAAATAGGCCTAATACTTTTTTTTTTACAAAAATAACACCACACAGGTATTAATAAACATGTAATGGGTCAGATTATGTCAAAAACTCAATTTTACCAAAAATGGAGATAGAACCTTATAATTCTCAGCTCACGATATTTCGTCTGACCTCTATTGTTGCAGCAAATAACAGTGACTGGATATTTAAGCGGGCTTGCAGAGCAAGGCCAGATTCTAGTAATCTCTAAGTAAAGTTTATGCTTGCTTGCTTTATTCTCTTGTGCAGGGCGGTAAAAATAGAAAATGGATCTCCTCCTAGGCCTTTCCAGATAGAGACACCGTTCAAACACTAAAACGACCGGCTCGGCTTGGAGATAATTTGTTCTGCTATAGCATGTCCGTGTCTCTTGTCGTTTTTTCCGCTTTTTGGCGATTTTTGTGCTAGTTTGGGTCCCCATTGAAAACAATGGTAGAACCTTCATGAACCAAGGTTCCGCCACTCTAAAGATCAGAGTGTAGGAGGCTTTTTCGTTCTTAAAACATCAACACTTTCACCTAGAAGTTTAGTTGACGCATTGTTAGCGAGCTCTATGGGATGTCTCCAAATTGTCAAAGTTTTATCTCCCAACTCCCATTACTTTTTAAATGGCAGGTGTGTAAAAACGACAGGGCTTTTACATTGGTTTTCCCATTGAGGCTTGAAGTGCCTTTTTCAAGAGGTCAGCGCATGTCCCACAAGAGGTCTATTTGTGACTGAACCGTATAACCTATATAAACTTCATTCAGAGACTGTTAGAGAGATCACACGTATGACTCCGATCTGTAAGCAGGACACGTGCCAATTCCTTTTAGTTTTTTTTAGCAACATCAAGCTAAAGACAAAAAAACTGTTTCTGATTCTGCCCTCTGCCTTAGAGCACCATACTAACTGCCATTCAGTCAATCAGAACAGGTGCAGCCAATATAGGGTTCCATCTCAACTGTCACTTTCTCTCAACATTCTATTCTTATTCTTAGTCTTGTAATGCTTTTCATAGGCAGCTGCTTGGCCCAATGGTAATAGTCCTGCAATATGGAGGTTGGGAGCTTAAATCCCACTCGGACTCATGTTGATTTTCAAAATTATATCATATGCAGTGTTCCTTATCCAATTTAAAAAATACCATGTATGTCATTTAGTATCAAATACAAAGGTGCTGGATTAGAGATATGGAGGTTGGGAGTTCGAATCCCACTCGAACCCATGTTGTTTTTCAAAATTACATATGCAGTGTTCCTTAGCCCAGTGTTTCTCAACCTTTTTTTAGGCTAGGCACCCTTTCAAATCACGAAACATTTCAAGGCACCCCAAACCAACAAGCTGTAACATGGCATCGCATCCGATACCACACAAGCTTAGAAAAGTAACACATTTCGAGACATCACACAACCTATGTTCGAAGTTGCAGCTGACTGGGGCGACCTATGTTTACTCTATTGTGCGTAAATGGCAGATGAAAGATTCCACTGAATAGCAACTTATGAATTTAGACAAATATGTATTATGGGCCAATCACATTATTTATTCATCAGCCACGTTTCCGCGGCACCCCTGAGGGAGGCCCGCGGCACCCCAGGGTGCCCCGGCACCCCTGTTGAGAAACACTGCCTTAGCCAACTTAAAATACCATGTATGTCATTTAGTATATCCCCAAAACGCAGAGCTACAACACTTTCAAGATGGCTGAATCCAAGATGGCTGAATTGTTTGGCCCATAACTTCTGACTGGGTGGATGGATTTTTTTCCAACATTTCTTTTAGCTTTGTTTTCTCAATAGTACTTTGTTTCATCTCTGCCCCAAAAGGCAAGCCCGCTTCCAGCATTTTCTGTGAGAATGCAATCTATCCTTATCCTCTGCATTTCCTATGTGTTCAATCCAATTGTCTAACTACAAAGTCTTTAGATATTATAATAATGACAAATACATAGCCTACAGTATTCAAAATTTCAATTCCTTTAATGCAAACATTTGAACTGCAAATGTCATACATGGACTACACAAATAGTGAAATTAAATGTCTTTTGTTTGTTATACAAAAAATAATGTTAATTAAAATGACAGACTGCTATTCTGTATAAAATTCTATTTTACCAGAATACTTTTCATCATATTGAAATGTAAAACACACACACACATACTGTAGCATCCTCAACATAAACATTAGGTAAAATGAGTTCAACATAAAATTGGCATTACTTTCCATAAATATCATGGCTGAAGTGTTGGAGTGTGCTGTGATCTTGCTTTGTTCTGACTCAAACTTTTAAATGTAAAAAATGTAAACAAACAAAATATGCATACTCAACATAAACATAAGGTAGAATAACATCCACATACTGTAATACTGACGTTACTTTTTCCAGTAAATGTCCTTGATCTTATAAATTCCGTAGCCTACATGACTAAGAAGTATCCACGCTTTCATCCATTGGCTGTTCTCGCATAATAAGCCTTTCAGTCGTGTGCTGAGAAGGCTGCTGCGTCCAGCAGCCTTGTACAGCTTCATGATGCTTATTGATATGTCACCTCCACAGTCGCCTTCAAGTAGGCTCTCCACAAGAGCATCTAATATTTTTTTTTGATTAAACATGGTGCACAGCTGACGGATCAGGTGTGACACTAAAGCGATGGTTCAGAGTAGATTCACCCTAATGCCATTTGAACCGTGACATCCATCCAGTAGTCCACCCAAAGTGTTTTCTGGCTTGGGCGAACATTAGCAGAGTTACCGAGTTATTGTATGGCTATTCCGAATATCTTGGCTTAAGTGCTATTGGGCGTTCACATACATCTCCAAACCTACCTCAGAAAATTAACATGTCATGACACCAAACTTCTACAGTAGTACAAATATGGTCTCTATTCACCAAACTAAGCATTTGGAAGTTTGGAAATAGTGCTGGAGTTTATTATTATCAACTCAAGCTGAATAGATTCTGTCCTGCTAAAGCTTTGCCATCAGGGGCAGAGGCAGGATCAACATCAGGGACATAGACTGAGTCACCATCAGACAAGGAGGCAGCTTCAGCACCATGGCAGAAAACTACTACGAACCATCACTTTAAATGCCCCAAGCATGGCCATATCTTGTTCAAGGACCAAACCAATACTTTTCTGTAAAACCTCTGAAGGTTAATAGGGAGCTCCATGACACATGGGTTTTTCAGCACCAGGGGCAGAGGCATCATCAACATCAGAGACAGAGACAGGGTCACCATCAGGGACAGAGGCAGGGTCACCATCAGGAACAGAGGCAGGATCAACATCCGGAGTAGAGGCAGGGTCACCATCAGGAACAGAGGCAGGGTCACCATCAGGGGCAGAGGCAGGGTTACCATCAGGGACAGAGACAGGGTCACCATCAGGGACAGGGGCAGGATCAACATCAGAGACATAGGCAGAGTCACCATCAGACAAGGAGGCAGCTTCAGCTAAGGCCAAGACCTTTAGGTCTGAATACGTCGAACCTGACCGAACTGTTTGATATACCCACAAAAACTGAAAAGGGACTTGTGCTTCCTATGAGGACTCTTGTGCTTCCTGTGAGGACTCTTTTCAGTGTGTTCTATTTTTATTTTCAAGCAAAATAGTAAAATGGCCCCTGCTGGAAAACAGCCCCCTCTATTCTAATGAATCTATTCTCTTAATCCACTTCAATCTCAAATGTAAACTAGACTGCCTGTGCAGTCGCCTTCGACTGCTTAAGGTATATCCACGAAACGCAACGCTTCCAGTCCCCCATCATTCCTACCATTCCCATCCACCTTTTCATAAACGTATATGATAAATATAAAATATTAAAGAAATATATTTAATATCTATACATAGATCAATGACGTGCATAGGCTTAAAACCAAATGACTATTGTGAAAATGAAGCAAAAAATGGGGCAAATGGTAACACTGTTTTAATGGTTCACTATTACAGTGAATATACCACATTAGGTACAGTGTAATAACCATTGTAACAATATTTAATACCATGTAATACCAGTGTAACACCATGTACCCATTTTGTACTACATCATGTATTTTTGTGTAAGTGGTATTACATGGTATTGTATATTGTTACACTGGTATTACACTAGTATTACATGGTATTAAATATTGTTACACTGTACCTAAATAATATGGTAGATTCACTGAAATGGTGAACTGTTAAAATAAGGTAGTACCGGGCAAATCAATCCACCCAGTCAGAAGTTATGGGACAAATAAAAATTCCGCCATTTTGAAACTGTTGACCTCCAAACTCAAATCAGTTCATGAACCTACCCTAGAGCATTAACACACCAAATTTGGGACAAATCCATCCGACTGGTCAGAAGTTATGAGCCAAACAAAAATTCGGCCATCTTGAATTCAGCCATCTTGAAAGTGTTGGCCTCCAAACTCGAATAAGTTCATGAACCTACCCTAGAGCATTAACACACCAAATCTGGGAGAAATCCATCCGACTGGTCAGAAGTTATGAGCCAAACAAAAATTCGGCCATCTTGAATTCAGCCATCTTGAAAGTGTCGGCATCCAAACTCGAATAAGTTCATGAGCCCACCCTAGAGCATTAAAACACCAAATCAGGGAGAAATCCATCCACCCAGTCAGAAGTTATGGGCCAAACAAAAATTCGGCCATCTTGAATTCAGCCATCTTGAAAGTGTTGACCTCCAAACTCGAATCAGTTCATGAACCTGCCCTAGAGCATTCACCCAAAAAAATCTGGGACAAATCCAAACATCCGTTCAAAAGTTATCGCGTTAACACGAAAGACCTTACGCGGCGGCAGCGGATGCGGCGGACGCGGACGCAAAACCATTACATCCCCGACGCTCCGCGTTTCGGGGATATAAATATAGGCCTATTTCAAATAAATAATAAAATAAAAAAATAAATCAAATCAAATGTATTTTACAATGCATCACAATAAGATAATATTTGATGTTCAGATGTTGTCAGAAGTTCATTTAATTTGGTACAATGGTACAAACTGCACACAAGTATAGTGTTTCCATGAGGTCTTTCACATTGGAAGGATTGGACAAGGCAGCATGGAATTTCCCAAGTTATAACGAGACTGCATTCCTACAGAAAATGCTAAAAATGCCGTGTGTGCTGAGTGCTAGCATATTTAGCATAAACCATCTACTCTGAGCTACTGCATATAGCATTGAAAACTGAAATAGCCTAACAGACAGTCCAATAAAACATCTTAAAATAATTAACCTTATTAGTATCTTTGTTAACCTACTTTTGTTGAGTAAGACTAGAGTCGTAGTTAATCATTTCATTTTGTACCATAATTAGCATTTTTAAGATAGTTTGTATAGTAATCATATCAGCTAACCTGCTTCAGTTTAGAAACAATATAAAAATATATATTTAATTATATCACATTAACATAACATAATAAGCAATATTACCATAATTGGTAGTTTAATATCATCATTAAACTACATTGTCACAGCCCCTAGATGTCTGTTCCATCAGGGCATAAAAACAACATTAGCTACTTACCTCCACCAAGGAGGTAATGTTTTCGGTCACGTTGGTTTGTCTGTCTGTTTTTCTGTCTGTTTGTCAGCAGCATAACTCAAAAACTAAACATTTTTGGACAAAACTTTGTGGGTTTGTTGATAATGACCCAAGGAAGAAGTGATTAAATTCTGGTGGTGATCCGGATCACGAACCGGAACCAGGAGGATAGCTCAAAAACGAATCAAGTGATTTGGACGAAACTTTGTGGAGCTATTAGTAATGACCCAAGGAACAAGTGATTAAATTCTGGTGGTGATCCGGATCACGAACCGGAACCAGGACTTTTCAAAAGATTCTTCACTATCTAGACGCCCCCTAGTGACCAGAAATTGAATTGCGAGAACAGCACTAAAACAAGGCAGAAAGATTTAGGGTGTAACATGGTTAAATGTATCAAGCAGCATCCTTGGCGGAAGTCTGCGCTCTCTGAGTGCTTCTAGTTACATTTTATTTACTGAATAAAATTTAGATAGTTAACAATTTAGTATTGTTAGCATGGTTAGCAATACCTGTCAACCAACCTTAGCTAATGTTAACTTAAAACACTTGGCTACACATTTACCATTGTTGCTATTTGACGCTATTGGCTTTTTTTATGTTTCAAATGGGCCCAAATGATTACATTACTGGCAGTTATTACGTTATGGGCATCGTTATTACATTATCAACGCTTTTTTTTAGAGTAAGGCCCATAATGTAATAACCTGCCCATAACGTAATAACTTATTACGTTATGGGCAGAACGTTATTACGTTATGGGTAAGGAATTTTTATTACGTTATGGGCAAGTTATTACGTTATGGGTTTTATTACGCCCAAATTATTACGTTATG
>NC_085874.1:23278236-23283236 GCF_034702125.1 Engraulis encrasicolus | reverse complement strand
GAGTATTAAAATTAGGCCAAATCAAAACTGAATTAGAACACGTTTTGGTCCCCTGGTAAAGTCATTGAGGTGTTAATTATGTCTCAAGCAAGAATCATTGGAATTAATCACTTAAATCCTTTTTAGTGCATATACACATGTAGAATTTTGGTTGGGGGTGCATGGCTTGTCTTGGGAATGGATAAGGGGGTGATTTAAGGAACCTTAAGGCTAAGAACCACTCGTATAGTGCATGGAACAATCAATGAGTCCATCAGTGGTGTACGTCACAGTCACACTGATGACGTTGATGATGACAATGACATGAAGACATGACTCATATATACACGCACAGTCATACACCCCATATGGCCAATCCTCACGGCTGTGCTTTATGTTTTAGCTTTAACCCTATCCAGACTGGGGGGGGGGGCTAAAAGTGCCCGCACCTACTTTGATGTTGTATAATTCCTTAACGACTTGAGCTATGACTACAAAACTCTGTGACTTTTCCTAACATTTAGTTGGCTACAGTTAGGTACCGAAAAATTAGGTTTATCATTTTTGCCGTTGCCATGGCAACGGTTTTCTGACAGGTATGTCTGACCAAAAATCACTTTACCATATCTATGACGCCATATTTTTTCATATTTTTTTGTTATTTCCATTAGCATCAGCCAACTTTGTGAGCATTTAAGTGGTTTGAAGCATAAAATCGTTAAAATGTAAGTGCATTACCTAAATTTGTTGGAATGGAATTTGTTGTATGGCGATATTTTGGGCATAATAACATAATGATGTCATAATGACATCATAATACTAGATAATTACACAAAAATGATGTCATTCATAGATGATCATATGTAGATCATCTCCCCCAAGTTTCGTAGTGATACTGTATTCCGTTCATGAGTTATGAGGGGGGGGGTCAAAAGAGCCCCCCCCCCCCAGGCCCAGGAATGCCAAAAAAGCCCAGTCTGAATAGGGTTAATAATACAGTCAGATACCACTGCAGACACACACACGCGCGCGCGCGCACACACACACACACACACACACACACACACACACACACACACACACACACACACACACACACACACACACACACACACACACACACACACACACACACACACACACACACACACACACACACACACACACACACACACACACACACACACAGCTAAAATCAAACCATTAAACCATAAATGTAAAGAGCAAACCTGTCCCTAAGCAAAGAGAACTCCCCAAAGCCATACTACATTAATCACTCTGCAAATTGAACAATTCACAGTGATCACGGCTCATAACTTTACCCCACTGCGTCGTTACCAATACGATTTCATGTTTTGATAGATGTTCCTTAGCAACAAAATGATTGGTTCCTAATGCTCTGATGAGACACTTGTGGCAGCTGATAAAAGTATTCCTGCTGGAGAGACGTGATGCACTACATCAATCAGCGACAACATCTGGCAGCAGCATCGCCTGCTAACATCCTCAAAACGTTGCCTTGTGTGTATCGGCACCTTGAGACTAGAGATAAGGCGGACCGTTTTGCTTTTTTCCTAAGCGGTTTATGCACAGTCACACAGAATTCACATCCCAGTGGTATTGTAGGAGACATTAAATCATCCTTTAAAAAGAATGGAATACTACATACTATGTATATCTGTGTAGTCATGATGCTGTAAAAAAAAAAAAAAACCCAGCTCTGATCATTTCCCTCGGTCCCAGACTGTTTGATATTCGTTCCCAGCAGTCTCCGGCAGTGTACAGTGTACATTACATGCCTTCCTCCTCTGAGAGTCACAGGACAGATTCCTACTCGAATCATACACACAAAATGGAGGAGTGGCTTTGTTTCGGGCTCATAATTTTGAAGGTGCACCGTGTAAGATTGTGGCTAGACTAGAGTAGGTATTGCAACAATGCTGCTCATTGAAACTGTGCTGCCTATTGCCATATTTGATCTTTTCATGAATATTAATAAATAATAAACCATCTACTACTGCTATTTACTACTAAGACTAAAGGACGATAAGATTTCCTGCTAAAAATGTCTATTTCTGGAAATTCAAAATGGCACACCATGAAGAGGATCCACCTTTTCATGTAAAATGCCATTTTCCCAGTCATAATGAATACTTAGAATTTAATAGTGGTGGTAAGTGTTTGTTAAAAAGGTAACATTTGTGAATGGACAGCGTGAATTTTGGGAAATGAACTACTATTACACAGACTGTGTAATACAGTGCACCTCTAAACAACTACTGAATTCCCCCTCTAAGATTCAGACTACTGATTCCAACTTTTATCATAAGGAGCATGGAGGAGGTGCTCATGTCTGCTCCGTAATTTTAACCCATTAAACCCAGCATTAAGCCTGGCTCAAACTACACGATTATCGGCCTAATTCTCGGCTCAAAACCCCCCTTACGACAATCGCTGGAACGTTACCTCCCAGGGACCATCGCAAGTGATAGTCGGGAAAGATTTCCTCGCCGCGGCTGATGTTCTAAGATAGAATTTTGGCAGCTCAAAGAGTCGCGTCGATCGTAAATCGTAGAAATCAAACAGCGTTTGATATTTACGACTAGAAATAGAACGTTGGGTATTGTCTCGGTGGCTGCGAATGGCAAGAATTCACACATAGGTGATAGGACCTCTGAACAGTCATTTTTAATAATAAAATGCAAAAGTCAAAAATGGTGGCTACACCATTTTGCAAATAAACTCTATTTGTTGTAATGGCCGAGTCATGGTGCATTACTAAAGGACCTGTGTTATGTCATAGTAGTACTATGGTAATACACTTTTCAGTGACTATTACAGCGTGCCTAAGATGGTATGGCATGAAATTATGGGGCTACTTCATTCACTGCCTTTATATAGCATTTGTCAGTATCTCTAATGACACTAAAGAGTAAAGCGTCTAACCTCTGCCCTCTTGCCGGTGCCTATAAGGCTTGACCTGTGCTGGCATGATTGACACAACGCTGACCTGTTTAACAATGCAGCAGCACTGAGATGACAGGGATCGGCAGCCATTAGTGTGAGGTCAAGGGGCAGTGCGGTGAGCTTGAGAAGAGAGGAGAGGAGAGGAGAGGAGAGGAGAAGGGAGGAAAGGAGATGAGATGAGAGGAGAGGAGAGGAGAGGAGAGGAGAGGAGAGGAGAAGTGGAGAGGAGAGGAGAGGAGAGGAGGAGAGGAAAGGAGAGGAGAGGAGGAGAGGAAAGGAGAGGAGAGGAGAGGAGAGGAGAGGAGAGGAGAAGGGAGGAGATGACAAGGGAGGAGAGGAGAGGGGAAATAAGTGATGAAGGGTGAGGGTGAGAGGAGGGGTGAGAAAAAGGGAAGCATGGGAGGAGAGCAGGACAGGAGGGCAGAGGAGGACGGAGGAGGACAGAGGAGGGCAGAGGAGATGAGAGAGGAGGGAGGGAGAAGATGACAGGGCTTTGTCGGCCATTAGCGCGAGGTCAGGGAGCAGTGAGTCATTTTTGTCCGTCGTCACCTTTGTGACAGCGAACCCACATGATGGACAAACATGATGGCTGGACAAGTAGGAGAATGAGAGGAGAGATGAGCATGAGGGCAGGTGGAGGGAGAGACAAGAGGAGTGGAGAGGGGGAAGAGGATAGGGGTGAGTAAAGGAGAGGAGAGAAGAAAATGTGAGGGCAGGTGGAGGGAGAGACAAGAGGAGAGGAGAGGTGGAAGAGGAGAGGGGCTAGGAGAGGAGTGGAGTGGAGATGTGGAAGAGAAGTGTAGGGGTGAGGAGAGGAGAGGAGAGAGGGAAGAGGAGTGGTGTGGAAGAGGAGTGCAGGGGTGAGGAGAGGAGAGATGAGAAAGGGAGGAGGAGAGGAGAGATGAGAAAGGGAGGAGGAGAGGGGGTGGAAGAGAAGAGGAGAGGAGATGTGGAAGAGGAGTGCAGGGGTGAGGAGAGGAGAGGAGTGGAGAGGTGGAAGAGGATCGGGGTGAGGAGCTCTGAGAGCATTACTAGAGGACAGCTTCAGAGAAAATCTGGAGGTGAGAGGAGCGCAGAATGGCAGGAGTGAGGGTAGGAGAAGAGAGGTGAGAAAGGGAGGAGAGGAGAGAGAAGATGTGAGGAGAGGAGGAAGATAGGAGGGAAGGGGAGAGGAGAGTAGAAGAAGAGGCGACGAGGGTAATAGGAGAGGTTAGAAGGGGGAGGTGCGAAGAGAGTAAAAGGGCAGGGGAGAGGGTAGGAGAGAGGAGAGGTGAGGCAAAAAGGGGAGAGGAGGGGTAAAGGAGAGGGGGAAGAAGAGAAGAGAGGTGCAAGGGTGAGGAGAGGAAAGAGCAGACGTGAGGAGGGGAAGAGGAGAGGAGAGAACGGGAGAGGAGGAGAGGGGAAGATGAGAGGGATTTGTCGACCATTAATGAAGTGGAGAAGAGGAAAGGAGGAGGGGAAGAGGAAAGGGAAGATGGGAGGAGAGAGGAGGAGAGAAAGAGTGAAAAGGAGGAGGGGAAGAGGAAAAGAGGAGTGGATGAGGGTTAGGCCCTGACCTCATAACCTTTGCCACTTGAGACGAGAAACACACACACACACACACACACACACACACACACACACACACACACACACACACACACACACACACACACACACACACACACACACACACACACACACACACACACACACACACACACACACACACACACACACACACACACACACACACTTTTCTTCCATACAGCATATCACGCGCGCTGAGGCAATATACACAATATCACTTTCCTAAAAATACCCATAATGGGTATCTGCAAGATCATTCAGGTAGAACAAAACCCAGCTGGCCTGTCTCCCTCTCTCCCTCTCTCTCTCTCTCTCTCATTCTCTCTCTCTCTCTCTCTCTCTCTCTCTCTCTCTCTCTCTCTCTCTCTCTCTCTCTCTCTCTCTCTGCAGCAGCAGCCTCATTTCAACCAGGCTGTTTTGCATGATCTCAGCTCTCTGAAACCATAATCCCTCTCTGCTGCTGCTGCTGCTGCTGCTGCTGGCCT
>NC_085874.1:23263236-23268236 GCF_034702125.1 Engraulis encrasicolus | reverse complement strand
GTGTGTGTGCGCTTGTGCGTGTGCATGTGTGTGTGCGTGTGTGTGTGCTTGCGTGCCCTCCTCCGGGCAGGCAGGCGGCGGGCGTGTCTGCGGGCGTGTCTGCGTGCGTGCGTGCGGGCATATGGGCGTGCGTGTGTGTGTGCATGTTTGAGTGTATATGCTTTGGCCATACCAACTGACCTAGAAAGTCTATCCTTCTGACTTCACAATGCACTCTCTGCAAAGGTGGGCCTGGAAGGAGAGGACACTGCGTGTGTGTGTGTGTGTGTGTGTGTGTGTGTGTGTGTGTGTGTGTGTGTGAGAGAGAGAGAGAGAGAGAGAGAGAGAGAGAGAGAGAGAGAGAGAAAGAGAGAGAGAGAGACATAGACAGAGACAGAAATAGAGATAGAGAGACACAGAGAAAGTTGAGAGAGAAAAAAAAAAAGAGAGAGAGAGAGAGAGAGAGAGAGAGAGAGAGAGAGAGAGAGAGAGAGAGAGAGAGAGAGAGAGAGAGAGAGAGAGAGAGAGAGAGGTGTATGGTATGTGCAAGTGGAATCAGCTGTGAATGTGCAAGTGGAACTGGTTGTGGCTTACTTACTGGAACATTTCCAATTTCTGTTAGACAATTCATTTTCATTTGAGTATGATGATAAAAAATACTATCAGTTAACTCATAATGCAGAACAATGGTGATATTACAAAATTATATTTTGTAGAGAAAGATGCGGATGAGCATATTGAAAATGATGATGAGGATGATGAAGAGGAGGAGGAGGAGGAAGATGAATAGAACATTGATGAAGAGCAGGTGGAGTACATTGCTGCTGCTGCTGCTGACGATGATGATGATGATGATGACGAAGATGATGAAGGTGATGATGACTATGATGATGACGGAGATGACGGCGCCCAACTCAGCTAAGGTCATTGCTTGGTGACACTGACGACAGCTGCATATAGGGACGACCTGTCCGGACAGACGGCTGATGGAATCTGCATCGTTACAGATGGTGTGCAGACCTTGCTGGGACGCTGCGTTCAGCAGAACAGCAGTGTTGCCAGATGTATCTGATCAAATCCCGCCCAAACGGTGCTCAAAAACGGCCTGGAGGTGCTAAATTCCGCCCGATTTTTAGCAAATTGCATTGATTTCTATGGTCATAAAACATCAGAAAAGCCTGCCAAATCGCCGATTCTTTTACCTGCGAATGGCAAACCGCCCAATCTGGCAACACTGCAGAGTAGCACCCAGTGGCCCTGAGGGGGTGGTGCCCCCAGCACTGCAGCTGCTCCTGCTAATACTATTGGATATTACCATGAGTGATGGTGACGGTGATGATGATGGCGATGCCGATGACGATGATGATGATAATGATGATGACTGATAGGGCTGATGAATGGAGACGGATGGTGAGGAAGACGCTAAAGCAGCTCCCCCTTCACCAGAAGAGATAGCGTAGAGCAGTGGTTCTCAACTGGAATAGTCTTGGGACCCACCATTTTCCACTCTCATTCGCCCATTATTTTTAGCGTTCAAGTCAATTCAATGCAATTCTCAAAATGCAACCACGACTCGAATGACTGGTTGCACGCTATCTATCTCGCATAAATATTCAGATTGTATCTATGACAACAGATGACACGGAGTTCACTAGCCTATCAAAATAAAAGTTGTAAATTGTTGCAGGAAAAGTTGGATTTTTTTTTTTAGAATTACGTTTTTTTTACACCAAGGCTCCGCGACCCACCCATGACCCCTCCGCGACCCACTTTTGGGTCGCGACCCACCAATTGAGAAACACTGGCGTAGAGGAGAGATGGTGGGTGAGGGGCTGGAGAGAAGTGACGCAGGAGAAGTCTGTTGCGCGAATCACTATGTGATTCTACAGCTGTCCTCACCTATGTCAAGTGAATGAGTGCAACAGCAGTGATGAGGTGCTAATCCTACGCCTGCTGAACTCCGTGCTGTGAAGAGGGCAACAGGAGTGATGTGTGTGCTATGGGAAGTGTGCGTTACACTGCTTATGAGCATGACCTGCCTCCTACAGTATAGCCTCTCCTCTCCTCACCTCCTACAGTATAGCCTCTCCTCTCCTCACCTCCTCCTACAGTATAGCCTCTCCTCACCTCACCTCCTCCTACAGTATAGCCTCTCCTCTCCTCACCTCCTCCTACAGTATAGCCTCTCCTCACCTCCTCCTACAGTATAGCCTCTCCTCACCTCCTCCTACAGTATAGCCTCTCCTCACCTCCCTCCTACAGTATAGCCTCTCCTCTCCTCACCTCCTCCTACAGTATAACCTCTCCTCACCTCCTCCTACAGTATAGCCTCTCCTCTCCTCACCTCCTCCTACAGTATAGCCTCTCCTCTCCTCACCTCCTACAGTATAGCCTCTCCTCTCCTCACCTCCTACAGTATAGCCTCTCCTCTCCTCTCCTCCCTCCTACAGTATAGCCTCTCCTCACCTCTCCTCACCTCCTACAGTATAGCCTCTCCTCTCCTCACCTCCTCCTACAGTATAGCCTCTCCTCACCTCACCTCCTCCTACAGTATAGCCTCTCCTCTCCTCACCTCCTCCTACAGTATAGCCTCTCCTCTCCTCTCCTCCTCCTCCAGTATAGCCTCTCCTCACCTCCTCCTACAGTATAGCCTCTCCTCTCCTCACCTCCTACAGTATAGCCTCTCCTCACCTCCTCCTACAGTATAGCCTCTCCTCACCTCCTCCTACAGTATAGCCTCTCCTCACCTCCTTATAGCCTCTCCTCTCCTCACCTCCTACAGTATAGCCTCTCCTCTCCTCACCTCCTACAGTATAGCCTCTCCTCTCCTCTCCTCCCTCCTACAGTATAGCCTCTCCTCACCTCCTCCTACAGTATAGCCTCTCCTCACCTCCTACAGTATAGCCTCTCCTCTCCTCACCTCCTCCTACAGTATAGCCTCTCCTCACCTCACCTCCTCCTACAGTATAGCCTCTCCTCTCCTCCTCCTACAGTATAGCCTCTCCTCTCCTCTCCTCCTCCTACAGTATAGCCTCTCCTCTCCTCTCCTCCTCCAGTATAGCCTCTCCTCACCTCACCTCCTCCTACAGTATAGCCTCTCCTCTCCTCACCTCCTCCTACAGTATAGCCTCTCCTCACCTCCTCCTACAGTATAGCCTCTCCTCTCCTCACCTCCTCCTACAGTATAGCCTCTCCTCTCCTCTCCTCACCTCCTACAGTATAGCCTCTCCTCTCCTCACCTCCTTCTACAGTATAGCCTCTCCTCTCCTCTCCTCACCTCCCTCCTACAATATAACCTCTCGTCTCTCCTCACCTCCTACAGTATAGCCTCTCCTCTCCTCACCTCCTTATAGCCTCTCCTCACCTCCCTCCTACAGTATAGCCTCTCCTCTCCTCACCTCCTACAGTATAGCCTCTCCTCTCCTCTCCTCCCTCCTACAGTATAGCCTCTCCTCACCTCCTCCTACAGTATAGCCTCTCCTCACCTCCTCCTACAGTATAGCCTCTCCTCACCTCCTCCTACAGTATAGCCTCTCCTCACCTCCTTATAGCCTCTCCTCTCCTCACCTCCTACAGTATAGCCTCTCCTCTCCTCACCTCCTCCTACAGTATAGCCTCTCCTCTCCTCACCTCCCTCCTACAATATAACCTCTCGTCTCCTCACCTCCTACAGTATAGCCTCTCCTCTCCTCACCTCCTTATAGCCTCTCCTCTCCTCACCTCCTCCTACAGTATAGCCTCTCCTCTCCTCACCTCCTACAGTATAGCCTCTCCTCTCCTCTCCTCCCTCCTACAGTATAACCTCTCCTCTCCTCACCTCCTTATAGCCTCTCCTCACCTCCTCCTACAGTATAGCCTCTCCTCTCCTCACCTCCTACAGTATAGCCTCTCCTCACCTCCTCCTACAGTATAGCCTCTCCTCACCTCCTCCTACAGTATAACCTCTCCTCTCCTCACCTCCTTATAGCCTCTCCTCACCTCCTCCTACAGTATAGCCTCTCCTCTCCTCACCTCCTACAGTATAGCCTCTCCTCTCCTCACCTCCTTATAGCCTCTCCTCACCTCCCTCCTACAGTATAGCCTCTCCTCACCTCACCTCACCTCACCTCACCCATACAGTACTGTACGTACATGGCCTACGCACAGATGCAAGGAGTGATTCAACCAATGTCACACACACACACTCACACACTCACGCACTCATGCTACTGACATATCACACTAGCTAGAGAGAGAGAGAGAGAGAGAGAGAGAGAGAGAGAGAGAGAGAGAGAGAGAGAGAGAGAGAGAGAGAAAGCAAACTTCCCTCTCACTGTGACACCCACTCCCAGTATGAGAGAGGGAGAGAGAGAGAGAGAGAGAGAGACAGAGAGAGACAGAGAGAGAGAGAGAAAGAGAGAGAGAGGAGTAGAGAGAGAGAGAGAGAGAAAGAAAGAGAGAGTATAGTTTGGCGTTAGCCAGCTAATCATATGACTACCCTCCTATTGTGTCTTCTCACCTCCTCCGAGGCGTACGCAGAGGGTCAAGGAGTGATTCACCCAATGTCTCACACACACACACACACACACAGACACACACACAGACACACACTCCCGCGCGCGCGTGCACACACGCACGCACGCAGCACACAGACACACACACACACACACACACACACACACACACACACACACACACACACACACACACACACACACACACACACACACACACACACACACACACACACACACACACACAGGGGGGCAACAGCGGTGAATCATACAGTCGCTGCTCTTTTTACAGAACACACAGCAGTCGGCGTCACAACCTACTGTAATGACATTGACGCACGACTCGAGAGAGAGAGAGAGAGAGAGAGAGAGAGAGAGAGAGAGAGAGAGAGAGAGAGAGAGAGAGAGAGAGAGAGAGAGAGAGAGAGAGAGAGAGAGTAGAGGAAAGGAAAGGAAAGGAAAGGAAAGGAAAGGAAAGGAAAGGAAAGGAAAGGAAAGGAAAGGAAAGGAAAGGAAAGGAAAGGAAAG
>NC_085874.1:23208236-23228236 GCF_034702125.1 Engraulis encrasicolus | reverse complement strand
CTAGTTTTGGACCACACTGTGTATTTCAAGTGTGCTTGGTGGCTTGCAAATCTTTTGTAATAATAACAACTATGGCTGTTCATTACAGATAACTGTCTTTTTCCGTCTTCACTGGGATCAAACGGCAAGCCTGAAGTGCTTAAGTGCGAGGCTCTAGCCTAGCGGCTAGGCTCTAGACAGTGATTGATTGGTGAGTGGCAGATGCCCTTCATCCTGACTCTGCTTGTCACTGACTCGTGACTCTTTGATCTCCGCGCAGCAGGCCAGATTGAACATGTGTTAACGCCAAACATCGCTTATTGTCTTTAATCTGCTGCTCAACCCCACCCATGCCGTTGTGGCTTATTTCCTTGTGGCATGGCCTGGTGTAAGTTATAACAACCCACATGTTACCGGTGGATAGCATATCGCAACTTCACTTGGTTTTAATAATTTTCTTGTCATTCACACTGTAATGGAGTGTATTTCTCAAAACCATAGTTGCTAACTATGTTAGCTACTTTGTTGTTTGCAATGCAATTTCCCATTGACAACTACCTAAGTTGCTAACTGGCTAACAACTACGCCTTTGAGAAACACACCCCTGAACAGGAATTTACTGAATTTCATTTGAATCCAGAAAGAAAGCTTTAATGCATCCCGCTGCTTGGATGTTTATCTGCTAGCGATAGAAACACATTGGGGAGGCCATTATGACATAACCATACACAAGATCTTTGTAAGGCTTGTTGAGCGAGTTTATATCACATAATGACCACATACAAGATACTGCCGACAGGCCTGAAACATCTTACATAAACTTAATGGCGGACCACCTGCCATTAAGACTGGTAGTAGAGCCATATAAAGCTAAAAGCTAGTGTCGACGCTGAGTATACACAAACCGTGCGGTATGGAGAGAAAGATAACTGTATGATGGCTTCACCATCATATTGCATGTGATCATATCTCGTGAAGATCCTAAGGGATCAAAAATTTACCTGAAGAGGTTACCAGTGCACACCAAGGTTTTGAGGTTCTGATCACAGAAGGCTTACTTGTGCAAAAAAAGGAACACACACTCCTGTTCTCAATGTAGATTTCATGATCATTATTATTATTATTATTATTATTATTATTATTATTATCATTCTTACTCAAACATTTCAGCCATCTATTTTTTTTCAGTTTTTGTATGCTTCATCAAAAATTTGCCTAGCTTTAAAAAAAAAAAAAATCGTTTTCATTTCCCCTACAGCAAAACAATGTGTGCGGCACCTGCCATCAAGGCTAGATGCTAACACGCACGCTGATTGCATGGACTTGTTGAAAAGACTGAGCAACGTACTGTAGCTTACATGTACTGTAGGCCTGTGCCATCTGTGTGCTCCTAGGGGCGCGTGGAGGACTGCTGCTGCTTCACACGGCCAGGCTGTCAAGGCCTCACAGCGCTGACAGCCGGCTCCACTCCTGACATCACTCAACAGCTCCCCCATTCAACCAGTATCCTAAGCATGTGTTTGTGGCTTTTAATTAGTGCGGGTTTTTTATCCTTTCTTTATTCTTGTTCATTAGGCATAGTAGAGTTCTAAAAGCTACTGCTTGTTGCTTTGGAGGATGCAGGGTCAGTACCATCAGGGCTGGCCCGGGGTGGAGAAATAGGGGGCCCCTCATAATTAGCGGTGCAGAAATGACTCACCGGTAGGCCCGACACCCTCGTGGGGCCCCCTATTTTTCAGAAATGTTGTTATATTTCTGAAAATAGGGGCCCACAAGGGTGCAGGGCCCATCGGGAAATGCCCAGTATGCCAGATGGCCAGAACAGCCCTGAGCACCATACGGCAACAGGCAGTGGGCACACATGACGTGCCGTGTTGCCGTGTCGACTCCTACTGTTATCCGTAGTATACAAGAATTATGGGTGGGGGTTTAGAGGCATGTAAAAAGTATGTTTGTGTGTGTGTGTGCGTGTGCGTGTGTTTGTGCGTGTGCGTGTGTGTGTGTGTGTGTGTGCGTGTGCGTGTGTTTGTGCGTGTGCGTGTGTGTGTGTGTTGTATGTTTAAGATGAGTGGATTACAGGGGGAGGATGTGTGTTTCTGGCCACTGGGCAGTTATTGGGAAAAGAGAAATGCTCTGTGTGTGTGTGTGTGTGTGTGTGTGTGTGTGTGTGTGTGTGTGTGTGTGTGTGTGTGTGTGTGTGTGTGTGTGTGTGTGTGTGTGTGTGCAGTATTTCATATTTAATTTCGTTGGGTAGGGCAGATAAACATATGTGTGGGGAAGGGGGCAGAAGATGGGAGATGGCATGGCTTATTTGGGGGTAGAGATTGGTGTCGGTCTGAATTTAGAGCTGTTATTTGTCCACCCATTTTCATGGGCAAATTGGCCATTTCTCTTCTCATTATGTCCGCTAATTACAGCACGCACGTTCACCACCGCGGCCCCAGATCAACAATCAGCAGGGCTGAGTTAATCTATTGGGGTGGGCCCAGGTCTCGCACAGACACTGAAAATGACTCCCTCA
The DNA here is from genome assembly GCF_034702125.1 of Engraulis encrasicolus. NCBI lineage: Eukaryota > Metazoa > Chordata > Actinopteri > Clupeiformes > Engraulidae > Engraulis > Engraulis encrasicolus. Next base: position 23,225,736 of record NC_085874.1, on the reverse strand, counting down.
TTTCCATTCGCGGCAGCGCTCATGGCCCCCCCGAATTAATCTATAGATGACTTAAGAGAGTGTGGGGCTCCTTATTTCACTGTTGCATGCCGCAGCAGAGCATATTAAAGGAGCAGACTATCAATTTTTCTTGCTAAGACGTCACTGCCGTCATTCCTTCAAGTAAATAATCATGCCTACCTGAGATTTATAACTAACACACATATCATATTTCCTCAAATAATAGCGCGGGCAAGTATTAACAAAAACAATGTTTGGATCAGGTCACACATAGGCACAGGTTATATTTTGAGGTAGCTTTATAATAGAGAAAGAAAAGGCTTTCATTTATTGGCAAATGTTTTAGACCCGCCTAGTAAATGAGCCACTCTACAATTAGGGACCAGGCAATGAATTGAGGAATTACTACAAATTACATTACATTTAGCTGACTGTGCAACCCACAGTGACTTGGGTAGTGAGTTACGTAGGCAGGGACATTACCTAGACCAGGGGTGGGGAACCTATGTCTCGAGGGCCGTTTGCAGCCCTTGAGGTCGTTTTATTCAGCCCCCGATATGATTTTAATGTTATGCAGCTTCACATGAAATATGACGTACTTTGTAAAGGAATATTAGAAATTACATTTGCAATACAATTAAGTTATATTCAGGGGTCCTAGAGAAGGTGGGGGACTGTTTTAAAGGTAGCTGCCTTCAATATAGACCTAAAGTGCAGGGGGAAATCCTGGTTTGTGCTCGTAATACGGCCCTCGGCCTACTTTTATGGCCCTCGGATGAATTTGAAGTGGCCCCTCAAATGAAAAAGGTTCCCCACCCCTGACCTAGAGTGACTTCAGGTTAGGTGCAGTGCTCAAGGGCACCTCAGTCGTGGATGAGTGGAATGTGATATCTACTCCCATACCCACTACACTCCTACCATTATAAAATCCTAAAGAGCAACCTTCGGGTCCGTAGATGAAATCCCTAACCAGTAGTTCTCAGTTGTCCAGTAATGCCTGGACTATTATGCACGTTTCAGCTGCATATTATGCACATTCCATTTTTTTTTTGAATTTATGCTGCCCATTCACAAGTCTTAGCTTCTTCATTAATATTTACCACCTCCATACATTTTCAAGTATTCAATGACTTGGAATTTTACCCATTTCATATATAAAAGGTTTATCTTTTTCATGTCCGCCATTTGAATTTCCGGTAATAGATATCTTGCTACTTTAATCAGACCAGTAAATATCACTTTATTACTCAGTAAAAATTGATGAAATTCATGAAAGACTGAATTTGTGAATGAGCAGCATACATTTTCTTTTGAAAATGAACGACATTAATGATGCAATCTGTCTCGCCTTACCATGTGAGGGAAGGATGTAGGAAAAGCAGTGGCGGAGCAGTTGCACAAAGGGCCCAAGGGCAAAACACTGACAGGGCCCCCACAATAGGCCCCCAACACCAATACAGGAAGGCCCTGGGCCCAGAGACAAATGCCCTGCTTGCCCCCCCTATAGCTCCGCTCCTGAGGAAAAGTAGTATGTAGTCTAGTTTGTGAGGAAATCCACTGGCTGCAGTAATCAAATGTCAGCTGAACCAAAGATTTATTGGGTTCTAACTTTAACCAGTAAGTTATTAACTATTGCTGCCTGAGACCTAGGCTGCATTCCAATATGTGAAATTAATTTTCTGTTGTCAGTGACATCATCATGAGGTCACAAACAGGCAAGTGAGCAAGGGTGGGCGGAAGACTGCATATTGGAATCCATCCATAAACTATAGTGGCTGGCATGGCCGACCCAGGGCTAGCCAGTTGACACGCTAATACTAAAGGAGATCAGGGCTCCTCAGGTCAACGACACTACAACTAATGCAAAATACATCAAACAAAAATATATTAATTTCGCCAAAGGTTATTGAATTCATCAAAAATGTGTAGAACTTCTAAAGTAGAAAGATGGACTAGGTCATTACAGACAGAAAACATTTCTCGTTTTAATCCTATTGGCTTGAAATATTAACCAGCGTGTACATGAACTGTGGTCTATGCTCCATAATTGATGAGCATTCTTGAAATGTGTTAAGTAGGTTGGGGACATCCAAGCAGGTTAATTACATACAACATACGAGTCCCACACCTTTCGTGTTTTTCACCTTAGGCTACATGATCTGAATTTCTGTATGACATCTTAGGTTCTTTTTGTTGCTGTAGTCATAGGTGCTGGAAAGGGGGATGCAGTGGTGCATTCACATTCCCACTTTTGGGCTCTTTAAAAGGCCGAGGCTCTCTCAACTTTTACTGCAGACAAATGAGTGGAGTGCAGCAGCAGTAACATTGTTCAGAAATAAAGAATTAAGAAAAAAATGCACCACCACTTTAAAACTCATTCCGCCACCCTTGGCTGTAGTATCTATTATGGACTGCACTGAGGAACCATATAGGACAAATACTATGCATTGGGCCCCAGGCATTATTTGTCATCACATAATGTGATGTAATAGTTCATAACACACTGTATACTGCTGTCATGCATCGAGCCTTATTATAATTGGACATGGGTTGGTTGAACGGACATGTGTGCCATTGACTGAGGTGACTTACAGCACATCTCTGTGATTGGCCAAGGATATGAGTCACATACACAGTTACTCTAGTGTTGTTTTATGACATATGCACAGTCCCACATCTGTAGTTTGAGGAAATGTTTACTGTGCCACTGTCCTCATCTCCTCAGACGTGACATGGCTAAAGCGACAGGGCAACATCATGAACAGCTGAGGAAAATACACTTTTTTACTTGAAGTATTGGGCCCTACGGCAAATGCTGTGTACAGACCAGGAGCGAACGGAGCGAATGAAGCGACGGAAGTCATTATTTCTCAATGGAGGGCACGCGACCTGCGCTACCAAAGCGAATTCGCCAGGAGCGAAGCTTCTTGCGCGACCAGAGCGAATTTTGACGATTAAACTAAATCTAATCGCAGGCGAATTCGCTGTTCGGCGAAAACCAGTCGGAACGTTCATATCTCCGAATGTCCCAGGCTGTCAAACCAGAGTCGTAATGTGATTAGCTGAATCAAACATGTCAATGCTGCGTCTGCAGCGAATACTGCGAATTCAAGGCGAAACTTCTTCTGCTACCCACGCTACCAGGCAGCGTAGTTCGCTCTTGGTCTGGACGCGGCATTATTCTGCTATAGCCAACAACACTGCAGCGTGATTGACGTCATGCATTAGACATCAGGACTAGACCCAAAACCCTGCGGCAAGACTGTGAGTGCAGTGCAGTCATGCCCTCATGCAGGAACCAAGCCTCTGTAAACAAGGCTATAGAGTCATGAGAATTCTAATGTTTGCCTCCATACTAGGCAGGGCCGGCTCTTGTCGATTTGCTGCCATAGGTGAGCATGAGTTCAGCGCCCCCTACGCGCTACAATTTTTCAGTTTGCTGCCACCCTGGCCCTGCCCAACACATTGGTTGTTTTGCAGTTGTTTTGTTGTTTTTAATGTTGCTTTACTTTAATTCTGTTCATTGTGATGGATATATTAGACTCCTAAAATTAGAGTAGATTAGATTCATTCAATTGTTTTCCATCCCTGATTCTCTGGTGCAGCGCCCCCTACTGGAGTGGTGCCCTTAGCATTTGCCTATACTGCCTATAGCAAGGGCCGGCCCTGATACTAGGGCTGTGTAATGATCCACTCAACTCACGATTCGGATTGTGTCACGATTTTTGAACTACAGTTCGATAAACCCCATGATTTTTAAAATCTTTCTGATGATTGTTTATAGGTAGACTAGGCTACTTTTTACATTTAAAAATAATAATGACATTGATTCGAAGCTTGGACGCACTATCACATCATGGTTGTTTTCTGGGCTGAAGGATAACAGAACTTCAAAAGGGCGAATCATGATACTGCCTTCTTGCATCACGATAGAATATTGTGACTGTGCGTATCACGATTTCTTGGTTCGATACTACAAGCCCTATGCCATATGTTTGCTGTTTGGTTTCTGTATCCTTTATGCTTCCACACTATGCCCTGTAACATTGCTATGAGAACGTCTTTATATTTGCTGCCTGAATCTATTTATTAAGTTACCTCTTTTTTCATGTTTGAATTTGTAGGCAGCAAAGTCATGTGTGAATGAATAATATCATGAACTCACTACATATTGTATTTTAAATGTCAATTTTACCTGACGGCATCTTCTTACCTCAGGTTCACACATTCTTTTAATTCAGAGTTCCTGTATGTAGTCATGTTTTATGTGGTACTGCACAATATAGATGCAGTGGAGAAAAAAAACACATGGCCCCTTTGAATGATTAAGAGTGTGTCCTTCAGACAATCCAGCGACCCTCCTCTGCAGTACAGATGTTAAAGTCAACCTGTTTCGAACCTACTGCTACCCTCTATACACAGCTCCACTCTGGGTATGATACAAGGAAGTAGAGTTTGCTCAGGCTGAAAGGAGCTAATGATAATTGTCTCAGGATTCACCTGAAAAAACAATGAGTAGTACCAGAGCAAGTGAGCTGTTCTGAAAATTAGGTCTAACTACTTTCATGGCATTGTTGAGAAATCTCACCTTCAAATTTATGAACAGGCTGGATCGCTCAACAAACGATCTTATTGAGCAGGTAGTAGATCCAAGTCGTAGCTATGTAAAGCACATGTCTAAACTCTGGGACCACTGGTATGAGTGATTTTACTAGATTCCATTTTTAAAATATAAAATGTGTATATATGAATGTGATGTATTGTTTTATTGATTTATGTATTGTGTTGTATCTCTTGCGGGCCTCGAGCCTGTAATAAAGTTTATATAATAGGTGTAGTATACTGTACTCTGCCTCACTGCCTCAAGCTGAGAGCCTACCGTGGGATCAGTCACTTGCATATCTACTGGAACCACAAGAAAAAGAGATCGACTAACATACTTGCTACACTACACTGCACTGAGATAAAATTGCCAGGTTAATTCCAAAATCGCTCCACACAAAAAAAGAAAGAGAGAAAAAGAGAAATGTGAAAAAAAACACAATACCCAGCGTAGTTGCCCTCGAAAAGTCCTGTGAATATAATTTGGTGCGGGAGTGTTCAGTGCGCAGCTTGACTTTTAATCACTGAGTCATTCGTACAACCACACACATACACCGTGAGTCAGCAGTGGAGATAATTTGAAAGTAGGTCTCGACACACCGTCACCCCACCCAGCTGAAGGAGAGACACTACAGTGTTTCCACTGTGTAGCGAGCGCTAACGCGCTTTAATAAGATGCTAGCGGAAGCCATCTTGGCTGAGAGGAAGAAGAGTAAAAGGCCTCCTTTTGCATTAAAGCACTGTGTACCTTCTGTGTTCCTTACACCATGCAGATGCTGAATCATTTGTAAAGAAAAACAACAGAACTTACAGTTGTAGTTTTATGTATAGGGCGATTTGTCTTCCCAAAGCGGTACAATACAAACAGATACTATGAATGACTAGCGATAGTTTCATCTACCAACAGCAACACATCACACCAAAGGGGAACTTGGGTCTTACCATCATTTTTTGCAGTTACTACTGCCACCACATCTTAACACCAAATCCTTTAGGTATTAAAGCTACTGTCAGAGTGGAAAGAGGGTGTGCGCGTGTTTTTATCTTTTATCACTTTTGAGCAAGAAAGTGACACATCCAACATCCAAAAGTCCCGAGGCAGCCACCTTGGTTGGCGGGCTGATCAGAGCAGACATCCACTATGATCTGACACTGTGAGGTTACACACTGGGCATGTTACCAGCACGCATCCCTCCCCACTAGACAGACCAACACAGAAGGGCCTGTCACAGGCACTGCCTATTCAAATCCACATAACCAGCACAGAGTGACAACACAAAATCTACAGTACGTGAGGGGTTAGTGTCAGAAACATGGCAGCACATGTGCTACTGTAACAATATTAGTGCTATGTGTTCATCTTAGATAGCTTAAGGCTATTGGAAAGCCATAAAAGTCAAAAATATTCTTCTTATGTCATACCTTTCAGACGAACCAGACAACTTTATACAGAATACAGAAACTGTCTTGACGCAAAAAATGTAAATGAACATGTTAATGCATGAGAAGTATGATATATTACATTTGATATCAAAAAACTGTGTTATAAAGGAATGCAGTGGACTCTTAGATAAAATGTAGCATGCAAATGTTGATCATTACTGAGCTTACAGCATAGTACATGATTAAAAGAATTGGCCTATCCAGGCAATAAAAAAAAAGTAATATAATGATAATACTAATGATAATAATAGTAACAAAACTAAATGGCAGAGTATGACTTACGTTCGTTGCAGTATCTCCCCATGTACCCGGTTCTGGAGCAGTCGCAATAGGGTTCTCCGTCCGCCATGGTGCAGCTGCCGCCGTTCTCGCACGGGTTTTCCGTGCACAGCCCCTCCATCTCCAGCCGCACCTTGGCGCTGCCCAGCCTGGTGGGCACCTGGTTCCCGTAGCTCAGGTCCGTAATAATCCCCTTGAACGGCGGCATCTCCTTGACGGCGGGCACGGTGAGCGCGGCGGCGCGTATGTCCTGCGGCACGCCGCCCACGTACAGGTCGCTGACGATCTTCATGAACTGGCGCTCAGGCCTGACCTCATCCGCCTTGCTCTCGCCGTCTAGCGCCAGCAGGGTGCGCAGGTTGTGGCGGCTGAGCGTGGCGAAGTGCCAGCGGCTGTCGTTGACCAGCTTGTCGGAGGTGATGGTGGTCTCGGCGCAGTCGACGCTGAAGCGCAGCTGCAGGCGGCCCTCGGCCACGCCCACCAGCAGGAAGTCGCAGTAGCCGCCGTCGTCGAAGTAGAGGATCAGGCCCTCGGAAGCCCGCGTCTTGAACTGGAAGCTCAGGTCACTGCGGGTGCTGGCGTCCCAGCGCAGGTAGCGCGCCCACTGGCCCTCGGAGCCTGGGAACTCCAACCCGGATGCCAGGGACCAGGACGACCACACCAGGGCACAGAGCACTAGGCACGTGCTGTGAGGAGGATACTGGTGGTGGTGGAGCTTCATTGTGTTTGATAAATGTCAACGACAGTGAACAACTAGAGAATGACTCAATGAATGACAGATCTCCTTTTGAGGAGGCTGATTTAAAGAGCTAGATATTGACAAAATGGGAACTTCCAATGAAGGCTTATTGTAGAAGAGTAAAGTGCATTCACTGCATTTCCCTCATTGGTGATTGGCTATTGGAGGCGGAAACCTTCAAATCAATTCCAGCAGGGAGAAAAAAATAAAACCTTGTTGCAAAAAGCACATTGAGACCCTTGGCATGGTCTAGATATCTTCTCCATAAAATCCAGACTGTTAGAGGAAGAGATTGAGCGGTGCACTCCCTCGCCCTGGGGTGGCGACGTGGAGCTGGGGCTTAATAGGTTGATGTTAGAGTGGCTCGTCAGACGGCATCCCTTTGAGGCGGCTGACTGGGTTGAAACGCGTGTCCTCCATGTTGGATTTAGATCTGAAGAGTAGCCCCATTGCAATCGTCTCCGTCCCAGAATGACGCAACTGCCAATAGGGACAGAAAAGGTTTACATCTGATTAGGCATGCAGAGATGCGTTTTCCCTCCCAATAACCGTACAAGTTAAGCACATATGACACAGAGTAAATATAACAGGGGGGAAAGAAGCGCTGAACCAACAACATTTTTTTAAGCCTCGAGGATAAAACACTTTCATATTTTGCTGAATTATGTTGAAGCCCCGTTAAAGAAACACACATTTATATTACTACAGAACATGCACAACCACTGTCGAGGGACTACTTGAAACCACCAGTGTTTATAAATGCAAATCCGAAACCACATTTCCCTCAGTGGCTGAACACTTGCAAGTGAAATAATATCAGAGGACATTTTTAAAGAATAATGATCCTACCAACCCCTTTATCCCTTTTCTCAACAGCTGCCTGATTGTAGATTGTTCCTCTTTTTTTCTCTTTTTTCCCCACAGTCCTTTGAAGATAAGGCCATGAAATTGTGGAGCAAACCCAAATGGATAAAGCCTATGCCCCTGTGACAGGTTCAGCTAAGCTTATATAAAATCAAGGGCTTGGGAAAGTATTTAGCATTCAATCTCATTTTGTCCCCTCATCTAGCTAGTATTTGCCGTACACTCTTTTAGTGTTTGCCTAGCTAGTCAGCAGCGGACCCGTGCTTGATGATTCACGTTGAAACCGTATACCGTGTTTGCCTACTCTGCTACCCACTCACACACACACACACGCCAGCCCAAGCAAGAAGCCTATGTATGCATTGCACTGGAGTTTTTGCCAGTGGCTTCTCCCAGACAATGGGCCAGCCAATAGGAGCAGTTCCAGCCAGGGCTTTGAACCGGTTCAAGGAACGAAAACGAAAACCAGGAACTTTTTGTATTTTACAGGGAACAGAAACGAAACCGGAAACGTTATTATTTTTTATGTTCTGGAACGGGAACACTTATTTAAAAATAATGGTAACCGGTTAATACCGGTTAATACTGTTCCTCAAACAAAAAAAAAGTCATTATTTTCCTGCGCACGTTACCATGACGGCTGAGGTTCATGTCCTGTGTGACATCAGACATTCTCTGACTGAATGGAGAGAGAGCTGTGGATTACAAAGTCTCCACTCCACATCTTAAATAAGAGAAACCACTGTCATACAAAAGGGCAGAGTTTCCATTGCATCATTGTAAGACATTGCAGAGAAGCGCATGTAAAGCACACAAGAATGTTCAACGTTATTGGGCATCCATGGCCGCTTCAAATATGTACAAACTCACAATGTCCATCATAGCGATCCCCGTGACTTTTTTTTTTTTTTTTTTTTTACTTTTTCATCATTGAGGTTTATTCTCCGCTTCTCCGCTTAGGTCGACCCTGAATGACAAAATTCTGGAGGATATTCTTTTCATCCATTTGAATAAACAGTTTGGAATGTAGGCTGACTCATTTGCACTTCCGTCTTTCTTGGTTAATTAACGTCAGTTAGGCCTATGGGGAGTAATCAGCTGACAGGAACGAAATTAACCGTTCCGGGAACAATATTTTTTTGTTCTAACCGGTTCGGGAACGTCAATTTATTGGTGGAACTCATAACCGGAAACGTTATAATTCCGTTTCTGTTCGGAACGGAACGTTTGGAAAAAAATAACGGTTCAAAGCCCTGGTTCCAGCACACTGGAACACAATAGGCCCCTGAACCACCTGGCCTGAATACTTAATACAAGGCAGGCCAGGCAGGCAAGGCAAGGCAAGGCAGGGGAGCGCTAGGAGCTATAGTATTGGGTTCAGGTAACCGATACCCTGCTACTGCCACTAATGCATCAAGTGCATATCTGACGACACCAGGCCTACCTACCCATCTCTCTCTCTCTCTCTCTCTCTCTCTCTCTCTCTCTCTCTCTCTCTCTCTCTCTCTCTATCCCTCTCTATCCCCCCCCTCTCTCTCTCTCTCTCGCTTGCTCTCTCCCCCTTTATTCAGTTCTCTAAAGATTTCTCTCTCTCTCTCTCTTACAATCGCTCTTTCTCACTCTTCCTTCTTTCATTTACCTTTTCTTTTCGCCCAATTGGGCTACTTGGGACGAGCGTCTGCAGGTAAAAATCGTAAAAATTGGGCATTTGGCATTTTTTTCAGCCGTTTTGGGCCTATAGAAGTCAATGTAATTTGTTGAATTTGGGCGGAATTTAGCGCATTTTGGCGGTTTTTGAGAAGCTTTTGGGCGGCATTTGGTCAGACACATCTGGCAACACTGCCCACCGAGCACGAATACACCCAGGATCTGTAACATCAAAATCCATATTGGGGCATGATAACGTTTTTCTATCTACATACATTTCGTCATTCCATGTAGGTAGACGTTTCATTCCCTTTAGCATCTGTGACGATGTTTTAACGATGTGTGGGTTTGTGTGTGTGTGTGTGTGTGTGTGTGTGTGTGTGTGTGTGTGTGTGTGTGTGTGTGTGTGTGTTTGTGTGTGTACAGTATACGGTGCAGTTTTTTGAATGTAACCAGCCTACCCTGCCTCAGCCTCCCTCCCTGCCTTTCTCTCTCCATGAAACATGATACCATCTCCATCTGACGACCGGCATCAGTCCACTGGCAATCAACAGAGGGCTTGGGAGTGGTGGGGTGGTGGAATGGTGGGGACGCGTGAAGGTGTAGGGTGTGTGTGTGTGTGTGTGTGAGTGTGTGTGTGTGTGTGTGTGTGTGTGTGTGTGTGTGTGTGTGTGTGAGTGTGTGTGTGTGTGTGTGTGTGTTTAGGATTTATTACATGCGTAAAGGCTGCAGCATCGAGTGACAAATAATCAGCAGCAAATGAAATGAACTGGAACGGACACGCAGCCACTGGTCCTTCTGACAAGCATTAAAAAAATAACGGTGTGGGGTGTGGTGCAGTTGGAGGTGGTGGTGTTGTTGTGGTGGTGGTGGTGGTGGTGGTGGGTGGGTGGGAGAATAGGATATTGGTGGCAATAGAACTCTACTTATCACCAAACTGTGCCTCAAAATTGACTTATTTCTAATGACATGTTCTGAAACGGCACAAAACAAGAGATGTTATACGGCTATCGAAGTCATTAAAGTGCAACCCCAGTCATTCATTTTAGCTATATTGAGTAAGGCCTCTTCTACCGTCAAGCTTTTTTTTAACTAGTGATGCTGTTAACCACTTTCATTAATACAGGCTAAGCTTTGACTGGTGAGGCTTTTTGATCTGTTCTGCCCATGGACTGTTGAGGATCCAAAGCTCTGGGACACTTCCCCATTTCCAACATGAGCGCGTGCACATGAAATCCTTTGATTCCTTGTTGATTTAACACACGTCCCCTCCACCTCGAAGCCTGCTTCAAGAAATTCCGCAGTTGTTATTTTCTCAGAGGGGGAGTGGGTGTGTGGTGGAATCTCAAAGAACAGCACCTGGGGATGAAAAACCCTCTGTTTACCGGCAGACAGAAAGAAGGAACGCGCGCACCTTCGCAATGTGTGTGAAAATGCAGTATGGGGGGATACTACGGCATGACAAACAGACGAAAATGAAAACAGACAAGCCATTATTCACACAAAGATATGCCCCCTGGCCCGGGGAATGATGACAGAGGGGGCCTGGCGAGGACGAGAACGGGGACGGGCGAGCGAGCGTGCGTGGCGGTTGCTGCAAAAGCAGCAGCAGCTGCTGGAGGATGTGTAGTGCCGGAGCCTCTACATCAAGGCTGTCACACCAGCAGTGGGCCTGGCCCTGTTTGGAGAACCCTGCCCTGAGCCTGATGGGCTCTGCACACAACATAGCAGCACCGCACCGCACCACACCACACCAGCACCGCACCACACCGCCCAGCACTGCACAGCACAGAGCAGAGTACTACAGCAGTACACTGAGGAGCTAACACAACTGGTCACCCTGCAGTAGTAGAAGGAGAAAGGAGGAAAGGGGATTTAGAATGGGTCGGATGAGGCCAGTTTCATCATGTAACAAAAAAAAACAGAATAATGTTAGTTTGTTGTCCTATAATGATGACTGTTCCAGGGGCTTAAATGTAAAACATCTCAGAGGATGTGCTCTTGAACAAAATGTAGGCCATCTGTAAATCAGCCATAAGGAAATTTCAATAATTTGGTGGAATTTATTCCACTGGCATTTTAAAGGTTGATTTTTTTTTCTTCATCCTGTGGAGATCACAGCGTCTCCGGTGCACAGCTCGAGCCCTGGCTCTTTCCAGCACATGAGGGCTCCAGCTTTGAGATATTCCACCGGGAGCGGATTTTCTCCTCTCGTCGAGTAGGACAGTTTAATTTCACATCAAATCACGCAACGAATTTCTTGTGATGACAGAATAGCAGAATTGCGGCGCTCTCTGTCTGTCTGTCTCTCTCTCTCTCTGGTGTCTAAATGTTAAATTCAAAGACATACTGAATTGAATAATAACACAGACTCTGTTGTGTTTTACATTCAAAAGCCTAATTATTTGTGGACTGGGCATATGTGTTTTGTGAACATAAGGCAAGACACGTTAAAGGTAGTTAATGTGAGGCAGAAACGCACATTTTAAAAGTAGCCTATATAATGACCTCTGTTCACAGTTACCTCTTCCCAAACACCGTGTCAGAGGAAATACACATTCCTAGTTCATCACGCTAATAATATATTAACGTCGACACGAGCATTTCTGCGGTCAAGAGAGTTAGCATCCAAAATGTCGAGGTTAATGGTCATTGCGTTGTATTAATTTTTAACGAGATCTCCCCTCACACGCGTAGTGGTGGGTTTACTAGAGTCCTGTTCGCTTCCTCGGTTTGTCCTCTACAAATGATGTACTACCGTGGGATCTCAGATGCTGAGATTAAAGTCCCATTTACCGTGTGGTTCGTTCTGGAAATGTTCTTTACTCCTTATTTCCTTACTCTTGCCGCAGTTCTCGTTGTTAGGAGCACCCTGCAACTTCATCATATCTGTAACCATTAAATATTTAGAAACGTCGACAAGGTTTGACATGTTTGGCAAGATGGACGGAGTATCATAAAGCTCGCTTTAACCTCTGAGGATTAAAACAAACTGAATCGAGCAAAGGCATTTTTGTCGTCATTCTGTTAAGACATACAGACTGCAGGGCAAAACGTGACTATCTCGACACACTTGACTGAACTACTCTCATCGGAAACACACGAGACATCAGATAAACTGCAGTAGCCTGAGCACCGAAAAATACAATGAATTGAAATATCCTTACCAATTCTACGGTGTAGAGAAAATATTCATTTTATTCCAGTCGGTAAACCAAGAGGCTCCAGAAAAAGAAAGATGTAAGGTCCAACGAGAAACAAGTTGGCGAGTGATGCTGGGGTGATGGGGAGGTTAGAGGCAGCGAGGCAGGCTGCTCAGCGGCGCTTCTGTGAGCCTGCGTGCGTTCTCGAACATCTCCAAGCGCACTTCGCTCCGCGCGACTGATGGCCTATCACCAGATTCCCACTCACGAGCGCTGCCGTTCCGCCCACTACTTAGCCCCAAACACGCCATTTAAAGGCATAGCTAGAACGGACAAATTGGGCTCCCACGGACACTTTATCTTAACGGCACTGCTTCAAATCATCCTTTGTCGCCGAAATAAGCCGTCCCCAATCTGTTCAGCCCTTGACTATAAATAATATCAGACATGTCCATGCTCTGCAAAATTGTTGGTCCATTTTCAGAGGCTTTTGGGGGGAAATCATAGTTTGCAGCTTGATCATAATGACCGTTGATTGTGCATAGAATGGCCATATAATTGTGATAAAATATGCAAGGACTGCCGGGTTTTTGGCCTAATACGGAGTAGCCAATCATGTTAATGTAGAGACTGCTCTGCAGCCGTTTTCATGTTCCTACCTATTAGGTCCATGCTTTTGAAGCGCGCGTGGTTGAAACTCCTCAAACACTGCACGCTGTTCACGTGATCCAGTCGTGTGTAAGCTAGGCAGCTGCAATAGTTCCGCTGTCCGTGGTGCTGAATCGTTTCAATACAACCTTTCAAGGCACGAGGTCGGGGGACAGAGGACAGGACAAATGACTTCAACAGTAAATGGGTTGGACGACCTTTACAGCAGGGCCATTCAGGCAGTCATGATGTAGGCTTAACCTATGTGAAACACTCCTGGAGTGGTCCAGTGTGCATCCCCCAGGCACATATTTTTAAGCCTTGTAAGGTGTTCGTGTTTTGGTTACATAGAAGGTGTCAATTTGAAAAATAATGAAAAATGGATTAAAAAAAAAAAATCATAGCTCATATTCACCCTCATGTTCCCCTCACCCTGCCTGTGGATTTCTGTTTATTTCTACAGAGAGAGAAAGATAAGGAGACGGCGAAGAAAGTGAGTAAACTCAATCCAAGCTCTTGGATTGAACCACTAGTGCTCTTACCGCGCAAGGTTGAAACATTGATGCACAACTGAAGGACCAAACAATATCTGCACTCCTTTTTCTACATACATCACCCTCTGCCTTGTCTACTCAACATGTGGTCACTGTTGTATCAGAAAGTTAAGAAAATATTGATGTATAAGCACTCCAAAGTGATACGGGTCAAAATGACCCGGGAACACCTTGTGGGTAAAAGAAATGTGCAAGGGGGGTTATCAGGGGGGGGGGAGTCAGTTTATTTCTTTTTTTCAGATTAATGTTCTTCACTGAAAATGAGCCAAAGAAAGCGAATCTCAGAGTGAAAAAATTATAATTTATACTTTTTTTCTCAAGCTAAAACCTGAAAACGGGTCAAAATGACCAGAACAAGGGTTAAGATGTCTCACACAAACGAAAATATATTTCCTATCTTCTAGATTCTTTTCAATGACTAACAGACTTGCTTTTATGGGATAATCTTTACCATAAAAGGGGAGATGTTTGTTTTTTTGTTGACATTTTAAGTTATCAAAAAAGAGATAACCCGATTCTGCGTCACTGCGATGGCAGTCATCATTTTGGAAGCATTTTATTACACTCAATTTGGCCCTGCTGCCAGTCATGGGCTAGAATGATCAAAGCTAATCTTGTGTACTACTGACATATGAGGTAGCTCTCACGGGCTAATTAAAGGAGAAAAGATAATGAAAAGATCACTCCTGCAGCTTAATGAGGGAAAACACACGAGTCCTCAGAGACCATGGAGAACTACAGCAATAAGCAATGTGTGTGTGTGTGTGTGTGTGTGTGTGTGTGTGTGTGTGTGTGTGTGTGTGTGTGTGTGTGTGCACACGCATATGTGTGTGTGTGTGTGTGTGTGTGTGTGTGTGTGTGTGTGTGTGTGTGTGTGTGTGTGTGTGTGTGTGTGTGTGAAAACAGGAACGAATCTGCAAGTATGCAGATAGAAGTATTGCACACACATAGACTTGCATACTGTAGCTGCTTACAACACACATACACAGACACAAAAAGACGAAAGCAATGAAGTTAACAAATATATGATGGGGTGTGTGTGTGTGTCGGTCTCGGTGTCGGTGTGTGTATGTTGGTGTCGGTGTGTGTGTGACAGAGAGAGAAATAAACACTCTTCAAGTGATACTCTGGGATTTTTGTAAATAGGACCTGATGTCCTAGTTAGTCAGAGTCTTGTAGGCATGGAGAGATACTTCCTTTGTTATCCCAAGCAGTCCCTGTAATTCCAGAGGTCGCAACAGGGTGCAATTTGTAGGGGACCCCCCTTCTGGTTTTGATATCTCCACTTTTTAATAGGCCACCTGATTTTAATCATACTTTAATGTAATACCATTGATATTGCAAAAAATCAAAATCATATCCCCCCTTCTGGTTTTCCGATAAATCTGCACCCATAACATGCAATCCACAAAGCACAAGAATGACATTAATTATTATGCCAGATTCTAGATGTGAGAGTCTGTGTTACTGGAACACTGATTGAAATGAAACTGCCCTTGTATGGAAACCAGCAACCTGCAGGATTACAAGGACTTCTACGAAAATAAAAAAGGTGTCTCTAAACGTCTGAAATATTCTGACTATATCCTCCTAGAGTATCACTTTAAATAAGACAATTAACTTAAATGTGGTAGGCTACTATAGGCTACTATGAGGCTTGAAACACTTCCTGAACAACATTTAACCCATCAAAGCAAAAGCAACTAGTAAACGATGTTCCTCCTATGGCCCATTCCCTCCATTCTTTCTCTTTCTCTTTCTCTTTCTCTTTCTCTTTCTCTTTCTCTTTCTCTTTGTCTGTCTGTCTGTCTGTCTGTCTGTCTGTCTGTCTGTCTCTCTCTCTCTCTCTCTCTCTCTCTCTCTCTCTCTCTCTCTCTCTCTCGCTCTCTCTCTCTGTGTCAGTATTTACCAATGATTCTAGAGTAGTCCACTCTAGATCAATGTAAAATCTTAGCACTAAAATCCTAGCACTCTAGAAACATAATGGCCCATTCCAGACCCAATCCAAACTAGAAGGAGATCACACTTATTCTACCTGGATATGTCAGCTCCAGTTCCTGTCAGTTTAAGTGGGAGTCCTACAGCCATAGCGACCGCCGCTGTTTAGCTGTTTTTAGTTAGGTGTTTTGATACAAACCAAAAGAACCATAATAGCTATTATTCTGGCATTGACATTTTAAATAACGGCTCCATGGGCACCGCCATTATCATCTGACAATTTGTTTATGTGGGAGTAATGTGAGTTCCCTCGACTTCGCTAGTTGGAGGTTCCACTTCGACTGGCGTTCCAGAGCATTTTTCGTAGTAGGAGGTTGGATAAGTGTGATCACCTACTGGTTTGGATTGGTTCTGGAACCTTGGTTATGGAACCTTCCATTAGCACTCTAGAATCCTGTCACTCTAGATCCTATCACTCTAAGAAAATTTCCCTGCAAAATAACGGCAGTTACTGGCAATTATATTTACCTGTAATTCTACTGTTATTTCACACCAAAAATCAAATACAGCTCATTGCTGTTTAATGTATCACAGTATATATAACATTTTTTCAGCAGCAATTGAACTGTTAAATAACAGTACTCTACAGAAAAATAACAGTACATTTCAGTTAAAAAGTTGAATTGTACTGTGTGATGACAGGCAAATACTGGGTCATAGTTGTATTCATGAATATGGCCATGGCAACTTCCCACCCCACCCATCATTCTCCATAACTGTGGTACCCTGACCATGTTACCACCCCACCCTCCCATCGTTCACCATGACTGGAGTGCCTTGAGCATGATACTATGGCGCAATGCTGTATTGAGAAAATGGTCCTTTGAAAGTGTGGGCATGAATAAAATTTCAGAGTACGCAGTGCTATGTTACAATGATAGTGTGCAAGGTGGGCTTTTTACTGTATCTCTTGATGAGCCAATGATGAATATAGCATTGGTCAGTCTTTAAAAAAATATTTTGCACCAAGTAGCACAGCAAACAAGCAGCACTACAAGCTAGCTCTCAAAGCAATGCCTAATTTGCAGCAGGCACATTATATGCAACAATGCCACAAATGATGCCACATACAGCAAGCCTTCACAAAGAGGAAAGTGTGCAAGCATGTAAGCAAGCTTGTAGGCAAGCTTGTAGGCAAACAAGTGCTATGCTGTGCCATGCAGGCCAGCCAGCAGGCAGGCAAGCAACTGAAGTGTTGATAGTCCAGATTTATATACAGGTGCAAGAGTACCATGTGACCAGAGTCATCAGGCCCTTGGCAGGTGACGCCCGTAATTGAATAATGGCATAACAGCCCTACTCAGGTGAGGCCAGGCACTGATTAGCAGATTGGTTTAGATGGGGCTGCTTGTTGCAAGAGTGTTACAAGTTCTTAAAATGTTTCAGCCATTCACACTTTCATCACTATCAAAATGCATGTGCTACTCACACTTTGCTGCATCAAGCACTTTTTAAGTATTGTAGTTTCCTTAGAAATTGTTTCATCATGCTTGATAGTATCAGATAATCTTTAACCAGTCAGAATGACTTCAGTTCTTCAGGTGGTATTGAAGTTTGATGGTGATCACGGACAAGTGGAGGAT
>NC_085874.1:23200736-23203236 GCF_034702125.1 Engraulis encrasicolus | reverse complement strand
CACTGGACTAGAGGAAGGGCAGGAAAAGAGAGTGGAATGGAGGTGATGGATGAGAGTGGAGGAGAGTAGACTAGATGGAGGACAGATAGTAGAGAGTTGAATGTCTGGATGGAGGACAGATAGTAGAGAGTTGAATGGGTGGATGGAAAACAGGTACTGTTTGAAGATGGAGGAAATGAAAGTGTAAGCCCCACCTGGGAAACACTCCCGTTGTCATTGTGACACAGCACTTAACAGTACGCAGTGCACACAGCGATATTACATTTACACCTCACCTGTGCAAGAGGGACAGCCCCTACTGGCGCCCCAAGGGAGCAGTGCGACGGGTCGGTACCATGCTCAGGGTACCTCAGTCATGGACGAGGATGGGGGAGAGCACTGGTTGATTACTTGAACGGTGGAGAAGTGTAGAACAAGATGGATGGATGGAGAGGAGTGGGGGAGATTTGAAAAGATGGAGAAGAGGCAGAGGAGAGTGGAACAGATAGGTGGAGGAGAGTGGAGGAGAGTTGACTTGAGGAAGGGCAGGAGAAGACAGACGAATGGATGAGAGTTGATGGATGAGAGTGGAGAAGTGTAGAATGGGTGGAAGGTAGGCAGTGGAAAAGAGATAATAAGACGGGTGGAGAGTAGACTAAATGGAGGAGAGGCAGAGGAGAGTTGAAAAAGATGGAGAACAATGGGGAGTGACACACCATTGTCATTGTGACACAGCACTTCACAGCACACTGTGCTCAATGCACACAACAACATTACATTTATGCCTCACCTCTTGCAAGGGGGCAGCCCCTAATGGCGCCCCAAGGGAGCAGTACGACGGGGCGGTACCATGGGTACCTCAGTCAAGGAGAAGGGAGACAAATAGAGGTGATGGATGAGAGTGGAGGGGAGTAGACTAGATGGAGGATAGATAGAAGAGGAGAGTAGAAAAGATGGAGGACAATGGAGAGTGGCGTGGCTTAACTTTATGTGTATGAGAGCGGAGTGGAGGGGAGTGGTAAAGATGGATGGAGGAGAGTGGAGGAGAGTAGGCTAGATGGAGGACAGATAGAGGGGAGTTGAATGGCTGGATGGACAGCAGGTAGTAGAGGAGAGTCGAAATGATAAAGAAAGAGTGGTGGAGGAGAGTTAAATAGATGGTTAGAGGAGAGTGGAGGAGAGTTAAATAGATGGTTAGAGGAGAGTGGACGAGGGTGGAATGGATAGTTGGAGGAGAGGCAGTGGAGGAGAGTGCTGTAAAAAAAGAGAAGCAGAAAAGCAGAATTGTGAATTTACTCTAGTTCAGTCATGGGTAAATGGCTAGGGCATCAGACTTGTTTTCTGAAGGTTGCCGGTTCGACTCCCCGCCCAGCAGGTTGGTGGGTGGAGTAATTAACTAGTGCTCTCTCCAATCCTCCTCCATGAGATACCCAGAACATGGTACCATGGAGGTAGTATAAGAACTGGAGAGAGTGAACAACTCCCGCCTCCAGTCATTTCAATGGGAAATGCTAGGATAGTGAATTCAGCCAAAATTGAACGTTTTTTCAGCTTCCAAATTGGAGCTACTTCCGTCAACACTTTACTCAGCCATTACATGCCACGTTAATGACTGACTTACAAAGACGGGCATTGGATGCATGGAGGCACCCAAACAGAGACCTGTAAAGGTCTGTGCGCCCAACACTAAACTCGTGTACCCACCAATCATCATGAACGAAGTGAATGTCGGAAGTGGGAAAATGGCGACTTGCTAATCGGCGAAGCTAACCAGCCAAATCCTGCCCCCCTGCATGGTACCATCCTGTTGAACGGCTCATTTGGGGTGCTGTTTGGGGCTGCCTCCTTTGCATGGGTGAGGCATAAATGCAGTTTCGTTGTGTGCAGTGAGACCTGTGTGCTGTGGAGAGCTGCATGTCACAATGACAATGGGAGTTTCTCAGGTGGGCTTTCATGCGGAAGAGTGAGACAAGAAATGAGTGGGTGGGAGAGGACTGGTTAGCACTTGGATGAGATCCAGGACTCAAATCTGGATCCTCATGGGCATAAAAGGCCATTTATGGACAGGGCATTTAGTTTGCTGCACTCCAGCAAACCTGTGGTGCAGAGAGAGAGAGAGAGAGAGAGAGAGAGAGAGAGAGAGAGAGAGAGAGAGAGAGAGAGAGAGAGAGAACAGAGTGATAGTGTGAAAGGAGCAGAAAGTGGAAAGATTGAATTGAACTGAGAGAGAGAGAGAGAGAGAGAGAGAGAGAGAGAGAGAGAGAGAGAGAGAGAGAGAGAGAGAGAGAGAGAGAGAGAGAAAGAGAAAGAGAGAGAGAGAGATGATGATGACGACGACGATGATAGACTGATGCAGTGTTTTCACTCAATTGCAGCACAGCAGTTTTGGGGTCCAGAGACTTCTTCCATTCTGATGACATACTTATATACGTAGTCCTCATGCCATATGTGTCAAAAAGAAAATAGGCTAAACTTGGATAGGTTTAGGATGAATCCTACTAAATCATCATAGAGTTATTTT
>NC_085874.1:23190736-23195736 GCF_034702125.1 Engraulis encrasicolus | reverse complement strand
ACAGTATATGCTGTCTTAAGTCATGATAAAATATGCTGCATAATATGACTGTGTTAAATGTTGCATGCCACATAGCTATTACAGCAGACGTTAATGTCTGGAAGTATATAGCAATTGTTCATTGCCATTCACTGTGGTAAACCAGAAGTATGTTTCTTGTATCGTTGCTGAGTTACCGTAGCAACTTACTGGCTTGCAATGCAATTTCCCATTGGCCACCTACTAAGCTGCTAACTAGTTACTAACGATTGTTTCCAAGAAACGTGGTCCCAGATAAGTTGCAGACAAGCGTACCTCAGGATATTAAGGATTTATTTCACCTTGAAGACTTTTTTCCGACGGTAATCACGAATCAGTGTGTAATCAGTGTATTGCTAAGGATCATTTCTCATTTCATCACACGGATACAGCTGCTGCATGTTTATGCAGTCATTAAAAAATAGCAGTGGCTACCTAAGAATTTCAACCGATAAAAAACATAGACGCTCTTGCACAGCTCAAAGTGGAGAAGAGCTTCCTGTATAATTCACAGATTGTTTCCAAAAGTATTCTCCTTTACATGCAAAACGCCCACTTGCAGTTTCATACCAAGTATTTTTTTTTTGTGGTGTTATTTCAACACTTTTCACCTATAGTGTTAATAATACTCTTGATGTGATGACTGAATACCGCACAAATGTGCTGTGTAGCCTACAACTATGTGTATGCAATATAAGTTTTATTTTATTAATATTTTTTTGGATGACTGTGGAAGGTTGTGGAATTGGAAGGTTGTGTGCACTAACAGTGGTTGTTTGGCTCCCTGTTTAGTATATGTTTGTTTGTTCATTTTTTGGTCCTTGAGTTTTGTATTTTGTGTTGATTTGATGTTACTAATGGTGAATCACACTTTCTCATGTCCACTCAGAATTTCTCTCCTGAAGAGACAATAAAGGATAATCTAATCTAATCTAATCTAATCTAATCTAATCTAATCTAATCTAATCTAATCTAGTCTGAGAATACAGTATGTGTAAAGTCGTTGAAAGTTGATTACCCACCCATATGAACTACTACCGTACATATCTGGGTTTCTAGACAGCATTTCAGGAGAGGAGAAGAAGGGAGAGAAGTGAGGAGAAGAAGGAGAGGACATTTTTAGCTAGCGTACAGATGGCTACATAGCTGCTGCAGCGTCATGCTGTACTTAGCTGCCTGAACATAATTGTTTTCCTCAATATCATGCTGTGAGGCTGAACTGGAGTATTTGGCAAAGCAAAAAAAAAAAAAGAGAGAAGGAAAGGAAAAAGGGGAGTCATGCAACGGTGCTTGCATATTCAAGCTCCACTGAGGTAGGAAATTAGATTCAAGCATGCCAGATTCTATCGGGAAAAGTCACACTTCTGTCTCTGCTCTGTGTCAACGCATTTCTGCACACGTGTGCGTCTTTTTTTTTTTGCTTCTTGGTGTGTGTGTGTGTGTGTGTGTGTGTGTGTGTGTGTGTGTGTGTGTGTGTGTGCGTGTGTGTGTGTGTGTGTGTGTGTGTGTGTGTGTGTGTGTGTGTGTGTGTGTGTGTGCGCGTGTGTGTGTGTGTGTGTGCATAAGCTTATCTGCTTGACCACAAGTTCAGAAGACAAAGATATAGAGACAAAAGGGCATGCAAAGACAGTGTGTCAAAACACATGAGAGTGTGTGTATGTGTGTGTGAGAGAGAGAGAGAGAGAGAGAGAGAGAGAGAGAGAGAGAGAGAGAGAGAGAGAGAGAGAGAGAGAATACTGCAATAGTGAGAAAAAGCCTAAAGACAGATGGACATGGATTTTCAGAGTCAGATATAGTATTAGCCCCATAATGCACGCCGTACCTCCTGTGGCACGCTATAATAGTCATTGAAAAGTTAACTACCATAGTATTACACTCAGTGTTCACGCTAGAATTCTTACTGGCCGGACAAGTGGCCGGCTGCATTGCAGAATACCGGACATTAGGAATATCTAACGGACCTTCCCTCATATAGCCCAAACACATACTCCGTAATGGGTCAAAGTGGCTAGTAAATAGGTATTTTCTATCAGCAAAACTTAAATTTAACTAGCATTGGGCCAGTTGGCTGGTGTTAGAGTCAGCTGCTTGTATGCACGAGGAGCAAACGCGTGCTCTCTTTCACATACCCGAGAGCTCGAACGAACTGAAAGGGACAAAAAAGCAGCCAGCCAACGTGCTGCGCGCATAGGCATATCTAGCCAAGTTATCGATTGAAAACATTGTGTTTTATCAGCAAACCCGAAGAGGATTTCCCTACTCATTCCCTACTCAAATTGGGTAACGATGTGATGACTTCAATGGTTGTGCAGTAACGGTAACAACGCTACTGAAATTTGAACTGTATTGCGTTGTGTTCCCAAGGGAATTGAAACGTTCGGTACGACGCTCTATATATGTGGCCGTGTGAGATACATCCACTAGCCAATTTGGCCTGTGATGAAAAAAGTGATAAAGCCCTGCATGCACTTCTACTGGGACTTCTCATGAGCATATCGTTCTCTGAAATGTTTAATTTGACCCTCGACTGTAGCCTAGCCTACTTGGAGATCCACCACCATTTTTCAGTAGAGGTAAAAGTGAAAGTGATTCGATGCTGCGATGCTGCGCATGCCATCGCATTGGGTCCCAGGCTTGACTTCGCAACTGGGCATGAAACGGTTTTGCAAGCGCAATGCCCTTTGTGTTTACTGATAAAAAAGAAAAAAACTGAATTGTTCCTCGACATCAGTCAGCGTGAGTCAAGTGATAGGGAAGCAACTTGATTGGGTAGAACGTGGGGGACGAGAGCGCAAGCAACACCATTGCGTGCGGTTTAGACTATGACGCATTCATTTACATAGGCTATTCATAACTATTTTCGGCTTTGTTCAGTTTCATATCACTGGTGTTTTGTGTAACATTCAGTATTTAAAATGAGCTAATATTATTTACTGATTCATTTTAGTCATTTTTTGTCGGACATTTTGGCCGGTCACATTTTATTTTGCCGGTCATTCATGATGCAAAATGGCCAATGTCCGGCCACAGCCGGCTAACGTGAACCCTGATTACACTAATATGATATAACACTAGGTCATTGCCATTCGTGTAACAGCAAATTCTCTCGCCACGCCATTTCTCAACGGATTAAGATGTGAGCTGGTAAGAGGACTTGATGAGAAAAGACATTTTTTTCACATCGTGTCAGACACCTTCGATTGTATTTGAAGCAGGACAAGCACCATCCGGTGGCATTGACATAAAGTTACCTTAGCCCCGCTGTTTTCTATCCACCGTATCTCATGCCTTTCGTGAAGTATTCACGAAAAAAATAACTTCAATTTTCGTGGTGCATTCACGTTATTGCCCGTTTTTCGTGGTTGGGCAACGAAACGCTGCCTATTCATTTGAATTGCCCGACTGCTGCCTAGCGACCCACTAGTTTGACGCCCTTTCGGTACCGTCACCAAACATTTCAAACAAGCAATTTAGGGTTAGGGTTAGGTTTAGGGTTAAGGTTAGGGTTAAGGTTAGGGTTAGGGTTAGGTTTAGGGTTAAGTAGGGTTAAGGTTAGGGTTAGGTTTAGGTTTAGGTTTAGGGTTAAGGTTAGAGTTAGGTTTAGGTTTAGAGTCATATGACATAAGGCGTAAGTACCGAAAGGGCGTCGAATTAGTGAGCCCGAGTGTATCAACAGTGTTCTGTCAGCACCCCCTCCCCGCCCCAGAACACCCTTGGATAACCATAGCAGCAGTCAGGCAATTCAAATGAATAGGCAGCGTTTCGTTGTCCAACCACAAAAACGGGCAATAACGTAAAAGCACCACGAAAATGAACGTTATTTTTTCGTGAATACTTCACGAAATGACGTGAGATAGGGCTCTTTCTATGGAGACATGTTGTTCTGTCAGGACCATTACAGTCAAGAAACACAAGACAAGTAATTCTCAATGCAATTTCTTTATTGAATAGTTATTAATTTTGCGGCATGGCTCTGTTGAGAGGAGCCCCCTGGTTTCCATGAGCACCACTGAAAGCAGATATTCAGGGGATGGCGTGATGAGCAGGCAACATGACAAGGAGTAGCCCATGCCATATCATTAAGCGGGCTTGCGGAGCAAGAGCAGAGCTCTTGCAGAGCAAGGCCCGATTATAGTAATCTCTAAGTCCTGTTTATTGGTTCTCTTGTACAGGGACAGTAAAAATAGAAAATGGATCTCCTCCTAGGCCTTTCGAGATAGAGACACCGTTCAAACACTAAAACGACCGGCTCGGCTTGGAGATCGCGTTTCGTTATAGGCTTCTCCGTGTCTCTTGTCGTTTTCCCGTTTTTGGCGATTTAGTGAAAGCCTGGGTCCCCATTGGAAACAGTGGTGGAACCTCCATGAACCAAGGTTCCGCCACTCTAGAGATTAGAGTGTAGGAGGCTTTTTCGGTCATAAAACATCAACACTTTCACCTAGAAGTTTAGTTGACGCGTTGTTAGCGAGCTCTATGGGATGTCTCCAAATTGTCAAAGTTTCATCTCCCAAATCCCAATACTTTTTAAATGGCAGGTTTATAAAAAAAAACAGGCCTGGCTCTATGGAGAATCCCAGTCTTTCGAAAAGTGCATTTTTCAAGAGATCAGCGCATGTCCCACACGGAGGTCCATTTGTGCCTGAAAAATTTAACCTATAAACTTCATTCAAAGACTGTTAGAGAGATCACAAGCATGACTCCGATCTGTGAAAAGGACACGTGCCAACTCCTTTTAGTTTTTTTACAACGATGTTGTAAAGACAAAAAACTCATTCTCATTCTCTCCCCTTTTTAAGGCTCAATACTAACTGTCAGTTAGTATCAGAACAGGTGCTCCCAATGAAGTGTTCCATCTTAACTGCCACTGTCTCAAGATTCTATTCTTAACGAGCAGGTGCGAGCAGCCATTCTAGAAGGCCATTGTTCAGCTCTGCAATGCAATGTAATATAGTCTTGCTGGACTATGCATGACAATTAGCTGC
>NC_085874.1:23170736-23183236 GCF_034702125.1 Engraulis encrasicolus | reverse complement strand
CTTAAGTCCGTTGACATTTAAAACAGACATGGAAATACTTCTTTTTTTTACCCGAAGTCTCTTCTATTATGATAATCTAATCCGAAATGTTGAGCTATTAATTTCTAAATGATAGTCTTTAAGTTAGGCTACTCCTTATGCAGGCTTATATCATCAGTAATGTTAGCAACATTGTAGCCACTGACTAACTAAAACATAAAACAGTTTACATAGTGAATAAATTAACTGAATGCAATATCTGTTTCAGGTGTACAAAAGACATGGCACACCAGGTGTTATTCATGTGTGAGTCTCACATTGAAAGAAATAGCTGATAATGATTTCGACAAAGTCTTACAATACAGTACAATCAGCCTTCCTGACACCGTGGGTGTAGGCCTAGGTGATAAAAAACAGACTGCTTCCACAACTGTTTCCCAGCCTTAGAGAAACTGGATCAGGATAAAGAAGTAAACAGATATCCAATTAATTGGATGTACCAAACAGCTACAATTTATCCGTTGTTAGCATTTGGAGCAGGATAAATAGCTAGCATTAATTATTAAACCAAGTAAAGACACAAGGTAGTTATCTTAAAGCAACAGACATCAGAGAAAAATGGCTCTTTTTCACAACAAATTTGGCCAATACTAAGAAGCAGGTATAAAAATGATAATCCAATACCCTGCATATTCAAAGTAACTTATGGAGAGGCTATAATAAAATCACAATGTGTCGGCCCCGCCGTGGCCGAACGGTAGGGAACTGGATTACTATGCCCCCGACCCGGGTCTAATTCCCGCCCTGGTCATTTGCCCATCCTTCCCTGTCTCTCTCTCTCTCTGCACTCATTTCCTGTCTCTCCTCCACAGTCCTGTCAAAAATAAAGGTAAAAAGCCCTAAAATATAAAAATAAACACAATATGTCACTGAAAATAGCCTCTGAAATATCTAATAAAAATCCAAAGCATCATTGATGATGGCCTATGAGTCAGCTCCCTAAACTGCTACGAGATAAGTGATGTTGCTTGTGTGAACAGATATCCTTATGTAGCTTGTATTGTTCATTTGAGATACCAACGTTTTTCTTTCCCCAAGCAGACATTATAGTGGCAAATAACGTATTGCTGTATTGTTTGGTCTCATTTTGACTAAAGTGGTCCTACCATTACAGAAAGAAATAATAGGTTATGACAATAATATCACTATCTAATCTGGACTCTAAAGAATATGTGATTGTATTGCAATATGAGTCACTTGTTTGCACCAAATAAAAAAGAGAAAGTGTATGCTGTAGTGTAGACTACTTCAGCTCCTCCTTTTCAGAGTCAAATATGTGTCCAGATTGCTTGATGCCATTTGGATGACTCTGAATAATTTCATTGTCATTCTTTTTCTTTGAAGTTATTATTTGCTTTGCAATCAGGATGGGGTCGTCTGGAAAAAAAGAAAAAACATTGTCAGTCATTCACTGTAAAAACAAAAAAAAATGTATTTGCCAGACCCATTTTTGTATGCTTATGCTAGTATATCAATATCGGACAATTTATACAGCAATTGCGATACAATCATCTTCATGTTCTGACATGCAATAAGTGTAACCAGTTCTGTTGACAGAGAGAGAGAGTGAGTATGGGTCAGAGAAATCGATACCCTCACAACAATCTAACTTAACATCTTAACCTTAAAGAGTGCAATCAACTTAATACATTCCTCCCCAGTTTTTAACATCACTTTCGGGGTGAACCGAAGTGCCCGCGTGGCCACAACCACAAGCAGTGAGGATGCAGAAGTGGTGCGCGGTGAAGGGGAGGTCAGTGTGAGCTCCCCTTGTTGGGTCGTAAGACTTGAAAGCAAGACTATCGGCTCGGGTCAGCTGTAAAAGTCAGAGTGCTTTTGAGCTGATTGAAATGTGGGAGGGAGAGCGAGCTAGTATAGCCGTGGCTTAATTTAGCTCAGCCCCCTTTGCCTGCCCGCTGTGGACAGTGTTGCCAGATGAGTCTGATCAAATCCCGCCCAAAAGGTTCTCAAAAACCGCCAAGATGCGCTAAATTCCGCCCAAATTCAACAAATTACATTGACTTCTATGGGCTGAAAAAAACGCCAAATGGCCAATTTTTCCCATTTTTACCCGCAGATGTTCATCCCAAGTAGCCCAATTGGGCCGGCATCCGCCCAATCTGGCAACACTGGCTGTGGATCTATCCATTCAGATGGTCTTAGCACAGCTAAATCACCTCCGAGAGCCTGGAGAGTAGCTATGCGTCAGCGGCTAGCACTGCGCTGAGCAGATAGCGAGGGGAGCATTGCTCGTTTTTACTCTCTCTCTCACACTCTCTCTTTCTTTGTCTTTCTCTTCACTCTCTCATCCTGTTCCTCTCTTGCTCTCAACCTTTTATTTGTTTCTTCTCTTTGCTTCTTCCTTTTGTCTTTATTTCTTTCACTCTTTTTCGCTCTATCTCTCAAACACACAGTCCTCTATTTCTCACACTTCCTGTTTTATCTGTCTCACTCTCTCTCTTTTGTCTTTCTTTGTGTGTGTGTGTGTGTGTGTGTGTGTGTGTGTGTGTGTGTGTGTGTGTGTGTGTGTGTGTGTGTGTGTGTGTGTGTGTGTGTGTGTGTGTGTGTGTATGTGTGTGTTTATCTGATTGCCCCTTTAGAGCAAATCCCTTGCTTTTATCAGCCATTTGTTTAATTGAGACTGCAGGCGCTCTTCTCTTCTGTGGCTCACAACACAGCATACAAGCACACACACACACACACACACACACACACACACACACACACACACACACACACACACACACACACACACACACACACACACACACACACACACACACACACACACACACACACACACACACACCTCATGAAAACCCAATGCACATTTCCCCACAATCATCAGTCTTCCTTTTTATCTTTCCTTAAAAAGGTTAATAGATGGTACCCCTAATCAATCACATATGTTAGTATGCGGTGTGGGTGGGTGGATTTGTTTTTCTTTTTTCAATTAATTCACAAGTTTTCTCTCTTGTATTCATGCTATTGGATCACATACGGCATACCATTCAGTAGAGCATATTATTGTTTACTTCTGTCATATACCACGTATATACATATTTAAATGGACTGGGACATTAATGCATTAATTTCGGTTAATTAATCACGCGATTCGATTAATTAATTAACACCATTTTAAAAATTAATCGCAGTATAATACAGCTACATATTTCTGGATTTGACCAGTGGAAGGCAGTAGTACGTCTGATGGTGAACAGCCTGCTGAAATTGAGAAGAGTTCTCTCTTCTTTTAAAAATGAATAATATTTTTAGATGGCATTTATTATTGTAATTATTCCAAAAGTATTTTTCACTGTTCTCAAGTCAGATATTTAAATGTGATTAAAATGCTATTAATTCGATTAATTAATTCCAGAGTCTATAGATTAATTCGATTAAAAATTTGAATCGAGTCCCAGCCCTAATATTTATATTTATTACATATCCATCTAATAAGTGGGATAATATTCGGGGAGAGGGTCCCTACAGTGGAATTGCGCACGACAGAGAGAAGCAAGACCCCGACCTACTCGCTGAACGTTATATGTGTGTTGTTGTATGTTTCATGGAAAATGCTGGAACCAACTCCATGTCCAAATTAGAACTGCCCCAACAGTATCTCGTTTTGGCATCATTCCTCCCCCTGTCCTCTTCAAACTCTACTACCAAGCTGAGTAGGAATAACAGCTTGTAATGACAGCTATTTACAAATGTACAGATTTACATGATGTCAGTGTTTGGTCAGTGTTTTGTGCCAGCCATGGCCTAATGGTTACGGAGGTAGTCTTAAGATCAAAGGTGTGCCGGTTCGCATCCCACCCATACCTCTCCCTACACCTCCTTCCCTGGCTGAAGGGCCCTTGAGCAAGGCTCCTAAACCCCACATTGCTCCAGGGACTGACTTTAACCAATACCCTGTAAATTAACTGTTAGTCACTTTGGATAAAAGCATCAACTAATTGCAATATAATGCTGTCCTTATTTGTCCATCCTAGCAACAGCATACCTCTTCAAATTAGACAGGACAATAGTTCAGGATAGAGTATGTGCCTTTGTGACACCTTGTACCATGGTTGGACAGGGGGAGAAATAGGGCCTGTGCACTATTTTGGGGCTTACTGTAATACAGTTAAAATCTGTGTAGCATGCTACAATGCTACACGGATCCATTGACTTTCACTAGCTTAGCGACATATTCCCTCTTTTAACTTGTCTTAAAGCAAGACAACGCTTAACATGAAAAATAAGACACTTTACCACCTTTATAAACCCCAGCCAACCATTTTAACTGTATTAAGCCCCAAAATAGTGGCATACCCCTTTAACGGGACCCCTCATAATTAGCGGCAAAGAACTGACTCACCCGCGGGCCCGGCACCCTCGTGGGCCCCTATTTTCAGATTATTGTTTTTCACATGTCTGAAAATGGGGGCCCATGAAGGTGCGGGGCCCACCTGGAAATGCCTGCTATGCCAAATGGCCAATCCAGAGTCCAGCCCTGTATAATTCATCATGTATCATGTCAGTCATCTCTCCCAGTGTGGGAAGAACTATTTCATCTGGACTAATATTGCTACTGCAGAACTTAGGTGTGTGTGTGTGTGTGTGTGTGTGTGTGTGTGTGTGTGTGTGTGTGTGTGTGTGTGTGTGTGTGTGTGTGTGTGTGTGTGTGTGTGCGCGCGTGTGTGCGAGAGAGAGAGAGAGAGAGAGAGAGATAGAGAGAGAGCACATCAGACAAGGCTATAGAGTGAAAGAGAATCTTGGCCAGCCGAATTAACCCACATATTTTCACCAGTCATTGCAGAGCGTTTCATCTCCCACTAGTACTTCAGTTACACACACACACACACACACACACACACACACACACACACACACACACACACACACACACACACACACACACACACACACACACACACACAACCTTGTTGTCCATGTATGTATTCCCTCTCTCCTCCTCCATCTCTTTCTCTGTCCGTCATGTTATACTCAATCTTTCTTTCATGCCCCTCCTCTCTCTCTCTCTCTCTCTCTCTCTCTCTCTCTCTCTCTCTCTCTCTCTCTCTCTCTCTCTCTCTCTCTCTCTCTCTCTCTCTCTCTCTCTCACACACACACACACTCACACACACACACACACACACACACACACACACACACACACACACACACACACACACACACACACACACACACACACACACACACAGACACACACACACACACACACACACAGTCACTGAGATCCTCCCCAACTCTTTGCCTAATTGATTTGGCTTCATAATCCCCATTGGATTGACTGTGGGAAGAGTGTTGATTGAAGCATTCCCCTCTGAGACATGCCGACATGCAGAGAGAAAGAGAGAGAGAGAGAGAGAGAGAGAGAGAGAGAGAGAGAGAGAGAGAGAGAGAGAGAGAGAGAGAGAGAAGGAGGGGAGAAACTGAGAAAGTCAGAGGGAAATTGTGGGGCGGGGGGGAAAGAAAACCAGGGAGAGATAGAGACAGAGAAAGGGGGTAAGCGGAGAACAGGAGACAAAAAAGGAAACGAGGCAGAGGAGGGGTCATTTAAAGGTGCACTGTGTAATATTTGTAGTATTTCATTTCCAGAATCCGAATCCATGCTGCCCATTCAAAGCTGTGAACTTTTTTTTAACAAATACATACCACCATCATTTCTAATTATTCATTATGACCGGGAAAATTGCACTTTTCATGCATGAAAAAGGGGATCTTCTCCAAGGTCCGCCATTTTGAATTTCCAGAGGTAAACATTATTAGCTGCAAAATGTACTGTACTTTAGTCATACTTGGAAATATTAGTTCATTATTTAGTGAATATTCATAAAAAAAGACAAAATTTGGCACTGGACAGCACAGTTTGCAATGAGCAGCATAATTGTAATACCTACTCTGGCCACCATCCTACACAGTACACCTTTAAGACGCTAAGCTAGAGAGGGTTTGGCCACTGCGTTGACTGTGCTGACAGTGGGGATCAGGGGAATGGTCTCTACCCCTTGACCTGTGCAACCCAATGCTGGCCACCTGCCAACAGCGTCATGAAAAGTACGTAAGATAACACACAGATTTGAACCGTCTACACGTTTGTATATGACACGTTACACCAAGTTAATGCATGCTCCACAACGCCCTGTGGGAAGGTTGAGGAATGGTTCTGCTCTGGGCACAATTTTACAACAATTTTGCCATTTATTCGCTGTTCTTGGCAAAAGTACGTATAGCAGAAGAAGCATTGCTGTATTGACAGGTTAAAGTGGTAGTTCGCTATTTTAGACATTAAGCCTTGTTTGTGTGACTTCTGGGGTGAAGTAGAGATGTTCTCATCACAATTTTGACATTTGGTGCTGAACGGAGCATTTGGGTATTCAAGACTGCAGCCCCCCCACCTTTACATTGACTCCAATGAAGCACTCAAGCAATCGATCATAAAATGGCATTCAGCTTTCGTTTGCAGAGACATGAAACTCACCGAGTGGTCAGAGGTGGGCAGCGATACGTTGGCTCGAAAATCACCGCGAAATACGCTTCCAGAGAAGATATATTCATTATTGTCCGTCTTCATTGACTGTATATTGGTTTGACTAGTATTACTCCGCGCGACCGGAAATGGGGGTGCGTTTGTTTACGTTACTATCTATGGTTTGTATGCAAGCTGTAGTTTTTGTAGCCAGTCCCGCTCAAAGATAGCCGTTCTACCTCGCTCCTTGATGTCTACATAAACAACACACTATCGCTACCTACTGGCTGGATGTCTACTGCTATTCAACGGCGTCTGGGGAAAAATAGGTCCGCCAAATGCTAAACAACAGTTAGAAGGCATATTTCGCTGCAATTTTCGGGTCAATTTATCGCTGTCTACCACTGACCACACGGTGAGTTCCATGTCTTCTCAAACAAAAGTTTAATGCCATTTTATAATCGATTGCTTGAGTGCTCTATTGTAGTCAATGTAAAGGTGGGGGGGCTGCAGTCTTGGATACCCAAATGCTCCGTTCAGCACCAAATGTCAAAATTGTGATGAGAACATCTCTACTTCACCCCAGAAGTCACACAAACAGGGCTTAATGTCTAAAATAGCAAACTACCACTTTAAGGTTAGGCATGATTTTGGTCAGGGCACAGCAGAACATTTTCACGCTTAGCAACAGGAAGTTCGCCATGGCAACAGAAAATCGATGACAGACACGATGGGAAAACTGTGCAATCCTCGCCACGTCACGTGACAAAAGTGATTTTCCGCGGCGTTTGAGGAGCATGACTTAACTTGAAAAGACGTCGCACCACAACGCGGAATGCGCTAGCGTGAGATACATGTGCCTATGATGACAGGCAGCCCACGCGCTCTACTCTACCACAGCAAAAGGCAACTTGCACCGTTTGAAAGATGATGGCTGACACGTCAAAACATCCGCACGCAGAGACAGACAAAAACAAACCTCACACATACAGATAGTATGCATCAATGTAGGCTACATACACACGTACAGTAGGCCTACACAGGCACGCACGCACATACACACACACACACATACACACGCACACACACAAAGAATAGAATGGCGAGTGAAAAATAAAGACAGGCCATAAGAAAGGAAGAGAGAGGAAAGAGAAGCAGAGACACATACGGAAAGAGAGAGAGGAGGAGAGAGTAAGTTAGGAAGACAGAGAGAGGAGGAGAGAGTGAGAGAGGAGAAGAGAGTGAGAGAGGAGAATAGGAGAAGGGGAGAGAGAGAGGGAGACAGAGATAAAGAGACAGACAGAGAGAGAGAGAGAAAGAGGAAGTTGTAGGTGGTGGCTGAGAGAACAGTGGAGAGACAGTGTGGGTGAGAGAATGAGTAGCAGAAAGAGCACACATCATCAGATGTTTTGCCAGACAAGAGACGGGCCAGCCAAGAAACAGCAGCGCCTGCAACAATCTACATCAAGGTACACACATAACCTTCCAGGAAACACTTCAGCTTGTTAAACAAACAGCATCCTCCCTGATATGCCTCTGCACTGGTGCACAACACACGTCACCTTTTTGTTTGTGAGTTGCTGTCCTGTGGTGCATTTCTGGAAAGCGTAGTTGATAACTATGTTAGCTATTTTGTTGGTTGCAATGCAATTTCCCATTGCCAACTACCGAAGTTGCTAACTGCTAACAACTGCGCTTTCCAGAAATGCACCCCTGTTTTCTATTCTGGTGGGAGTAAAAAGGTTTTAAGTAAAGCCTGTTTTTTTTACTCCATGCCTTAGATCAGGGGCAGATCTGTAGCCAACATGGGGCCCTAGGCGAAATATAAACATAGGGCCCTCAAAAGTCATTTTATAGACACAAACATATGTGTTTTGGGGCTGTTTTAGTGATTTGTTTCATATACTGTATATCTTTGATTGTTTTACATAGGTGAAAAACTAAGATCCAGCCTTTTTTGTGTGTGTTTGCTGTGACTGCTGTGACAGTTGGGCCCTCTACCGTATGGAGGACAGATTTGGTCAGAGCCCTTGGCAATTGCCTTGGTTTGCCCATAGGTTTCACGTGCACAGCAGCACAGAGAGTAATGTGAATCTGCCACAAATCCTCCCTGTGCCATTTGTCTCATGGGCAACTGTGGCGTTGGATCATCTCTCTTGTCACAGCAAACTTAGCACGCCACCGCCCGCAACATCAACCCACACACCACAACCCACACACTGCTACTTCTACTTCTACCTAAGAAGAAAATGAAGTGGAAGAAGAAAAAGAAGAAGAAGAAGAAGAAGAAGAAGAAGAAGAAGAAGATGACGATGACGATGACGATGACGATGATGATGATGATGATCACCCCCAACATCAACCTACACACCACAACCCACTCATTTACTCATCAGTGCAGAAGAAGAAACTGAAGTAGAGGAGGAGGAGGAGGAGGTTGAGGAGGAGGAGGACGACCCACCACAACCCACCAAGAAGAAGAAGAAGAAGAAGAAGAAGAAGAAGAAGAAGGAGAAGGAGGAGGAGGAGAACAACAACGACAACAGCAACTAAAACTACAACAACAAAAGGATGATGATGATGATGATGATGATGATGGCAACGACGACGCCGACGATGATGATGATGAGCATGATGATGATGATGATGATGATACATTTGAATTTGAAGAAGTCGCTGAAATATGTTAGTGCCAGGCAGTATTTTGGCTAGCAGGAGGAGAAGAAGAAGAAGAAGAAGAAGAAGAAGAAGAAGAAGAAGAAGAAGAAGAAAAAGAAGGAAAATCACAAAGCAGCAGCAGCAACAGCAGACTAGTGCCAGTGATGTGAGTGTGAACGTAGCGAGGGCTTCCTAACATTATGGGGGTATACAACACAAAGAAGCATGTGATTCAGCCATAACTGGATTGGCCATATGGCATACAGGGCACTTGCCCGGTGGACTGTTGTTGATTTTGGCCTGGTCCTCCTCTCAGTGTAGTGTAATAGTCCTCATGCTGCCACAGCTGACCTGTCGGAGTCAGATTTAAATATTCATTTTGCCTGTTGTGGTCGAAATAGCTCATAATAAATGGCTAAAAAATATTGCCACTGGCATCAGTGTCTCTCTCAATGCCTGGTGGACTGGACTTGGCCTGAAATTCCCGGCCTGATTTTTTGTCCCAGTCCAGTCGTGGATTCAGCCTAAGCCCTGGACTAATGTGGGAAGGCCAGCATGAAAGACATTTCTAATCAGCTAATGTAAAAATCACATTAGCTGCCTGCGTTTCTTTTTTCTTTTTGCCACATTGCAAGAGCTAGGGCCTTGGCTTCTTTCCGAAGTGATAGGTACAGGACTGTTCATGAGGACTCTCCACTCTTTTTATTTATTTATTTATTTATTCATTTATTTATTTATGTATTATTTTTATATTTTGTTCAGCTATAAGGAGGAGGGAGTTCACATTTTTTCCGTATTCTCTCTGGAAAGAAATGAGAAGCCATGTTGTATTTTGTATCATGTTTTAGAGGCTGTTTGAGGGACAGTCGTAGCCAGGCCTTACACTACCATAATAGGCCTCTATCTGCCTATAGAAATATCATATCTTGAATATACTGTATACATATTATTCTCGTTCTTGCATATTGTGTGTGTATTAGGGAAGGGAAGATTCACCGATGCGTACCGGAAAATCGATACTACCTGTACGATACGGTTGCATCGATTTGCAAACGTCTGCCTCGGTAACAAACGCAAATAAAATCGAGATGCATCGTATCTGAACTGTCCGCATCGGTACAAACCGGATAATATCTCTTAAAACTTTTCAGAAACTGTCAATATCAGGATTTGTTCTCGTGCGCAACGCACATCACCTTGCTCTGAATCAGACCGCCTTTCCATCTCTATTGCGAGGAGGCGTGACCAAGCAAACAGTAGTTTTGCTTTGAGTCAGAGCGGTGGGTAACCAGCAATGTGGAGCACATTTTGTTGTCATCAGTGTTGCTAATTTAGCGACTTTGTCGCTAGATTTAGTGACTTTTGGCCACCTCTGGCGACAAAAAAAAATAATCTAGCGACTTAGCAACTGTCAGGCTCAATCTGGCCGAATCTAGCGAATATTTGGCTTGTCTTGTGAGAGGCAAATCAGTCTCCCTCCCCACGACACCACGCAATGCATTTTCAGTGGCGGGTAGAGACAGAAGTGACACATGATGCACTACGGCTCTGTTTACGCTTCGCTTCACCATGCCATGACGCGGCACGCAACGCAACAGTTGCACTTCCAGGTTTTTCAATAATGTCAAATTATTTGATTTAGCTTGTAGCTATATAGACGGACCCGTCATTCACTGCTAGGTGAATTAGCTTGTAGCTACATCATATACTAGCTAACACACCTAGCGGTGAATGACAGAAAGGAGAGGTTGTAGCCACAACCACAAGCTTAAGGCATCTAGCGAATTACTGGAGGTAGCTAGTAGCTACTTGTTAGCAGTCTGCCGCTGCCTGCCTACCTTGTGCCTTTGGAGTGATGGAGGATGGCATGCTGCCTGGTGCTGGATGAGGATATGCATATGACAAATTTAAATGCCGTAGCACTAGCAGGCTGGCCGCACCGACCGCAGTGAATCCCGGGCCCTGGCGACAAAAAAAACTAATCTAGCGCCTTTACCGACTTTTTGGTGCATCTGGCGACTTTTTAAAATGTGCATTTTCAGTGACAAATTCATCGTTTTTCATCATAATTCTGACTCTGCGTCGCCGTCAGAAGCGTTTCCTATGGTTAAGCAGGGCTGCAGATTAGCAGCTCTGATCTCCAAAAAGTAGCTAGCACCGCCCATTTCTACTGTGGACGAAGGCATGTGGGCACGTTTTCTGTAGATCAGTGCACCGTGCGTGACGTTGTGACGTCATACGTTACGTCATGACGTCATCTAGCGACTTGTAGCGACTTTTCAGCAAGCCCATAGCGACTTTGGCTGATTTTCTTTTGGCAACACTGGTTGTCATATACAGCAAGTTTTCTGGTCATCCGGTGACTTTTTAAATGAAAGTTCCTTGACACCATCTTCTGCGAGTCTGGAAGACGTGTGGAGAGAGTACTCACTTTACTATTTAAGTTGATATGTAGGATTGGCTACCGCGCGGCACAAACAACAAGAGAAAGTTACTGCCAACATGTTGCTGTTTCCGAATGACAGCAGCATAAGCATAGTCAGCGCACGAGATTAAAAAAAACATAACCGTATTGGAAAATGTTACAGAGCCTGTGCATTCGTGTTAAGTCCATTGTTCATTAAGTAAAAAAGAAGTGGCTCTCGTGCTGGACACACATGGTCTGATTTGCAGCTCGTGCAGATTGTTCATAAAGTTTAAAACATCCAGTTGAAAAGTACACTATTCCAACACTTCAGTCCAGTATGCACGTTTTTCCCCCGTTCTGATATTAACCCCATTCCCAACATCTACTAAATTGTTCTAATTTGGATCAATTGTAGTAGATAAGTAGATAAATGTAGTTATTACATGTCCAGGTCAATATTCCAACATGAGCAGAAGCTCTGTGGTTTCCCAATTTTTGTTTAAAAAAAAAATTATATATATATATATATATATATATATATATATATATATATATATATATATATATATATATACAGTATAAAGATATACTTTGATTGGCATGGTATTCAGGTATATATATATTTTTCATTTTTCATTTTCTCTGCTCAAAGCAATGTGCCCAAGCCAAAATGAGTTCTCACTGCTTTCTGTATGTTTTCCAGTATAGGCTATTTCAAAAGTAATATGCACAGCCAGGGCTGCTGCTAAGGTTTTGGGGGCCTAGGCATAACTGGTAAGGAGGCCCCCTCATAAGTAAATACGGCTACTATTCCTACTACTACGGCTGCTACTACTACTAATAAGAATGCCAATTCCTGTATTCATAATTACATTATGCCTGAAAAATGATGGCCCTTTTGATAACTAACAAATA
>NC_085874.1:23145736-23165736 GCF_034702125.1 Engraulis encrasicolus | reverse complement strand
CCCCTCAGCTAATGGGAGAGGCCTTCTTTTATTTAGAAAATGAGATGCACCCCTAGTATATAACAATGCCTTGTGCTGCTCTTATCTTTGCAGGCGGCATGCAGCTGTTGGTGCACTGACGCAGGGTTAGCGCGTCCACACCCACACCCACAGATGTTGATTTGCTTTGCCACAGAATATCTGGGACCCTAATCTCCGTAATGGCACAGTGGCTTTGGCGTTGCCATGGAAACAGATTAGGGTCATTAAGCCTGATTGAGGCTAGCCTGGATGTTTCCCCGGCGCCGACGGCCACTAAGAAGTGAGGAGAGGCACAACTGTTTCTCCATCCTGATGAGTGAAAACGACGACTTCACCGGCGAGAGCAGTGAACCGGGCAGGAGAAAAAATGGGAGCTATAAGAGGAGGGTGGAGAGAGAGAATGGCCGTTTGCTGCCCCAGATAGCAGGGATATTGATAGCCGCTAGGCAGCTAGCAAACAGCAGCAGCTTTCCTCTGACATTGTGTAGTTTTACGACTTAGCCTCCAGAGTCTGCAGCAGTGTATAGGCTACATATTTGTCCATGCACAGCGGGGGTGGTGGGATAATAACTTAGAGGTGCTGTCCAACTCCTCCATTAGAGCAGCGAAAATAGAATGTAAAATTAGAAAACGGCATCCAGAATACATAAAAAAAATTGCAAAGCCACGACCGCAGGATTATGTTCTCATTAAGTATTCATAGATCAATTACATTCAAACGCTAGTCACCTTCATTGCCCGACGAGACCAGAGAACAGTGTTTTATTTTGTGTGTATGTGTGCGTTTGCAGGGGTGCCGACAAAGGGGGGGGACAAAGGGGACAGTTGTCCCAGGCCCAGGGAGAGACGGGGCCCAGAATTGGGTCCTCAGTACATTGTATGTATTGGGTTGGGGGGCCCTTTCAGAGGACTTTGTCCTGGGCCCTAGCTAAAGCTGCCCTGTGTGTGTGTGTTTTTTTTATCCCCTTAAATCGTCTGGCCTGGGTCCTTGATGGAGTTCGAAACAAATTGACGTTAGAGAGATGTGCCTTGAGTCCAGACGCCAGACAGGAGGAGAGGGTGCCTATTAAACTTGAAACTCACACTCCCGGTCCTGTGACCCACCCCCGTCTCATTTCAGACATTTAATTCCATAATCACTCCTCTGCAAATTTAATTTTCCAGGAGATCTTGAGCTTCAGAAGTAAAGGGGCAGGAGCGCAGAGGCGCTTCACACATTTGCTAATGGGGTAGGGAAATATCCAATTAGGGGCCACCTGGGCTGTTTAAACACCTCAAGACATTTCAGAAGCAAATGGTAATAGATCAACCGCATGCATGCTATTTACAGGGCCGTAACGAGACATTTTCATATACTGGGGTCAAATACTGCGCGCTGTACTGCATACTGTACAATTAGAATGCTTCAGACTCCAAAGTCAAACTTAAGTTCATTTCCATTAATCACTGCCTTGAGGATAAAAGGGGGTGGCATATACAGACTGAATTTATCATTGTTGATTATAGATCGATTTTCATCATAGATACATTTTACATTTCTAAAAATAATAATTATACAGAGGACATGACCTCTGTGTCCTCAATGGTAGTTACGGCCATGGCAATGAAGTCCTTGTTTCTGTAGCAGCTAAACCCACAATATCAGCAAATGAAGAGAATGCTCTTCACAACCTATTAGATCAGTGCGCTTTGGTTACATCTATTACTATTATGTTAGGTAGGGTGTAACAAAGTGTGCAAATGCAGAAACTATCATACATTTTTTGCAGTGTTAATTCAATGCTTGGAGATACGAATCAACACTATGACAACATTTTCTGTATAGATATACTAACAAGGGCAGCCTATCTCTTATCTTCTGGCGTACAGGAAAGGACATTCATCTCGGTACCCTGAACGTGTGGCAGGGAAAGACATTAATAGGCACATAGGGCTGGTAAAATGTTTCATATAACCTTCGTTTCAATTTTCAGGAGGCCTCGTGGCAGTATTTGCCTCCTCCTATTGCTGGTTTTGTCGTCACATGCTTTAAACCCTTTAACGTTAAATCTAATCCCAAAACTCAGAACAACAGACCTATCAGACTGGACAACACAGCAGACAGAGTTTGCGACAGCTTTTTAAAAATCACGACATTTCGAAAATGCACCCTTCACAGGCATATAAAGCACACTGCACCCACTGACAGATACTGTACAGAGACATAAAGCATACACGTAAAAAACAGCACAACTGATGTCTCTCTGTTGTGCACCATATGAAACTGCTACAGTAGTAATAAAGCGGAGGCAGTGCTCCAGCAGTAGACTTGTGCAGTGCTGTGGTTCCCAAACTTAACCATGACAAGGCCACCTATACACCAGTAGAATCCAGCGAAGGCCCACCTTATGTGGGTTGCGCCCCACTATTTTTTTCTGTGCGCCCCCTTTTACAACTAATGTCTGGGTCTGTGAGGCAATGCCCCATTAATAACAATAATAGAAGTAATTTTCAGAGATGAAATAGATTATTATAATGCTTTACTTACCTAATGGGAATATTGTTTGAGTTATTTTTGGCTTATTTTGGTTTACGTTAGTTATTATATAATTTATTCAATAATTCATTTTGTTTTGCAATACTTTTCCTGCTAACGTTGCCGCGGCCCCCCTGGCATCCACTCGCGGCATCCCCGCCCCCCACTTTAAAAGTCACTAGACTAGTGATAAAGAAGTGTTTTGAGCAACAGTCAGAGGCAGCTAACAGCAGTAGAGGTACAGTCCAGTAACATGGGCCTGAGGCGCCAATAAAATGAAGGCAGCCTCCCTTCCCATACAATTTTAATTAATGAGGAAGGGGACAAATGGAGGTGTGTGTGTGTGTGTGTGTGTGTGTGTGTGTGTGTGTGTGTGTGTGTGTGTGTGTGTGTGTGTGTGTGTGTGTGTGTGTGTGTGTGTGTGTGTGTGTTTGTGCGTGCGTGCGTGTGTGTGTGTGTGTGTATGTAACTGTGTGTGCATGTCTTTGTGTGTAGATACAGTATACATGTGTGTGTGTGCACATGCCTGTTTGTCAGTCTGTGCTTTCAGCCTGTGTGTGCGTTTGTGCGTGCGTGTGTCCATGCGTGCGCACATGCGTGTGTGTTCAGATGGACACAGTGACTCTTCTTGCAATATATTAAAGGTGCACTGTGTAGGATGGTGGACAGAGTAGGTATTGCAACTGCTGCTCATTGAGACTTTGCAGCCTATTGCCAAGTTTGATCTTGAATATTTGAACAATATGAATATTTAGCAAGTAACAAACTAATATTCATTAGCATGACCAAGGTAGCTACAGTAAGTTCTGCAGCTAAAAGAGGGTCCCTTCCAGCCATTTAAGGGAACTCAGACCTATGACTCAGACTTGCATTTTTTAGTGCATATGTGAACGCTCCAAGTGTACCCAGACCCCTTGGAAGTGAACCAGACCACTTGGATGCGAAAACACTCTAAATGTTCAATTAACACTGCTTTTTTTAAAAACTCTGTAAGGGTGAAATGTGTCACAGTCAGACAGTGGGGCGAAAAAGGAAACGTAAAAAGGCGGACTCGTTTGCAAGGTGATAGCGGTAAAGCAATCAATTGAAGTCCTACCTCAGGGGCTGAAACAGGAAGTCTATCCGGTGCACTGATGCGTTGATGGTGTAATGGTGAGTACAGCATAGCATTGCGACCGGATATTGGATGGAGGGCCAGTGCGGTGTAATGTAAGCATGCTGCAGATAGCATGTGTAACGCAAGCAATTTGAGAGACCACCGCCGTCAAACCTGCAGGATGAGGGAGGGAGAGAGAGAGAGAGAGAGAGAGAGAGAGAGAGAGAGAGAGAGAGAGAGAGAGAGAGAGAGAGAGAGAGAGAGAGAGAGAGAGAGAGAGAGAGAGAGAGAGCGAGCGCTCACTTGGGTGTGTCGATAAACAGTTTAAAATGATGCACTCCACACAAGTGCAGCCTGTCGGACACTGTTCAGTGAAATCCATAAGCTGCAATACTGATGAGTCCCACTGCCCTACGTATACAAGTATACCGGGGTGGGGAACCTATGTCTCGAGCGCCGTTTACAAGGCCGCTTTATCTGGCCCCCGATATAATTTAAATGTTAGCTTCACATGAAATAGGAA
Source organism: Engraulis encrasicolus (assembly GCF_034702125.1). Lineage (NCBI taxonomy): Eukaryota > Metazoa > Chordata > Actinopteri > Clupeiformes > Engraulidae > Engraulis > Engraulis encrasicolus. Next base: position 23,161,581 of record NC_085874.1, on the reverse strand, counting down.
ATATTTTGTAAAGGAATCTTTGAAATTACATGTCCAACAGTATGAATTAAAATCAGGGGACCTAGAGAAGGTGGGGTCTGTTTTTAAAGACGGTGCCTTCAATATCAGCCTAAAGTGCAGGGGATAATCCTGGTTTGTATTCATAGTACGACCAGGCCCTTGGAGGACTTTTACAGCCCTTGGAGGAATCTGAAGTGGTCCCTCGAATGAAAAAGATTCCCCACCCCTGGTATATACTGTACTCCCTATTGTCGTCTACCTTGTGATCTCCAGCTTAGCTTTCCAGCATGAAAATGATTATTTTGTGGCCAGAGTCCCTGCCATGAAATCTGTTTGATAGTTTCTTTTTGTTTGAGCAACTGGTTCTCTCCTCTGTGCTGGTATTGTATTTCAGATGTTTTTCAGTAGTTGAGATTAATCATCACGATTCATCATCGCTATTATTCCTCAGGCACTTCAGCGGCATTGTTTCATATTCGATTTGTTTTTCAGACATGCTTTGATAGTAATACCAAAAGCATGTTATTCCCCAGATGGAATCCAACACTGATTATGTGTGAGGGGAACCAGTCTTGGATGGAGAGAAAGCTAAATCAAAACATATCCACCTGTCTCATCTCTCCCTACACCCCCCGCCCCCCTCCTCCCTCTGTCTTACAAACAAAATCTCCTTATCTCTCTCTCTTTCCCTCTCTCTCACTCTCTCTCTCTCTCTCACTCTCTCTCTCTCTCTCGCTCTCTCTCTCTGCCTACTCGAAGGAGAGACGTTACATCAGTGTAGAACACAGTCAGAGCAGTTGCAGACAAAACAATTATTATGCAAATGAGCATTATACATCGTTGAATAATGGCGTTGTCAAATAACTGATGGATTTATGCATGAGCTGGAGAGAGGTGATTACTCGTAAAAGTTAAAAGGAAAAAAAAACTCTCTCACCGAACCACAAACACTGATTGGAGCCTGAGGGGCCAGCAGCGGTGCCAGAGGACAAACCCTTCAATTTGATTGGTTGACCACCTGCATCCTGGCTGACCACCCCTACCTGGAAATTTCATTTGTTATCACTGGCAGTTATATGCTGATTGACATTTCATTACTGAGTGATACCCTTTCATTCAACCCGGGTCAGAAAAAGAATAGTTTTTTCAATGAAGTGTGCTCAGCTCCAGAGACGTAGTTTAAACACGACAAACTAGCCAGACGTTTCAGCCTACGCCATCTTCAGTGAAGATGAAAGAATCTATAGTGCATAGTAGTGGTGTGGATTGGCACTGCCTCACAATCCGATTCGATCACGATGCGGGAGGTTTTGATTCGGTTCGATTCAATGCGATTTGATCCGATCCGATTCAATTCTACAATGCATAACATTTCTTCTGAAAGCAAAGCAAATGTTTCATCAGTCATGATGAGGCAATAAAAGTAGTCAGATACACTGTAAACCCTGAAAAGTTCAGTTTACTCAAACGATATGTGGAAACTGGTTACCTTGAAATGTATGGTACAATACACTTGAGACATCTAGTTCATGTAAATTCCTTTACCAAGTAGCATTAACTAATCATGAGAAGTGGTATACACTTGAGACATCTAGTTCATGTAAATTCCTTTACCAAGTAGCATTAACTAATCATGAGAAGTGGTATACACTTAAGACATCTAGTTCATGTAAATTCCTTTACCAAGTAGCATGAACTTATCATGAGAAGTGCTCTGTAATTAAAGCCTGATTGTAGTTGTATTTACTCAACCAATATGTGGAAACTGGTTACCTTGAAATGTATTGTACATTAAAATAATGAACTATAGTACAATAAAACAAATGACAGTGTATGGAGTTTTCATCATTTTTATTTGAATAAAAACGGCGGCAATGAACATTGACAAATTGCATGAATACTTGAACTCTTAAGGAACGGTCCACTTCAGTTCAAGAAATTGCTCAAGTGTAGTTAAGTCCCAGCAATCTATGAGAATACAGTTTTTTTTTTCGTATGTGTTCGCATTGCCTTAACATTATTGCCAAATTAAGCGTAGCATGCAAGTCTATTGTAGCAAACAAAACATGAAATGTACTTATTAAATACTAAGTACTGAGAACACTGAGAAGATTATATGCACATTCACGAATAATGCTTGGGAATATGCAACTATGTGAAAATCAAAAAACCTTTAAATCCTGTAAAATATTGGTTCGACCTTTTTTAAAATAAATGCAGCCTCGAACTCCCCATTGTCCTCATTATAAGCATTTCAACACCCCCCTTAGTATTTAAAAATAAAATAAGAATACATAAGAAAACCAAAATTACCATAGAAAGAGGTGGGAAAGGAAAATAGTATATCTTTTAATGGGGAAAACATAAAAAAAAATCACTTTGACACAATTAACAGTAGCCAGCGGCAACTTGTTCACTAAAAATAACTTTAAGTGCAGCCATCAATGTCTCAAAATGTTACTTTTGGTGAAATTCAGCTTTCCGATGTTGACGGCATTCATGCAGCCCCAAACCACGCCAGTCCCACTGCCATACTTGATTTTACAGACCGGACACTTTTCTTTGTACAAATCACTTTTTACCACTATACAAGCTCGACACCATCTAGAGCAAATGTGTTTATCTTGGTGTCAGACAACACAACATGGTTCAAGCAACCCATATCCTTACTCTTGTTTGTCTCTGATTAGACCAAGATAAACACATTTGCTTTAGATGGTGTCAAGCATGTGTGGAAGTGGTGGTAAAATGTAATTTGTACAAAGAAAAGTGTCCGGTCTGTAAAATCAAGCATGGTAGTGGGACTGACATGGTTTGGGGCTGGATGAATGCCTACAGTACAACATTGGAAAGCGGAATTTCACCAAAAGAGACATGCAGGTCAAAATGTAGCCTACTTTGACTACCGAAGCAGATCATGATTCTCTCTCTGGGATTTTAACATAGGGTACTCACTTTTGTGAGGTGCATTTTGATACATTAATGGCTGTATTTCAAATTATTTTGAGTGAACAATACATTGAAGAGGCTGTACCAGTTGTATGCTGGCTACTGTTCATTGTGTCAAACTGACAATGTTAACAGATATACTTACAAATAGAAATACTGTAACTGAGAGGGGGCAAGATAATACAAAGGCCTACATTGTGAGCTGGTTCTTCAACGTTTGCACTTTTGCGTTTAGCTTCTCTTTACCGATGTTCAGCAGAACATGTTGCACAAAGTTGAAGGTGTTTCTCATGTACCTGGGGTAGTCGAGATGTAAGGCGTACACAAGCCCAAAGAGGATGTAAAAAGCTTGGGGCAGAGTTTCAATGTCGGCCATCAGGATGCTCCCCTCCAGAATGATGGCCACTCCAGAGGATGGTGGCTGGTGGCTGGTGGCTGCAGGATGGTGGATGGTGAGCACCGTCAGCTGGCGACATGAGTAGGCCCACGGCCGTTTCAGCAACTAATTCATCAGTGGCATCCTTAGAAACAGATAACACACACAAGGAGAGGGAAAGTTATTCAATGTATTCCTAGACTTGTTTGGGTCGATGATTTACTTCGTTGTTCTTCATCACCACAAATCCAAAATAGAGAGTATTGTACCGAAAGCACCACCAATCCCACACACCTAAGTTCCAATCATTTTCACACAACACCCTTACTCACAGTGGATATTTAAGTCTTGCACACCCCTTTAACAGCAAGCCATTTCCAGAATTCATACTATCCATTCACAACCTTGAACCAATTCAACTCTGACAGATCGTAAGGACATCCCCTGTGTACAAACCTCTTCAGATCAACCCACAGATGTTTGATTGGATTGGGGTCAGAACTCTGGTTGGCCCATTTCTTATTCCAATAAAGTTGTTCTTTTGCTGATGTTTATGTGTGCTTAGGGTCATTGTCATGCTGAAAGATAAAGTTCCTTTTTATCTTTGGAACTGGGGACTTGGTCCAATAATTGATGGAAATTATGAACAAGCTGTGTTGCCTTTTGGCCTTCTGTTAGAAAGCGCAACATGAACAGGAGCTTCATCTTTCAGCATGTCAATGACAATATGCAAGAAAAGAAAATAATGGCTCTACCGGAATAAGATTGAGGTTATGAAATGGCCAAACAAAAGGCCTGAGGTCCGATCGAGCACACAAAATTGGCTTAGAATGTATCTGCAATGTAAAGTAATGCACTTGTAAGCGTACAGCTTTAGGCCCAATATCGAAATTCAATTTGGGTGCTGCAACCGAGCTGCTTTAAAGGTTTCAGTTTGTTTTTCAATTGCATTGTATAGGTCAGTGTTTCTCAACCTTTCTTTAGGCGAGGCATCCTTTCAATTCATGAACAATTTCAAGGTACCCCAAACCAACAAGCGGTAACATGGCATCGCATCCGATACCACACAAGCTTAGAAAAGTAACACATTTGGCCACACGACCTACGTTCAAAGTTGCAGCTTACGGGCGACCTATGTTTACTTTATTCTGCGTAAATGGCAGATGAAAGATTCCACTGACTAACATTAAGTTAGCAATTTAGACAAATATGTATTATATTACATAATTTAGGTAGCCTATCAGCCACTTTTCCCCCCATCACCCCTGTTGAGAAACACTGGTATAGGTTATACATTAAATATTGATCGTGGAAGAATTCATTTCAAATGAATGGCTGAAGTTGAAATACTTACAGAGCTGGTCCTAAAAAAGACTCCTGGATCATCACCCAAGATGACTGGCAGTCCACGTAGAACCAGGCACCTAATGTCTGTTGGTGTAGTTGTCTGGAGGATGGTAAACATAAACAGTAAAACAACAACAACAACAACAACAAAAACAACAAATAAATGATGACCAGTGCTGCTGAATGACCATGAAAAGGGCAGATAGAACACCTTAAGATTGATAGTGATCAAGAAGTATAATAATACAAGCAGACACCCAATTAGAACACAATGGCCTTTTTGTTGTTGCAAAAGCACTCATGTCTGAGGGGATGTGTCAAAAGTCACATGGCAAAGAATTAGGTTAAGTGCTTCAGGTGGGCAAGAACGCATGGTATAGCTGCGCATTGATGCTTATTTTACTGCCTTTGCTTTACTGCCTTTGCTAAGTTAGTTAAACATTATTAATGGAATTATGGCAATAAATAAAAATGTTCATGATATTCTAATAATGTGGCCAGGATCTGTAGACTTGGAGCTGCGTTGGGTTTTTTGTGTTCCCTTTATTTTTAGTAAAGCGTGCATGATGGCAATTAAAACGTGTAAAGAAATAGAGGAAAGTATTATGTAAAGATAACAAGATGAGATAAAGAGATAAACAAACAGTATGAAATAGACAGATCTAAAACTTACCTTTGCCTCTAGAATAATCTGATTCAGCTTCTGGCCCATGGTACCGGTTTTCTTTTTGAAGATCTCAATCATGTTGGGGGCGATCTGGTCAAGGGCTTGCAAAAAACTGATGCTGAGATTCTTGCCGACTATTCTGTTGAACTCGTAGCAAATCTGAAACATAGAAAATAGAGCATTCACATTTAAAGAGACATTTCAACAATACACTAAAGACAAATAACCAAAATATATCAAGAACTACATTTAAAAACAGAACATATTTGACTTTGAATGTCATACCTGACTCTCTGTGAATAGGGCAGGCCATCTGTGCAATATTTCAGCAATTGGTGGCTTGTCGTGGACTGCTTCCTTCCGGCGCAAGGCAAAGGTGAGGTCCATGTACCTGTTGACAATGGCCGTATTCGGATGGGCCTTCTTCATTTCATGTGCGAGATGCTGACGGAGCTCCTCCAGCTTGTCCTCGTCCATCCCGTCTGGGAAATCTGGTAAGAAGTTAAGTTCCCCCTTCTTTGCTTTCTTGATGTTCTTGCGAGGGTGCTCACCATCTGGAGACATCCCGCCACGCCTCCTGCTGTTAATGGTTACGTCACGTCGTCCCATCTGTCTGAGTTTGGTCCGGTAGTTGCCCATTTTGAACTTCAGGCTATTGACCCATCCAGCGAAGCCACTAGACGAACCTCGTTCTTTCAGACACGGATGAGTCTGAACTAAGGCTTTTGCAACCTCTTCAAAGTTTCCGGGGTCCGGATAGGGTTGAAACGTGTACATAGTTTCAGCCAATTTTTGCAGAATGTCATGTTTAAGTTCTTTGGTCACCTTCAGATTAGCTCCATCCCTGAGATACAGCAGGTTCCCTTGGCGAAGACGGTACTCCACATCAACCGAGAACTTCGGGATCTCAAACTCCCCTGGCCACTGCAATGTTCTGGTGCTCATGGAGGACCCAGGAGATGATAGGATTTCAGTGTCAGCTTCACTGAGTGCATCACTGTGTTCAGTCTCTGGTGTCACTGGTTGGAGTTCAACTGGTTGGAGTTCAACAACTGGAATTATTTTGACCGTTGCCTTGTCAGGCAAGTCAGCAAGATTTGTCAAATTGCACAGGGCATAATTGAACTCTGGATCTTCATATTGAAGAACGAAGCTGTAATTTGCTTGTATGAAATTTTTTATCCACACCACCAACTCTTCGACCGTGTCTGGCCTTGTAGTGGTGACCCTCCTGACATCGTTCTCGTCAACGAAAATCCGTAGCATCAATGGTTGTGCAGCCATCTGAGGGAGGGGACAGAAAGCAAGAGAGAGAGTGAGAGGCGGTTAAGCAGATTGACAAGAAAGAGGGAGAGGGCACAAATGCACAAGAATGAAAGAGTGAGAGCTTGCAAGACAGAAGGAGAGTGTGCGTGTGAGAGGATGAGAGAAAGGGCAAGGAAGAGGGAGAGAAAAAGAGCATACACTCACAAGAGGGAGAGACATACGTGTGTGTGTGTGTGTGTGTGTGTGTGTGTGTGTGTGTGAGTGAGTGAGTGAGTGAGTGAGTGAGTGAGTGAGTGAGATTTAGCAAATAATATATTGTTTCAGTGTTACCATCAGCTTTCCATTAATTCTGTAGGCTGATAGTGGGAAGACATCATTCAACGCTGAGAGCTGAACCACAGACATAGAAGGGATATCACCACCTTCAAGCTCATAGGATCGCAAATGTTCAGAGTACCATGCTGTCATTTTGTGACAAATGAAGCAAATTTTCTTGTTGCCTGCTACAATTTTTTGAATCTGAACAAATCTTGGGAGACCTGAACAGGCACCAGTTGAGAGTATCATTCCTGGATGATACTGAACATTGTCTACACAGACTGATGATGCATCAAATGCGCAACCTGTGTTTGCAGTGCTTTCCATGACTTCCCTCTGAACATTCAGGGGTAACGCAGCAAGTATAAGGGGAGTTACTTTTGTAAGCTCAATTGATGGTCTGAAATATGAGACCGAGTCAAGGTGGTAAGTCACTGCTTTTTGATGTTTGGTAGCAAGGCTCATGGCAACATTCTTGAAATTTTTTGAATTACGAATTTCCCCCTTGAAGAACTTGTGTTTCCCCTCGAATCGCATTGTCCAAACATGAGGCAGGGGGCCAAATTTCCTTGTGAGCTCGGGGTAGTGTTCAATGAAGTGATGTTTTGGCCGCAGACGAAAATCTGGAAATTTCAACTGCAATGCTGTTCTGTGATCTGATATTTTAGACTCCAGAAATTGCAGTGTGTCTTCAGTGTGTCTTGGCGACATAGTCAATTCCACAATATCTTTGAGTAACATTAAGATATGCCAAGTATCATCACCTTCAGGCACAGCATGACCAATGAGAAATGGCAAGAGCCTGATAAGGCACCAGTTCTCATGTGCATTGCCACCAATAGTGTGACTGGAGGCAAAACCCCTTTCCAATCAACTGGGGACGGTCTGTTTTGTCAGAAAATGAGTATTTGAAGAGCCTGATAGACTGATTCAATACATCAAGCGTGAAATATCCTTTGCCTATCAGGTCTTTAAGACAGAGTGACAATTCAATAGGAACGATCCCTTCTAAGACATCATGCATGATGTCGGGAGGGTAGCCAGTGATGGCATGAAAGTAGTCAAGATTTGTAGTTAAGGGACACGCTGACTTGACACCGTAGGTTCGGGTCATATCTGGGTTACCCTCCACCTCTTTGACATGTGTGTCGTGTGTGTCTATGGTTCGGCTCTCAAAGAGGGAAGAACTCACCTCAATCTTGCTCAATTGACTCTTACTTGCCAGACAGAAACGACAAAACCGGTCGACGATGAAGCTCTCCTGGAATCCTGCAAGAGAGTGAGCACCAAGATTATCAGCACATACGTACAGCACTGTGCCCTTCACACTCGCCCCAAGTCTCTCAAGGAAAACCCCATTTTCTTCTAGCGTTTTCAGATCATGTAAAAGGGGCTCCAGCACTTTGGCATAGCCACACTGCTTTACTGTTGTTGTATTGCACAACATTGCCAGGTTGATCGTGTTGAGGCCGGATCTGAATTTAGGCGGTATATTTGCAATGACCCAATAGACAGCACACATTTTGTGTTTTAATTTTGAACTACCAATAGGATTAGCCACCTCATAATCGTCAACATAAAGCCCAAGTGCAATTGTGAATTCCTCTGTAGCAAGTAGAGTGTTTTCCTTGAAGTACTGCCCATCTTTATATGATCTGTATTCCTGTGAGACATGCACTTCCTTTGACATGGCTTTCTGCAGCACGTCAGGTTTGTTAAGTATGTTCTGGAGCATGGGTATAATGGGGACATACGCCGATGTTTTTTTGCCCTTTTCAACAACATATTCTATGGGACTTACCTGTGCAAACTCCCTACGCACATACGCTGCTCTCCTTTTACTGGTCCCTAAGGGCCCATCCTTGGCACAGAATCTCAAAATGTTACTCTCTGACACAGCACTGGTAACCTCTTTGACTATGGTTTCATCTATATCAGCATAATATTTCTTTAGGACATCCCTCACTCTATTACACATCAGTGGCTCTGACATCTTGTCAAGTTCACAAAGCCGCTGTACCATTTCTTGCACAGTGCTCTCTGGTACATGAAGAACAGCTTGTAACTTTAAAAGCAGACAAGCAAAGTTGTGCTCAAGATCATGTGCTAAATCACAAGCATCAACTGTACTGGCTTCTTCACCTAACTCATCAAGATCAACAGAAACATCTGACATGTTCTCTGGGATCAAATCATTTTCACCATCATCGTCATCACCACATGAACCAATGATCTCCGACTTAAAACACCTCCAGTCCTGCTCCTTGTGAAACCTGCTCTTGTGTGTTTTAAATGTGCCATAGACATTGCTGTTGAAATTGCAGCCTTTATAAGGACAGCTGACCTGATGTTTTACTTTTAAGTGGGCATTGTACAAATGCTTCATGTACTCAGTCTCAGAACAAGTCTCCGCAAACCCACATGATAGGCAGCAAAACTTATCTGGTGCACATTCACTTGGTTGCTTCACCAGAGATTTGGAGTGATGGCGGGTTAAGTGAACTTTCAGTGCATTCATTGACTTAAATGTACACAGACAATCATCATGTAAACAAGGGAATGGTTCTGTTCGCGTATAACTACCATGTTTTAACCTGTAGTGCTTAAATAGAAGTGCTCTTTTGTCGTAGGAAACAGAACAATACTTACACTTCCAAATCATCAGTGGTTGTCGCCAATTTTACACATCTATAAGAAAGAATAAATTGAAACATTTCATTACCGTGTTGTCACAGGAATTAATTTCATTGCATGCCTTATAGTGCTACATTAACATTCATAAGGGTCACCATTTCAGTCTCCATCACGCTCAAACACAACCCAACTAAATGCTGAACACCCATTTCCCAATGTGATGTGATTATTGATAATTATTCATCCACTATTTAAGTCATTAAATGTACAACTAAACTTTAAACGGCTGAAGACAATGAAAGTCGAGTGCAACAACCACAAACATTGTGTGTCCCAAGACGTTGCTAACACTCCGATCACAATTGCTCCATTAGTAATAGACACGAGACAGCACTTTGTCTAGGAACAATCTGCACAACAGGGTAGAACTAGCATAAAATGAATAATTACGGTGACACTACCGTGTCATGAAATTAAGCGGCGAAGATGGAAGACGTTCTTTCACCGGTGAATTATGGTCAAACTAAGTTACAATTTGAACATGCTTAGGTATTACATTAGGCCAAATTACGGTAGAGACTGCCGTCAATATCAGCGAATTTCTCTTATGACAGGCTCTGCACTGTTGTCGCTACCCCAAAAAACAACGTGGTAGAAGCAAACAAACGCCTGTTGGCATAATATCTTATCACGCTTCAATGAAGTGGTGGTAGCATAGCCATCAGGTAACTAGCAATCAGAGGGTTAGCCACCGAATGGTATCTTAAAACTGCCTCAATGTAAACGAACACAACGGGCAAAAAGACTGCAGACGAAATAATTCAACAACAATAAAACTCCGATTTGACACATTAAGCCAAACTTTGTTCACTCACTTGTTCAAGGCGATTTCCCAATGCCATGAGTAGTTTCACACGAAGTTTCTTGTGGACAGGTGCCTGGCACTAGCAACAGGTCTGAACCAAGTGACCGACACACCGACAAAGCCAGTGAAGAGTAGTCTCAAACACAAGAGAAAAAGAACAATTGCAAGTCACAAATTGTCCGACTGTCTAAAACGAACACGCGCTGAAGGCTAGTTACAGCAGCAACAACGTGTTCTGTGCTTCGAGTTCAAGTGCAGCCGTCTTGATTCCGAATCCCGGACCAGAGGCTCCTGTATGCGATTCCTGTACCACGTAGTCGTAGTGTGGGAAAAAAACGGGAGCGTGCACACAGACCTGTACAGTGAGCGTGCATTTAGCAAAATAGTCGTATGCAGCACGAAAGACAAACAACACAATAGGTGCCACACAGGGCTGGCTTTTAAGTATTATTTGCAAAATTACGGTTGTCAGCATGGAATTTCAAGCACAAACTACACAGTGGTAGACATCAAGTGTAGAATGCATGAAAGATGCAACAATGATAGGCCTACATTTTATTTTATTTTATTTTATTTTATTTTATTTTATTTTAAGCGCCTTTCAAAATAGGCTACCCAAGGTCACTTGGCCTACATTAAAACAGAAATAACAAAGCATCAATTAATACATCACAACTAAAAATATGATAGGACCTAATTGGAATAGGCCTATAAATCATACAGGCTAGTTGTTAAGTTGTTAACAGCAGATCTGCGCCACACCGTCATCTCAATAATAAATAGGCCTTATTAGGGGCCAAGTAAAAAAAGGGCTAGGCCTAATTAGTCTAACAACCACCAAAATGTTTTTACAGGCTATTTTCATATCTGTCATTAAACAGTTTGGCCTCCCCATAAAAAGATGACTTTGTTTAGACCATGATAGGCTTGGCCTATAGCTTATTTGTCTGTCTCAGCTTTCACTTGAGTTGGTCATGCATGTTTTATAGTCTACAATTCATGAAACATTTTGGTGATCAGATTGCCTGATCTGAAATCAACACTCCCAGAATCCCTCAAATTCTAGGCAGGTCAGCTGATATGCTGTCCAATCCACTTGACTCACCAAGCCATGTTCAATTTGCTTAAATTGTTTAGTTTATTGAAAAACCTGAAAGTATAAGTGTATTGTAAGTCAAATTAGTCAAGTCTAATTATATGTGTTAGTAATGCCTTAGAACGTAAAACATTAAGTAAAATGTAATGAACTTTATAATTTTACACGAAATCCGGGTTAACAGTGTACTGAGCAACAATTTATTGGCTGTTTTCTGGATCAGTCTGGATCAGTCTGTATCAGTCTTGCAATGCTTTGAAGTACTTTTATTTAATTTAACATTCATTTGCTCTCGGAAACTTTAAAAAATTGCCGCATCCATTCTGGAACTTTCCGCATCGATCCTGGATCGTCCATGCCCCGCATTGGATTGGATCTCCGAATCGATCATTGTTGACACCACTAGTACATAGAGAACATACATGAAGAGTCCACATGCAAAACCCCCTATGTGTCTTTTCAGAAACATTTCATTATTCATTTGTATATATAATACAAATCTATCAAAATTGCATATTTGTCATTTTATTTATATAATTTAAATATTTATATGTATTATCAAGTACATGGATGTAAACCAAACCAACAACGGGGTTCCCTAAAAATATAGAAGTGCAGGTCTTCAGAAATGGAGTTAGGGGGTTTTGCATCTGAACTCTTCACATATAGATTTGGAGAGAGACACACACATATTATAACATAATACAGCAGCATAGAAGACCACTGTGTTTCAGAACTATCCAAAAAAACAACTTGTTGGACATGTGGATATGTTAATGTAATTAGCAATCAAGTCTGACGGATTGTTCGTCAGATAGGAGCTATAGCAGTGGTTCCCAACCTTTTTCTTCAGGGACCCATATTTTTACCATTGTAAGCTCTGGTGACCCAACCACGCGAGCGCGAGTCACACGATATTCTGTTTCATGCGAAAACTCATTAGTTTGGCCTATCAGTTTATTCCTCAATTTGTCTTCAGTCAAATATAGAATAAATGTTTAATGTATCACTTACATTGTGTTGCTTCTATAGTAATTTAAATGCTTTGTCATGTATTCAACATTGGCTATATATGTTATTAAAATTCAACCCCTTAAAATCAAGAGGGTTTCGCGACCCACTGTGGATCTTTGGCGACCCATAGATTGGGTCCCGACCCATAGGTTGGGAACCACTGAGCTATAGTACCTGTGCTAGTGATACATTATAATTGTATATGTGTGCATGTGCTTTATGCTACAATATTGGGCTAATGAGGGGTGTCTAGATAATCTGTTTAGCCTGGTGTGTGTGTGTGTGTGTGTGTGTGTGTGTGTGTGTGTGTGTGTGTGTGTGTGTGTGTGTGTGTGTGTGTGTGTGTGTGTGTGTGTGTGTGTGTGTGTGTGTGTGCGTGCGTGTGTGTGTGTGTGTGTGTGTGCGAGCGCAACGCGCGCACGTGCGTGTGCGTCTGTGTGATTGCATGCATGCATGTGAGCGCATGCATGTGTGCATATGTGTGTTTGCATGCATGTGTGCATATAGGGCTTAAAGACATTGCTTGTTTATTGTAGTCCATTATGATACATGGGGGCAACCATGGCATAGCGGTTACAGTAGTGGATTTAAGATCAGAGGGTTGCAGGTTAAAACCCCACCCTTACCCATCCTCCCTTCATCCATGGCAAGGTAACCCCACATTGCTCCAGGGACTGTAACCAATTCCCTGTATCTAAATAACTGTAAGTCGCTGTGGATAAAAGCATCAGCTAAGTGTAATGTAATCTAATACTGGTGCAGCCTGCTCCATAGGAACACGTACAGTAGGTTTAGAGTACATGTTTGTGCAAGTGTATCAACCTATTACACGTTGGCTGTTAAAATGCTTTATATGTAAAGTATTCATGTTACATTATTCACTGTTCATTCATGCATCATTCATTTTTCCTTAATGAAGTCATGATCCTAAACGCCTGCCTCCCCCAAAGCTCAGTGATCATGCTGTCATGTCATGTGTTCCTAGGAGCACTTAGGGTCAGTCCGCGCAGGAGCGTATTTAGGTCATAACAGTAAAGCAGGGCTGGACTGGCAATCTGGCATAGCGGGCATGTTTTTTTGGGTACAATTTTGTAAATAGGGGCCCACAAGGGTGCGGGGCCCACTGGTGAGTCAGTTCTGCACCACTAATTATAAGGGATCCTTTAAAGCCAAAAATGCTCTGGCCCTGTCAGTGATTATGCTGCCATGTCATGTGTTCCTACTGTAGAGCACTTAGGGTCAGTCCACGCAGGAACGTACAGTATTTAGGTCATGACAGTAAAGTGCTTTATCCTTGCGCCCACATGAAAACAGGTTGCAGAATATTAAAAAGCTGAGAAAGCCGCCATTTAATTGGATTGGCATGTGGACAAAAAATCACTGTTTTTTGAGGGCGATGTGATGGTGTCGCCACTCTCTCAAGTGCAACATTGTATAACGCAGTGGTTCTCAAACTTTTTCCATCATTCCCCCCTTCAGAGGGTCTGAATGCTTCCGAGCCCCCCCTCAAGCAACAGCAGTACTCGCGCAGACTGATTTTGCGATCGCTGCGCAGAATCAAAGGAGAGGTGACTGGTGAGATTAAACAATGAGGGACTGCAGTCGAATGCAGATGTGTGTTCATTTCCTATGCTATTCAAATTCATGACAATTAATAACATAATGTTGGTGAGGGCTTTAAACTTATGGACATATTGGCGAGACAGGAAATCATTTCTTTGGGGGAAAAAAAAACAAAATCAGATGACACACGCCCCCCCTGAGATGCCTCCACGCCCCCCCAGGGGGGCTTACGCCCCACTTTGAGAAATACTGGTATAACGTCAACCAAGGTCAAGATTAATTGTTTTGTTGCTGTGTTATCTGTATATGTATCAACTGTAATGTGAGGTTAATAGTGCGATGCAATTTTTCCTGGCTGGTTTCAGCCTTCAGCTCTTGAACAAAATGAAGTAATGTTTTGTTTTATTCATCATTTTTTCATTTCTGTCTTCTCATGTCACCCACATAACTGACAGCTAAAATCATCATGTTGATGAACGGTACAACTTTTTAAAATTCAATATCTTTTCAGGAGATTATTACAATTTTACAGTGTTTATTTTATGTACATTTTGATATTGAAAAGGAAATACTCCAAAAAGCTGCTCAAAGCTTCTTGGCAGCGGGGAAAGCGAACAACCTCTCGCCAACCAACCAACCTTTCTCCCTGATGCTCAAACAGTGATGTGAACCCAATGTTTGTATCAAATAATACATTGAATATATTAATACATTAAATACATATCTTAAATAATATACTGCATGTTAAATATGCCTTCAAGAATTTTAGCGATTCTAACTTTTTGTGTAGAACAAACAAAGTACAGCAATTATTTTTCATGAATGATCAATAACATCCTACACATGAGTGGACAGACACAAGAAGAGTGGAGTCTTTCCCCATTTTTTTTCAGTTCATTTCCAACTAGCGAAAAATGGGGTAAGGTTTTCAATGTGATGAGGGGGGGTGGGTCTGTGAGAGGGGGTGAGAGATTTGGTGCTGTAGCGCGAGGGGCAAGAGAACTGCTATTGTAGTGTATTGGTTGAGGTGCGTGTAGAGGGTTGTTGTGACTGTTGTGGTCAGGGGTGACGACAGGTTGGGCAGAAAGGGGGCGGTTGTACCAGGCCCAGGGAGAAGGGGGCCCCAGATCTGGGTCCGCCTCATTACGTTGTATGTATTGGGTGGTGGGAGGACCTTTTTAGATGAGTTTGACGGGCCAAAGCTGTCAGCAGCCCTGGGTGTTGGGATGGTGACGGGGATGAGGGGGTGGGGGTGGGGTGGGGGGTGGCTGCACATCAGTGACCCAGTAAGCCTCTTTGGGAGGCAGCTTTGGGAGAGTGAGCAGATTAGTGTTGGGATTTTTTTGGGGTGGGTTACACTCTCCTGTCCTCTCCTTTCTCTGCCCAGTGGCCACTCTTGTCTGGACAGTCGATTAATCCCCTGCTATAGGCCTAACCCCCCCCCCCCCCCCTCTACCCACCCACACATGTAGCCTACGTCTACACACACACACACACACACACACACACACACACACACACACACACACACACACACACACACACACACACACACACACACACACACACACACACACACACACACACACACACACACACACACACACACACACACACACACACACACACATACGCACAGGCATGCACAGGCACATACTCACACACACACACACACACACCCACACCCACACCCACACACACACACACACACTCCCAGTCAACACCAAACAACTCATGCCCTGCAACCCAC
>NC_085874.1:23128236-23140736 GCF_034702125.1 Engraulis encrasicolus | reverse complement strand
TAATTTAAGAAAGCATCTGAGAACAGCAATGAAAACCAGATGTCTGCAAATACCATCTCTTCAAGCTCTTTCAGAAACTCTTGTGTAAAGCTCTCTAACCTCTTTCGCAACACTGGAGAGTGGACTGAACAGTCGTTTGGGTTGGAACCATCTTAACGGCAGCTGGACCCAGCTCCCACATTCCTGTGTGTGTGTGTGTGTGTGTGTGTGTGTGTGTGTGTGTGTGTGTGTGTGTGTGTGTGTGTGTGTGTGTGTGTGTGTGTGTGTGTGTGTGTGTGTGTGTGTGTGTGTGTGTGTGTGTGTGTGTGTGTGTGTGTGTGTGTGTGTGTGTGTGTGCGCACGTGCGTGCGTGCGTGCGGCTGAAATTCTGAAGCTGAAGCCATCTACAGCGCTAAGGATCCCGTATGGACCTGGACCTGCAGCCGGACCCAAAGCTCAGCTCCCACATCTTCCTGTCTGTGTGTGTGTGTGTGTGTGTGTGTGTGTGTGTGTGTGTGTGTGTGTGTGTGTGTGTGTGTGTGTGTGTGTGTGTGTGTGCGTGTGCGTGTGCGTGTGCGTGTGCGCGTGTGCGCACGTGTGTGCATGTGTGCGTGTCTGTGTGTGTGTGTGTGTACTATTCAAGCTGAAACTCTTGTGTCAGGTTCTCTATGCTCTTTCACAACACCGAAGAGTGGACTGAATAGTCGGTTGGGTTGGAAATGTCACAACTGGATCCCCATATATGGACCTGGACCTGGACCTGTACGTGTGTGTGTGTGCGTGTGCGTGTATGTTGTTTGTGTGTGTATGTGGGTGTGTGAGTGCCTGCGTGCGTGCGTGTGTGTGTGTGTGTGTGTATGTTAATGCACGTGTGTGTGTGTGTGCACACACGCGGGTGGTTGTGTGCGCGCACGTGTGTGTTTGTGCGCGCGCATGTGTGTGTGTGTGTGTGTGTGTGTGTGTGTGTGTGTGTGTGTGTGTGCATGTGCGTGTGTGTGTGCGTTTGTCTGTGTTGTGTGTACAGTATGTGTTGCAATGTCTTTTTAAAATCCTTTTTAGGGAAAGTGCATTTGGTGATTGGCAGTACAGCCACCTTCAACTCAGAGGGAGAATGCCTTGAGGAAATCACAACCACAGACAATATTACCATCATCACTTGTGAGGCATTTAAAACAGACTGATTTAACTGACTAGACTGGAACATTTCAATGTTGTTAAAGCATCATAAGTGCCCCCCACAAAGGATTCAGAGTAGCCTATAGTAATCCATAAAGTACATTACTGTACCATATGTGTGTACGGTATGTCACACGTACGATATGTCCCACTCGAGCGGAAACAATTCTTGTACATTTCCCACAATACCAGATGTGAAAAAAATAACATAAAAAAAACATGTGTATGAAAAGCATCTGCTTATGATTTTGCGTAAATGGTTCTTACCTAATGTGCTTGCGCAACTGAAGAGTGCATGGGGACTGAACAGGAAGGTTGGGGTGTACTGCACAGGACGTGTGTAACCCCTTACTGCCTAACCGTCATATAGCAACAAATTCTTTTTTTGTGTGTGTTTTACAGTTTTTCTCGATTGGTTTGGCTAATTTCTCAAAACTGAGATGACATTCTCAAAACAACACGGACAAATCCCCAAACCAACTTACAATTTCCCACAACAGAATGGCATTTTTCATTGCTTTCATCAAATTTCTAATGCTTTGTACATGTCTCAAATGTTTAGTACATCTCGGCAGATGGCTATATACAAGTACCCTACAGATGACACATTGAGCATACATTTAGCACATTTTCCAAATAAATTGACCTGTCTTATCTAAACGAATTGGACCATTCTCAGTCTAATGGTTGCCCTCTCCAAAACATGTCAGCATGGTTTCATTGTGTGAGTCATCATATGCAAAGTAGTCTACACAATTGTCAAAACAGTCAAGGACATAATATTTTAAGAATTTCTTAACTGTAAACAGTAAATTCATGACAGTGTTCAACAGGCCAGATGGTATTGTAACTTTACTAGTTTGTAGAAAATAATTTTACAACCGTGTATACTACAGTTTCCTCTGTTATTTGGCTAATTTATTTGGCATTCTGTGGAAGGAATTTATTTTCGACACACGGGTAAACTGTTTTTGGAGTGATATGAGCAAGTGATGAGGATCCATGGCGTTATGCTGAACCATCCAGTTTATTTTGACAGAATGACTAAATGAATGCAAATGAGCCAAACCAATTGAGAAGGATATATGCCATTTTTATGGTACTGACTATTTATGTGGGAGAAGGTTTAGTGTTGATGCAAGAATTAGCTGTTTTGGGAGGTATATGACATTTTGCTAGTTATCTGACCTGTTGTGCAGAAGTGTAAGAATGTTTAGCCAAATGACCCAAAATTTATAGAAATGTCATCTCGGTTTCAAGAAATTAGCCAAACCAATCGAGAAAAACTGTAAATAGAGAATGACTTACTATCCACCACTTTCCCCATTGTGTGTGAAAAGGGGACTTTAATTTTGAAATATGTATCTGTTTGATGACATTCCTTTACTAGGAAATCCTGTTTGCCCACCAGTTTCTTGTGGATGTGAGACACTGGGAAGGTCACGTCAATGGCACTACTATGGGCACTACTTTGCACTGCTATGGTACTTAACTTGTCAATGACAATTGAAACCACTGGAGGTACGGCATGCATTAAGGGGTTAATGTGCTTGCGCAACTGAAGAGTGCATGGGGACTGAAGAGGAAAGTGGGGGTGTACTGCACAGGACGTGTAGTAGCCGGCATGTGTGACCCCTCACTCAGTGGTGTAGTCTACGTAGAACGCGGGTATACGGAGTATACCCACTTCTAAATTTCAGGGATTTCAGTATACCCACTTAAAATTGATTGATCCATTATTTTGAATAGCACAAATATGTACAGTATACCCACTTCAAAAAAATCTCAAATATACAGTATACCCACCATAAAAAGTAGACTACACCACTGCCCTCACTCCCTAACCCTCTATTGCATGTTGTTGTCATATGGCAACAAAGTCTTTTTATTAGGTTTTAAAACAGAGAATATAATATTCTGACATAATATCCACCACTCTCCCCATTGTGTGTGGAAATCCGACTCTAATTTTGAAATATGTATCAGTTTGATGACATTCCTTAATTAGGAAATCCTGTTTGCCCACCCCTTTCATGTGGAGGTGCCACACTGTGAAGGTCACGTCAAGTGGGAACCTCTACATAGTTAGTTTTCAAAGACATATTTTCATCATAATAAAATTCAACAGTCTTCACATTTAGACATACTGTATCCTGCTGGATGTGGAAACAGCTCCTTAACGTGCTTGCGCAACTGGAGAGTGCATGGGGACTGCAGAGGAAGCTGGGGGTGTGCTGCACACAGGACATGGGGGAGGCTCCTCGGCATGTGTAACCCCTCCCTCCCCCTAATGCAGCTGCACCTGGTCCCACAGCAAAGGCCCTTAGGTCCCACCTTCCTGTGCATACGTGTGTGTTTGTGTGTGTGTGTGTGTGTGTGTGTGTGTGTGTGTGTGTGTGTGTGTGCGTGTGTGTGTCAGTGGTGGAACAAATGCACAAAGGGCCCCACTGTTAGGGCCCCTCAAACAACTTGCCATGGTCACAATAGGGCCCCCACCATCAATACAGGAGGGCCCTGGGCCAAGGGGCAAACACCTTGCTTGCCCCCCTATAGCTCCGCCCCTGGTGTGTGTGTGTGTGTGTGTGTGTGTGTGTGTGTGTGTGTGTGTGTGTGTGTGTGTGTGTGTGTGTGTGTGTGTGTGTGTGTGTGTGTGTGTGTGTGTGTGTGTGCAAGAGAAAGAGAGAGAGAGAGATGTATGCATACGTATGTACATACATAGGCCTAGGTAAAGCTGGATGTGTACGTACATCGTGTACATCGTACATATTCAGAACACATCAGCCTCAACTGGCCAAGCGTCCCCCATGTAAACTTCCGTTTCCCAGTCAGTGATGTACAGTATGTATTACAGTTATGCTTTAAGTAGGTTTTCTACGAGTGCGCTGGCTGGCCCTGAACGCCCCCTTCTTCCTCTCGCAGTCGTCCATCTCATGCACACTCAAAGTTGTTCTGACATCCCTCCATCTGTCTGCTAGACTGGAGACCGCCCACACAGACCAAACACGCCGTCTCTCTCTTTCGCTTTCTCTGCCCTCACACACATGTATGCATGCACACACGCACGCACGCATGCACGCACACTCACAGGCAGATACAAACACACACACGCGTGCATGCGCGCACACACACACGCACACACACACAGTCACACTCACACACACACATACAGACGCACACATACATACACGCACGCACACAGGCACGCACGCATGCACACACACACACACACACATAGTCCTCACCTCTCAGCAGCCGGAGGTTAGCACCATGAAAATGAGGAGGAATAAATCTTGCAACTTCTAATTCAGTCTGTTGGCTCAAGTTGCAAGTCGAGTTGAGTTGAGCTGTGAGTTGTGAGTGAGTTTGGTTCAACTTCTGACATTCCCTGGGTTGGTGCAGACTGGCATCATGAAAAGCTGTCTAATTTTCACGCCAATGAATTCAGCATGAAATTTTGTTAAGTATAGGCAAGAGGACACTAGCAACAGGAAAGACGGGAGGAGCTGGTTTGATTTTCACCCTTCCGTCCAGCAAGATATTACTTCAGTCTGTGCTCCTAAACGGGCAAGCAGACCGCCGGCGACAAGATTAAGCGTCAGAGAATCGCTGGACTGTGAAGAAGCAACAGAGTATGTTTGTTAAAAGCAGAATGCAAACATTCTGACATCCCCATATGGCTGTGGTGGCTGTTGCCGAAATGCATCATAGCTCATTACTCCAGTACAGTCCAACTACAAACTGTCGCTCAAGTCGCTCAAATCTCTTTTGTCTCTTCTGTCGTCAGCGACTCAGTACAAAGTCAATTACTTCTGTCGCTGGAGTTGCTAAAGTGTCTGGTCTATACATGGGTTCTAAATTGTAGTTTTCTCCTGGCTGCGCGACACTTGCTGCATACAACTCAACCTCTGATTGTTGGAAACCGATGTCGCTCAAAAAAATTGCTCACATGGCTGCCAGTGTCTTGCCCCTCCTGAAAACATTGTGTTCATACACGGTGAACCCATCGTGCCATAACACAGGTTATTTCACTAATAAGCTCATCCACCTGTCTGAGGGGAAGCTGTATGGCACTAGACAGCACCATCTGGTTTGTTGAGGCTGAAGGAAAATATGTAGCAGGGTTTTTACTTCCTGGCGCCTTGATTACACGTATATGGAAGCTTATTTTTATTATTATTATTATTTACATATAAACACAGCATGTGAATTTTAAAACAACACCATTGTGACCTGTGCACTAGATCCCTAAAACGGGTATTTTTAAAACCTGAGTGTTAGGGGGAGATTTCTAAAGTCCTGTTGGTGTGTAAACCGATGTGTCTAAAAAGATATTCATACAGGGGTAAAGAGTGTGAATATCATACTACTAGAGTTGTAAAACAGTACTTCTACTTCTACTTTATACATCTCTGTACATTTATATGTAGCTGTCTAAGGATTCTGTTGGTTTATTTCGTTTTTATAAGCCCAATCCTTTATGTGCGAGTGACTTCCCACAGGCTGGCTTCTGCCCATGCGTCTCTTTCAGCATCTTTCTTTTTAAAAGATGAGTCCCTCTCCTTCCCACCCTCTGGCACATGCAAGACCCTGATGCACAAACACAGCTTCCAGCTAGCTGCTAGAGTGTAAAAAGCAAGCCCAAACTCTGCCAGAGCAGTTGAAAGTATTCAATATTGTATGGTAGACCCCCTCTCCCCTCTGACTCTGAAATCTGTGGCAGAGGGTTTTTTTTCCTTTTCACAAGACTTTGTATCACAGAGGCGTTTGAAGTGAGAAATGTATTAAATAATATGGGCCTGTGGTTTGTGGCTATGGTTTTAGTTAAAAGAGAGAGACTTGGCGAGAATGGAAGCCTTAGTGTTAGAGGCAACCAGGATCAATAGTAGCTATACTCAATAGATCAAGCAAACTTTTATGGGGCAAAATGTTGGCTGCTTAGGGAGAGTTGCTGTACCTTCTGCCCTCCAATCACACACACACACGCACGCACACACACACGCAGTGACGCACGCGCACACACACACACACACACACACACACACACACACACACACACACACACACAAGCGCACATGCACGATCACACACACATTTACCTTGCATGTTCGTGTGTGTGTGTGTGTGTGTGTGTGTGTGTGTGTGTGTGTGTGTGTGTGTGTGTGTGTGTGTGTGTGTGTGTGTGTGTGTGTGTGTGTGTGCGTGTGTATGTGGAAGAGGGAGGTAGGTGACTTGTGTAGGTGGTGAGTGACTGTATCACACCATGTTCATTTCCGGATATGACTCAGGCTGTCAGACTGAGTTGGACCAGGCAATCTCCAACCTGAAACATTCTCTCTACTCGGAAGCATGAACAGATATGACGTACACCGCAAACATTTGACTTTTTCAGTAGGAAAGTTGGTACCCTCTCTCTCTCTCTCTCTCTCTCTCTCTCTCTCTCTCTCTCTCTCTCTCTCTCTTTCTCTCTCTCTGTAGAGGCACACACCTCATCGTGCTTCTTACTTTGTCTTACACACACACACACACACACACACACACACACACACACACACACACACACACACACACACACACACACACACACACACACACACACACACACACACACAGGTAAAGGTCCATATATGGGTATCCAGTTGTGATGATTCCAACCCAACCGACTCTTCAGTCCACACACACCAGGATCTTCACCTTTTTGGATTCATATATCACCTGAAACATTCTCTCTACCCAGAAACGGTATGAACACATATCACGGAGGAAAGTATAGCGAAAAGATGACAGAACAGAATAGAAGGGTTTTGTTGCACATTCACAACACACATACCGTGCATTGTGCTCTCATTGTTCTGAAGCAAGTGTGCACTTGGTCACACATGGGGATGTGTGTAATTTAGGGCTCACAGCAAGCATGTCTCTGGCCTATCAGAGTGCCCTTCTGTTGGAGAACGTGATGGCAACATTTCAGAAGAATTCAAAGAAAGGTACAAAGATTCAAATAGAGCTGCACATGTGTGTGTGTGTATGGGTGAGCATGTGTGTGAGCAATTAATTGTTTGTTAAGCCTTCCACATTTGGCATTTCGCAGTTCTGTTCTGGGGTGAGTTTCTCAAAAGAGAAGTTGTTAGCCTGTTAGCAACTTCGGTAGTTGCCAATGGGTAAATGCATTGAAAACAACGAAGTAGCTAATGTAGTAAGCAACTTTGGTTTTGAGAAATTCACCCCAGGGTGACTGGGTTTACAGCTAAGGTGAAATGAGTGAGCACTGCACTGCACATCTCCTCGCCAGTAAACGCTTAAAGTTCATGTCCTCTTCTAAGCTGCAGATTCAGTTCTGTAAGAAAAAATACTGTATGTACTTGTCTACCTTAGGTCACAGCCATTCATTGGGAAACACCTGCAGACATCATGGGTCTTTTATATTTGCTTTGCCTTTGCCTTTTGACATTTTGCTTTTTCCTTTGCCAAGAAATTGTTGAGGAGATCAGAACAAAACAGCTGTTGTAAGATATGCCATGGGAGGTGTTGTGCGCATGCGCGGGCGGGGCTTGAGGAGATAGGAAGGCTGAAGCTAGCGGGAGAAGTTTTGTATGCAGTCAGGGCGGCAATCGGAGCGGTTACGTTGCGTTGTGTTGGTGCAATAAACCGGTTGAAAGAAGCCCCATGAAGTTGTCCTCCCTGTGTTGTTATACTGAGAACGGTAGGGAGTTAACCCCGAAGAACACTACGGTTCTTCGGCCCTGGAGTTTCTTCACAAGATAAAAGTAATTCCCCTGACATTCTGACTACGGTCAGGATAACATCAGGAAAGGTTAACACTGGCGACCACGAACTGGGACAGTTATTACACTGCAACTTTGGTGAGCATACTGGAAAAATACCGTTTCCCGGTACTTTATCAATCACGAAGAAGACAACATGGCGGCCTCCGGTCAGGTACACGTGAATGAATGTAAACATAAACGCAGCGACGTGACTAGCCACTCCAATCCAACTATGTCAATGACTGCAGCGGATGAATACGAAATAAAAATGGATGTAAACGAAAATGTTCATAAGACACAGAGTAACCCTTTCTCATGCAAAGGAGAAATGCCAAATGCAAGTGCAACGAGTTATATTCAAATTCAGTCACTGAAATTATCTGATACTAATCCATTTAAGGCAGATGTAGAGAGACAGCAGGCTCAGGCTGACGTGCGGTGCAAACAACCCTGCACCCACGTGCATCATACTGACAATGGGCAGGTGGAAACACCATTCACAGCCACTATTGCATACCCCAGTTCAAACCCCTTTGCCACTGCCCATTCAGGGAGTTTTGTCCATAGCACTCCCATTTCCTGTCATGTCCCCCAGTCAAAGCCACTGGCCCACTCTGCCCATGTTAAAGCATCCAAAGACACTGACCAAGCACATTCAGCACAAGATGACAGCCCAGCTGTACAATTAATGGCACCTTCCCCAAAATGTGAACAGCGCCAAACTAGTAGGCATGCCCGTCGCCCCCGCTCTGTGCACTACCAACCCTCCTCAGAGAGTGAGGATGATCATGATACTAGGGAAAGAATCCCCACCCTCCGTCCTGGCCAGTATGATGGCACCACGCCGTGGACAGAGTTCAAGCACCGTTTTGAGAGCTGCGCCAAAGCAAATCACTGGACTGAAAAGACAAAGGCCATCCAGTTAAAGTTCTGTCTAGTGGGCGCCGCGGGGGCAATTGTGCATAAGAACCCCCGGTCCACTCAGTGGGGCTATCGCCGCCTAGTGGAGGAAGTTGAGAATGCGTATGGCCCCTCATCAGAGCATGCAGCTGCTGTAGCTATTGAATTAAGACAGCGCATTTGCAAGCCTGGCGAAGCTCTCCATTCTTTAAGGGACGATATATATGGCAAAGTGTCAGTGGCATATTGTGATAGAACTGAGGAAGAGCAAGACACAATAGGTGTTGAAGTATTCACCCATGCCATAGGGGATGCAGAGATTGTGCAAAAGCTGCTAGAAAAACGACCCCAGACCTTAGCTAAGGCCTATGACATTGCCCACCGCTATGAAACCACTAAGCGAGCAGCATCACATGTCACCGCCCTTATGCACTCAGGAGCCCGGGGCCCTCCCGAAAGAAAACCCTGTACCACCGCTATGGTCAGAGAAAGAGTGGACGGCGGGGAGACTGATATCCTCACAGCCATTCCAGGGGCCAACAGTAGGCCTGTTAGCCATGAATTTCATCGAGCAGCCCCCCGTAAAACATTTAAAAATGCTAAATGGGAGGAGATTCGCTGCCACAACTGCTCAGGTATCGGGCACATTCAGAGACATTGTCCCTCTCCCAGGAAAACGAACCGGCCAACTCACCAGTACACAAATGCCTCCCGCGAGGGCTCCGAGCCTACTGTCCTCCATTTCAAAACCCACAGCCATGAGATGAACATCCATTTGATGATGTATGAGTTGGACGTCTGTGCTGTTCTGGACAGCGGGGCCCGGAGGAGTGTGCTTCCCTTGCACTGCTACAATGCCATTCACCCGGAAGTTAGACCTGCACTTCAGCCATCCACGGTGAAGACGCTGTTGGGGGTTGGGCCAGGCGATGTTCCAGTGACCGGGGAGGTTCAACTCCTTGTCCAGATCAACAACCGGCAGGTGAGCGTGAACTTCCTGGTGGCCGACATTGCTGGCGAAGAGGCCCTCCTGGGCCATCCATTCCTCACTCAAGCCCAGGCGCGCCTCGACTTTGGCACCAACCGCATCATCCTCTTTGGCGAGGAAGTGCCATATTTCAACACCGTGAGCCAGCCCAAGATCCAGGCTGTAAGAGTCTCTCGGACGGTGGTGGTGGAGGCCGGAGTGGAGTATGTCATAAGAGGCAAAATCCCTGTTAAACGGCGTGTGGAAGGGGAGGTGATGCTCACCCCTACCAGGGGTTTCGTAGGGAGACACAAAGTGCTGGTTGCTCGTGTGCAGCTCCAAGCCCAACATGCTAAAGGTGTGCCTCTCCGTGTATTCAACCCGGGCAATGCTCCTGTCACCATCAGGAAGGGTGCTATTGCTGGCGTCCTCCAGCCTGCGCACGCTCTACCACCCAGCGCCACCACGGCCATGGCCGAACTGCCAGAGCACAGCGATATCCCCCTGCACCTGAGAGAACTTTACAACCAAAGTGCAGCTGAGCTTGACCAAGAACAGCAACCCCAGCTCGCCCAACTTTTGTGTAAGTACAGCACAGTGTTCTCCACAGGGCCTACTGACCTTGGCCGTACCAGCCTTGTACAACATGACATCATGGTCCGGCCAGGAGCCGCGGTGAAGCAGCAGCCCCGTCGCATGGCATGGGAGAAGCAGCGAGATGCTGACCAGCAGATAGAACAAGGGCTTGAGGCCGGTGTGGCACGCCGTAGCAACAGCAGCTGGGCCTCACCCCTCGTGATGGTACGTAAGAAGGATGGAACTTACCGCCTCTGCGTCGACTACCGGGCACTGAACGACTGCACTATTAAGGACGCCTACCCGCTGCCCCGGATCCAGGACACCCTTGACACCCTCTCCACTGCCAAGTGGTTCAGCACGCTGGACCTCGCGTCTGGATACAGGCAGGTTGAACTGACGCCACGAGCCCGTCGAGCTGCTGCTTTCTGCACCAGAAACGGCCTGTTTGAATGGAATGTCATGCCGTTCGGGTTATGCAACGCTCCGGCAACATTTCAACGTTTAATGGACCGGGTGTTAGCCGGCATGCAGTGGGAGACGTGTCTCGTCTATTTGGACGACATAATAGTGCTAGGCCGCAACGTGCCCGAGATGTTGCACCGTCTCAGTCAAGTCTTCGATAGGCTGCTACAAGCGAACTTGAAACTGAAGCCAGCGAAATGTTAGCTCTTCCGACGACAGGTAGCTTACCTGGGGCATGTAGTCTCCGAAGAAGGGGTGGCTTCTGACCCCGCCAAGGTACAGAAGGTACAGGAATGGCCTACGCCCACTTCAGTTCAGGAAGTTCGCCAGTTCGTCGGGTTAGCATCGTACTACCGAAGATTTGTCCAGGATTTCGCAACAGTGGCTGGACCCCTCCATGCATTGACCAAGAAATATGCTCGATTCCATTGGACTGCTGAATGTCAACAAGCCTTCGACCAACTCAAGCGCCTACTGACCACCGCTCCGGTCTTGGGCTACCCGTTGGACCAAGGGAACATGGTCCTGGATACGGACGCGAGTGATGTTGGCATCGGTGCTGTTCTTTCTCAAGTACAGCTAGGCAGAGAGCGGGTGCTGGCCTACGGGAGTCGTCGTCTGTCCAAAACTGAGCAGAATTATTGCACCACCCGCCGAGAGTTGCTAGCAGTCGTAGAGTTCACATCACATTTCCGCCAGTACCTCCTGGGGCGGTCATTCACTGTCCGTACCGACCACAGCAGTCTCCGTTGGCTGACCAAGATGAGGGAGCCTGAGGGCCAGCTGGCTAGGTGGCTCGAGAGACTTGGTGAATATGACTTCAACATCGTCCATCGCCCGGGCCGGCTGCATTCTAATGCAGACAGTCTCTCCCGTCCACCCTGTAGGCAGTCATGCCCATGTCAACTGCCAGGCCCATCTCTCTATCCAAGAAACGTCTGCCACCAGGCCGTACAGTGCGACCTGGACTCCGCACAAATCCAAACAGTGCAAACGCCAGTGGGGGTGGGCAGGCAGGTAACCGTAAGGGCGAGTGCAGTGGGGGTAGACGCAACATCTCCCGACACCCCCCAATTCGGTGGTTGGTCTGCCCAAGAGTTACAAGCCGCGCAGGAGTTTGACCCAGACATATCTCCTATCAAGGCATGGCTGGAGGCTGGTGGAGAACGGCCTCCATGGACAACCATCTCGGCACATAGCCCAGCCGCTAAAGCCTACTGGAGTCAGTGGAGGCGCCTTTTCGTCCGAGGTGGCATCCTGTTTAGGCGGTTTTACTGTTTGGATGGTGCCCAGTTCTATCCTCAAGTGATACTACCACGAGTATTCTGGTCGGATGTCAAGAGACAGATGCATGAAGGGCCTGTTGGTGGTCACTTTGGAACAGAGCGCATGGTGACGCGACTTCAGACACGATACTACTGGTACCAGATGCGGGCAGATGTCAGCCTCTGGTGTCTGACTTACAAAAGCTGTGGATCCAAAGCAAGGGCCCGTAAAACACCCAAGGCTCCCATTGGAACTGTCAGAGTCGGAGCCCCGATGGAGCGGGTAGCTCTGGACATCATGGGGCCGCTGAATGAAACGGAGCGCAGAAACAGCTATGTGCTCGTGATCCAGGATTATTTTACGAAATGGGTGGAGGCTTTCCCTCTGCCCAATGAAAAAGCAGAGAC
>NC_085874.1:23118236-23123236 GCF_034702125.1 Engraulis encrasicolus | reverse complement strand
ATGTTGCAGCGAATTCATGAATGGCATCAACAAAGTTTTTAAAAAGTTTCTCAAACCTGCCAAAAAATCGAATAGAAAAAAATCCCTACCATGGATTGACCCAACTATTAGACAACTCATGAAACAGAGGGATTTAGCGCTCAAGGCTTGTTTAAAAAGTCGGACTAATACAGCCCTTGTCCTATATAAAGGACTGCGCAACAGAGTAACGAAGGAACTGCGCAAAGGCAAGTCGAAATATTTTATCACGCTTTTAACTGAAGCTAAAGGCAACAGTTCCCTCATCTGGAAACAAATAAAAACACTAACAAATCCACAGCAAGCCCAAAATATAGTACAGGAATTAAAAATTGGAAATGAAATCATTTCAGATTGTGCAGCTATCGCACAAACACTGAACGAATATTTTATTGATTCAGTGCAGGACATAGCCAGTACCTTTACACCAAGTACCTGGCCTGTCCCAAGTGCCCTAACTGAAAACAACGACCAAATGTTAGAACTGAAACAGATATCTAAAAGTCAAGTAATTAAAATAATAAAAAACCTAAAAACCACGTATTCAAAAGACCTTTTTAATTTAGATGTAGCTTTTATTAAATCAAATGTCAATACAATAGCTGAACCACTAACCCATTTAATAAATACTTCTATTCTAAATGGGGCTTTTCCTGATATGTGGAAGCAAGCAAAGGTAATCCCCATATTTAAATCTGGTGCAACAGACCAAGTTAACAACTACAGGCCAATTAGTATCCTGCCTGCTCTGTCTAAGATCCTGGAAAAGGCTGTTGCCACCCAGCTTATGGAACACCTTGAAGGTAACAAGCATCTACATCCTTTCCAATTTGGATTTAGAACCAAATATTCAACAGAGAGTGCAAATTGCTTCCTTATAGAACAGATTAAAGCGTCAATAAATAAAGGTAACCTGGTGGGGGCGGTATTTTTAGATCTTAAAAAAGCTTTTGATACCGTAAATCACAGCATACTGCTATCCAAACTTGAAAATTACAATATGACAGAAAAAACAGTGGCATGGTTTAAGTCTTATCTCTCCAATCGTGAACAATGTGTTGCTATCAGCAATACAAAATCGACAATGCGGGAAACCATAACAGGCATTCCGCAAGGATCGGTGCTAGGACCGATTCTGTTCAGTATGTTTATTAATGACCTCCCAGATTGTTGTCAAGATGCTGAATTTCAAATGTATGCAGACGATGCAGTGTTATATGTCCATGGAAAAACAGCTGCTGAAGTCTCCCAAAAATTAAATGACCAACTGGAGGTTGTAGCGCTTTGGCTGAATAGGTCATGTTTGGCACTAAATGTTAATAAAACTGTGTCAATGTGCTTCTCCTCTGGGAGGCGCCTTACATCAACCACTTTAAATATAGAAATCAGCAACAAACCAATCAATCAGGTCACAGAAGTAAAATACTTAGGATTGGTGCTGGATGAGCACCTCAAATTTGACAAACATATAAAGAAAATATGTAAAGCGGTCAGACTCAATTCATACACTTACAGATTAATTAGAGACTGTTTGTCATATGACGCAGCTAAAATATAGCTCCACTCGATGATACTCTCCCACATAGGATATTGTACTACAGCATGGTCACAGGCAAGTCTCTCAGCAGTTAAACCTCTGGAGAGACTCTACAATCGAGCATTAAAAATCCTAGGTAAGCGGTCCATAAGAACACATCACTGTAACGTCCAGCGGGACCTGAACATGCTAAGCTTTCATAACTACATAGCCTTATCTAACGTCATCCTAGTTCATAAGTGTCTGCATGGTAAAGCCCCTCAGTTGCTTTGTGATAACATCCAACCAATACAGGTTGCTGGGAGGTCCACCAGGAACGCTGTATTGGGCAACTGTAGGGTACCACACCGCAAAACGGTCTTTGGCCAGTCTTCATTCCTGATTAAAGGAACTAATCAATGGAATAGCTTGCCATCTGATATCAAGGCTATTCACAATCATGAGCAGTTTAAAACTCAGCTGAAGGAGTTCCTAAAAAGCAACCAGGTATGTAGTCATGTGTGAGTGTGCTTATTGGGTAGAGATTGCAGATTCTTTGGGGGGGGGGTAATTGGTGCGTGCATGTGTGTGTGAGAGTGAGGGGTGGGGGCAATTGATATGGTGTGTGTGAGTGGGGTGGGGGCTGATTGTGTGTGTGTGTGTGTGTGTGTGTGTGTGCGTGTGTGTGTGTGTGTGTGTGTGTGTGTGTGTGTGTGTGTGTGTGTGTGTGTGTGTGTGTGTGTGTGTGTGTATTGTATGGGTGATAATGTGTAAAAATACATAACAGTAAGTACAGGACAGATGTAGGATTGGTAGGAAATGTGACTGATGTTTAGTGAATGCATGAGATGGATGGAAGAATATACACCAATTTTAAGTATGATTGAAAGTTTCAAAAATGAATGATTGGACTGAATGAGGGTATAGGCTGTTCTTATGATAATACTGTTTTATTTGTTATTGCTGCTATTGTATTGTTTTAAAAGCCCTTCTAGGGACGAGCATTGGAAATTAGCTTTTGGCTATAAATGCTATGATGCTTGCTGTTTTGGTTGTTATGCAACCTACATGTTATGTATCTGTCCCTATCAAATAAACTAAACTAAACATATACATCCATCCTCAATTTCCCCTCACCGATTCCCCCTGTGTGTGTGTGTGTGTGTGTGTGTGTGTGTGTGTGTGTGTGTGTGTGTGTGTGTGTGTGTGTGTGTGTGTGTGTGTGTGTGTGTGTGTGTGTGTGTGTGTGTGTGTGTGTGCGTGTGTGTGTGTGTGTGTGCGCGTGTGCGTGTGTGCGCGCGCGCATGTGTGTGTGTGTGTGTGCGCGTCTGTGTGTGTGTGTGTGTGTGTGTGTGTGTGCTAGAGCGGTGATGCAGGTGATGTGCTGAGGCTCCCTTATGGCCCAGGTGTCACATTGTATTGAAATGGAGCACTGCTGTGTCCAAAACATTGAGAGTAAATAGAATGGAGGCCAAAATTCTATTTCATTGTTGAAGCCAAGTTGGAGCCAAGGTTGGACCCAAAAAGACCAAAAAATGGCCAAATCCCATTCATTCCTATGAGAGACATAAACCCTGTATCTCCCTTAAATGCCACTCCAGGGGGATCATTTTTCGCTCAACTAGTAGGTCCCCTTGCTCTCCAACTTACCAGGGTGGTGATTTTTTGTGGTGATGTTTTATTTTAGAGAGATATTAAAAGTTAAATTGACCAATGAGCATCAGAACATGGTTTGATTGACCGTTAGAAGTCTTGTTGTTGTCCAATCAGCACCTGCGTTTGGCGTTGCTAAGGTGGAATGTAAGTTGGAATGTTCCCAAATCTGGCTTCAAAGCGTTGAATGGCAAATAGCGTTGATTTGGCGTCCATTCTATTTACTGTCAATGGTCCCAAACGACTCCCCGGAGGCACGCACGCACGCACGCATCTGTCTGTGTCTGTCTGTCTCTTAGTCTGTCTCTCAGTCTGTCTGTCTGTCTGTCTTTTTGATTGTGTCTCCGCCTGCCTGCGTGTCTGTCTGATTTTGTCTCTGTTTATCTGTCTGTCTGTCTGTCTGATTGTGTCTCTGTATGTCTGTCTGTCTGTCTGATTGTGTCTCTGTCTGTCTGTCTGTCTGTCTGTCTGTCTGTCTGTCTGTCTGTCTGTCTGTCTGTCTGTCTGTCTGATTGTGTGTCTGTCTGTCTGATTGTGTGTCTGTCTGTCTGTCTGTCTGTCTGAATGTGTCTCTGTCTGTCTGTCTGTCTGTCTGTCTGTCTGATTGTGTCTCTGTTTGTCTGTCTGTCTGATTGTGTCTCTGTTTGTCTGTCTGTCTGTCTGTCTGTCTGATTGTGTCTCTGTCTGTCTGTCTGTCTGATTGTCTGTCTGTCTGTCTGTCTGTCTGTCTGTCTGTCTGTCTGTCTGATTGTGTCTCTGTCTGTCTCTCTGTCTGTCTGTCTGCCTGTCTGACTCATGCATCACTGTGGCCTGTACTTCTTCCCACCCTGTCACCATACCTGTCAACTTTGAGTTATCAAAATTCGAGAAAATTCCCATATTTTAAGCCAAAATTCGGGAAATTTTCTGTAGAACAATTCCTGACAGTCAACAGAGACGGATCAGCGTTCTACTCTGCTTTTCAGCGCACGTTTTAAATGAGTATAAAGCGTGAAAAACAATGAATGACCAGTATCTCCATGTTATTTTGTCGCTACAGTTGTCTGGGGCTCATGCAAAAACTTTTGCAGGTTGTGATTAGGTTAATCTCATGATTCGCTGTTCTGATCGAGACTGTTTACCGCGTTGTATGAACTGACGGTTTCTGAGGCGGGTTGTTGCGCACACGTACGGAGCTCGAGGGTGACAGCTCGCATTTTCAAGGAAGTTGGTGGCATCTGGCATAAAATCTACTGGCAGGTAGCTTGCCTTGATAAGCAAGACCCTCTCTCTTCAGCAGGGGGTGTGGCCGCGCTGTTTTACTGACAGGGCCGTGGGAATAATTACTGGATCGTCCGACGGTGTCTTTTGAATGTGAAAAATCGAGATATTTCCGCGAAAAATGTCAAAACGGGAAGAATCCGGGAAATGAGTTAAAATTAGGGACTTTCCCGCGGAATTAGGGATGGTTGACAGGTATGCCCGTCGCCCCTGAATGGTCTTCTTTTTCCATTCTCAGTGAAAGAGACCTATGCAGGTATAGCCGGTAGACGTACCGTATGTGTCCTATAAAATACCCCGCCCTTCCAGGACACCACTGGTCCTTCATCTTCAACAAAGTCTGTCTCCTCTCCTATTGTTCTCGAGAAGCCACACAGTACAGCTGTCTCACGGTGTCCCTGTCCCAGCACTAGTTCTGTTTCGGTCTGTCTGTCTGTCTGTCAGTCTGTCTGTCTGTGTGTGTCTCTGTCTGCCTGTCTGTCTGTCTGATTGTCTCTCTGGCTGCCTGTCTGTCTGTCTGTGTGTGTCTCTGTCTGCCTGTCTGTCTGTATGA
>NC_085874.1:23108236-23113236 GCF_034702125.1 Engraulis encrasicolus | reverse complement strand
ACAGGGGTGAGTTTCTCAAAAGAGAAGTTGTTAGCCTGTTAGCAACTTCGGTAGTTGCCAATGGGAAAATGCATTGACAACAACAAAGTAGCTAATGTAGTTAACAACTTTGGTTTTGAGAAATTCACCCCAGAATTGCCTGTGTGGTAGGTGCCCTTTGCTGTCGTACGCAGTAAGGTCACACACACACAGCAAGAACTGTAGGCCCACTGATGTTATTCAGTCATTTAATCGTTTGTTTATTTGTTTTTATTTGAATTTTCTTTTATTCGTTGATTTCTTCGCTCATTCTTTTGTTCGTTTGGTCGTCCGTTCGTTTGTTTGTTTCTTCACTTGCTCACGCACTCGCTCAGTTCAGTCAGATTAATATATCGAGAGAATAAAACAGCGACATATTGTGCTATGTGTGAATGATAGATGTGTGGTGCTATGTGTGTACAGAATGCATGCATTTTTTGTGCACATTTGTATGTAAAAGTGAGTGTATTTGTGAGCGCATTTGTGAGTTTGTAAAAGATCGGTAGGTATGAGTGCACAGTACATCCGTAGGCTTGCGTGTGTGCATGCACACCATGCGTGTATGTGTCTGATGTGTGAGATACACAGTACATTACTGTGAATACAGAATTTGCATGCAGAATAAGAACATGGGATGTCCATGTGTATGTGAGACTGAGACAAAGACACAAAGAAACTAAGACAAAGAGAAAGAGAATGAGAAAGGGATAGACAAAGAGAGGAGGATTTACAGAGAGAACGGGGGGAATCGAAAGGGAGAGTCAAGTCAAGTAGGTTTTATTGTCAATTTCTTTACATGCACTGGTCATACAAAGAATTTGAAATTACATTTCTTGCTTTCCCATACAGACATAGACTAATCTAGGTAAGGACATAGACAGTATAGACATAGACAGTACTTATACATGGACTTAAGACAGTATGGACATAGACAGTGCTCATACAGACATTTAAAGTGCAAGACTGGACAACAGAAGACTTGTAGAGGACATACATTAAGAGGTATTTGTTGTGCTTTTGTGCTTTTCCTAAAAAAAAAGTCCTTTATAGCGTTCTGACATGGTAATAGTAGCATTTTGAAGAAAAATAAATATTAAAGAGGTCTGTCAAGTACACCAGCAGCAGTGTGTGTGTGTGTGTGTGTGTGTGTGTGTGTGTGTATGTGTGTGTGTATGTGTTTAGTGCAGGTAGAAGGTGCGGTGTGCGTCTTGTGTGTATGTTCGTGTGTCTGTGTGTGTGTGTGTGTGTGTGTGTGTGTGTCAGTGTGTGTATGTTTGGGTTTAGTGCAGAAAGTGCAGTGTGCTTGTGTGCTTGTGTGTGTGTGTGTGTGTGTGTGTGTGTGTGTGCGTGTGTGTGTGCGTGTGTGTGTGTGTGTTTTGAGTTAGTGCAGGTTGAAAGTTCAGTCACAAGTATAGTAGTGCAGGTGGAATGTTCAGTCGCAGATATGGTGGTGGGGGATGGGGGGGGGGGGTTGTCAGTGGCCTTGCTGGCTAGAGGCTGACAGTGGAGGGAGAGTGGGTTGAGTGTTCAGCATCTTGATCGCTTGGTGCATTGTGCTGCTCGCCAGCCTGGTGGTACGGGAACGGAGGCGCCTGTACCTCTTTCCAGAGGGCAGGAGGCTGAACAGTTTGTGTGCAGGGTGGCTTGTGTCTTTGATGATCATCAGTGCTTTCCGGGTGAGGCGTGTGGTGTAAATGTCCTGCAGGGAGGGGAGTGGTACTCCAATGATCTTCTTCGCTGTGTTCACAACACGCTGGAGTGTCTTCCTGTTTTTCTCCGTGCAGCTTCCTCCCCACACTGTGATGCAGTTGGACACGACGCTCTCTATGGTTCCTCTGTAGAATGTTGTCATGATGGAGGGTGTAGCACTTGCCTTCTTTAGTTTGCGCAGGAAGTAGAGACGCTGATGGGCCTTCTTCGCCAGTGATGTAGTGTTGGTGGTCCAAGAGAGGTCGTCGCTGATGTGCACTCCAAGGAACTTGGTGCTGCTCACTTTCTCCACAGCATCGCCGTCGATGGTCAGTGGTGGCAGTTGTTTTTGGACCCTTTGGAAGTTGACAACAATCTCCTTGGTCTTGTTGACATTCAGCAGGAGGTTGTTGTCTTTGCACCATCTGGCCAGCAGGTCTACTTCTTCTCTGTAGTGAGTCTCATCGCCCTTGGTGATGAGGCCCACCAGTGTTGTATCATCCGCAAACTTCACTAGATGGTTAGTGCTGTGGGTCATTGTGCAGTCGTGTGTCAGCAGCGTGAACAGCAGGGGGCTGAGAACACAACCTTGCGGAGCCCCCGTGCTCAGGGTCAGGGTGCTCGAGGTGTTGTTCCCTACCCGTACTGCTTGTGGTCTTTGCATCAGGAAGTCCAGCAGCCAGTTGCAGAGGGAGGTGCTGAAACCTAGTTTGTCCAGTTTTCTGATGAGTTGTTGTGGTATTATGGTATTGAATGCTGAACTGAAGTCAATGAACAGCATTCTCACATATGAGTCTTTATTGTCCAAGTGGGTGAGGGCTGGATGGAGGGCAGAGCAAATTGCATCCTCCGTGGATCGCTTGGCTCGGTATGCGAACTGGTAGGGGTCTAGGGTTAGGGTTAGGGTGGCTTTGATGTGTGACAGGACTAGCCGTTCGAAGCACTTCATGATTATGGGCGTCAGTGCTACAGGACGGTAGTCATTGAAGCATGATGGTGATGATTTCTTCGGCACAGGTATGATGGTAGCAGCTTTGAAAAGTGATGGGATGACTGCTTGCTCCAGAGAGATGTTAAAGATGTCTGTGAAGACATCCTTCAGCTCTTCTGCACAATCCTTCAACACTCGGCCTGGTATGTTGTCTGGGCCAGCTGCTTTGCGTGGGTTGATGGTGGCCAGTGTCCTCTTAACACTGGCAGAGGACAGGTAAAGGGGTTGATCATGGGGGGGAGGGGGAGTTTTCTGTGGGTGAGTGTCATTTTGTGCTTCAAAGCGGGCAAAGAAACTGTTCAGGTCGTTTAGCAGAGAGGTGTTGTTGTCACAGCTTCGTGGTGCAGGCTTATAGTCCGTGATGGCCTGTATGCCCTGCCACAGGCTCTGTGCATCTCTGCTGTCTTTGAAGTGTGTTGTTATTTTGTCTGAGTATTCCTTTTTTGCTTTCCTGATGCCCTGGGACAGGTTTGCTCTTGCTGTCTTTAGGCCAGCTACGTCTCCTGCTCTGAAGGCTTTGTCTCTGGCCCTCAGCAGTCGGTGAACGTCCCCTGTGAACCATGGCTTCTGGTTGGCCCTGGTAGTGATGTGTTTTATTTCTGTAACATCATCGATGCATTTTGTGATGTAGGAGGTCACGGTGTCTGTGTACTCCTCAATGTCAATGTGATTGCTGTGGGTGGCAGTTGTTCTGAAAATGTCCCAGTCTGTGGTTTCAAAGCAGTCCTGAAGTCGTGAGATGGCTCCCTCAGGCCATTTTCTCACCTCCTTCTGAACTGGTTTGGTGAGTTTTGCCTTTTGTCTGTAAGCTGGCAGTAGCAGAATTGTTGTGTGGTCTGATGATCCAATGTGGGGGATGGGCTTTGCCTTGTATGCTCTCTTCTGATTTGTGTAAACGAGGTCCAGGGTGTTTTGTTCTCTTGTTGGGAAGTTGACATGTTGATGAAATTTTGGAAGTACTGTTTTGAGATTTCCGTGGTTGAAATCCCCCAGTACCACTGTGAAGGCATCTGGGTGTGCATCTTGTTGTTCACTGATGCCCCGATGCAGCTCGTTCAGTGCCTCGCTTTTGACGCCATTGTTGTTGCTGGGTGGGAGGTAGACGGCGACTAATAGGATAGCGGATATTTCTCTGGGTAAATAGAAAGGTCGGCACTTGATGATCATGAACTCCACTCGTGGAGAGCAGTGCCTCTGTACTACCGTAGCATTATTGCACCAAGCATCATGTGTGTAGACACATATTCCTCCCCCTCGTTTTTTCTCTGCAAGGGCTCTGTCCGCTCGGTGGCACGTTTGTTGTTCCAGTTGTAAAGCCGAATCGGGTATGCCGTCGTTCAGCCATGATTCGGTGAACACCGTAACGCAGCAGTTCCTCACGGTTTTGTTCGCTGATCTTAGTAGCCGTATGTCATCCATCTTATTGTCCAGAGATCTGACGTTTGCCAAGAGAATTGATGGTATTGCTGGACGAGTTGGGTTGGCTGCAAGCCGTGTCTCGACGCCACCTCGTTTGCCCCTTTTCCTAATTCTTGAGCATCGTTTTCGGGTCCGATGTAGTCCTATGGCAGACGGGTCCGATGTAGTCCTATGCCGCCGGAGAATTCCTAGTTCTTCCAGAGTCTTCATTGGTACATCCAATACATTGCTTAAGTTGTCCATTCTTATCTGCAACAGCTGTTGCCGACTGTACGTGCGTTCCGACATATTTTCCGACGATAGACATTTCGAAAGACACATTTTAACACAAATAAACACTGAAAGTTGGGAAAGCAAGGGGCTGCTGCAACCTACGTGCGCCGCCGCCGGAAATACGTGATGATACGTGCGAGAGAGAGAGAGAGAGAGAGAGAGAGAGAGAGAGAGAGAGAGAGAGAGAGAGAGAGAGAGAGAGAGAGAGAGAGAGAGAGAGAGAGAGAGAGAGAGAGTATGTTGCTGTTAGGGTTGGCTAGTGTAGTGGCGATGGGTGTGGCGATGGGTGTGATGGGTCTGGCACCCCACTGCTCTACTACAAAGCCCAGAGCAGCAACCCCTTCACTGACAATTACTGATGGATGCAGCCCTGGTCCACGGCATCATTTATTCTCTCTGTGAGTGTGTGTGTGTGTGTGTGTGTGTGTGTGTGTGTGTGTGTGTGTGTGTGTGTGTGTGTGTGTGTGTGTGTGTGTGTGTGTGTGTGTGTGTGTGTGTGTGTGTGTGTGTGTGTGTGTGGGTGTGTGTGTGTGTTAGCAAGTGAAGTGAAAGTGAAAGCCCATTGGGAAACTCCAACTCCCATTGTCATTGTGACACAGCACTCCACAGC
>NC_085874.1:23103236-23105736 GCF_034702125.1 Engraulis encrasicolus | reverse complement strand
TGCCCCCTGGAGCTCATCATAAACCTCCCAATTGCCCCCTGGACCTCGTCATAAACCTCCCAATTGCCCCCTGGACCTCGTCATCAGCCTCCCAACGCCCCCCTGGACCTCAACATAAAGGGGCCTGCAAAGTTCACGTGCGTTACCAACGCCATTTGGCTCAAGAACAATTAATGACGTCATCGAATGTGACTGACCATTCATACACACTCACGCCTCGTGCCCCATTTGGCTCCTATTTTCTGAAGTGTGCCCTCTGCTGTTCATGAGAGAAACGGCAGAATTGTTCGGCGTGGAGTGAGTAAAAACAGATAGTCAGTCATTGTTTCTATTTGCACCCGGGTGTGAATAGCCATTGTTGCTATTTGCACTCGGGTGTATAGCCATTGTTGCTATTTGCATCCAGGTGTGAATAGCCATTGTTGCTATTTGCACTCGGGTGTGTAGCCATTGTTGCTATTTGCATCCGGATGTGAATAGCCATTGCTGTTTGCACTCGGGTGTGAATAGCCATTGTTGCTATTTGCACCCTGGTGTGAGTAGACATTGTTGCTATTGGCACCCGGGTGTGAATAGCCAATTTTGTTATTTGCATCCGGTTGTGAATAGTCATTGTTGCTATTTGCACCCAGTTATGAATAGACATTGTTGATATTTGCACCCGGGTGTGAATAGCCATTGTTACTGTTTGCCCCTGGATGTGACTAGCCATTGCTAAAGCTGCAATGTACCCAAATAATTACCAGGAGGCACTTGGAGGGTGGGGGTTGCAGGGAAATCCAAAAAAAATTCCATTAGAAATGGAAGTTGAGATGGACTTGTGTGTTTATTTCTTGCCAGTTCACTTTCATGTGTTGTGTGAATGAGGGGCTCATTCTCACTGTCAGCCTACTGATACATAACCCGCCTCTTGCCAGCTGGTATGTTTCACCCCCACACAACTGACACATTTCTGAATGATGCTTCTTATCAAATATTCTGGCATGTGATTGGATAAATAATCTGTCATCTGATGTGCCACTTCAGCCACTCACATTGAACTCGACGCATGACGCATCTGAGAAGGGCGGGTGGAAGAAGAGCTGCAACATCCTCCATTTATGGAAAATCCCATCCCACAGTCTTCACCGGCTCATTAGTTCAGATCATTGCACGAGGAAAGCGGAATGCCCTTGCGTATAGTTTGGCTAAGCGCAACCAGATGGAGTAAGTGAAATTAACGTTTACAATCCTAGTGGGAATATTCTGGTTGTGATTTTGTTATTGGTCTACTAGACATCCCTAGTTTATGTTTCTTTTAGAGTACACTAGACCCCATTTCTCAAAGGCGTTGTTGCTAACCAGTTAGCAACTTAGTTTGGAAATTACATTGGAACTTAATCCACAGCAATGCTGTCAAGAAATGCACCCAAGATTGGTATTTTCTGTGGTTATCACACAATAAATTACCACACAATATACAATTAATAACATTTTAGTTGGTCCATGGTTGAAGCCATGGTAAAGACACTTGTTAGTGTTGTAAGATCTTGAGGTTGGTATTGTTTTAAACTTGCCTCATCATCTGAACTACAACGTCTGCTAGCAAGTGAATCAACTTCCACACCTCCCCGTAAGTTAGTTGTTGGGCATGACAGCAGGAAATTAGATATACTCATTCTACACATTTGACTTGTGAAGAGGTTAAACACTTCATTGTGGTAATTGTTTAAAGTGGTGGTTCGCTATTTTAGACATTAAGCCCTGTTTGTGTGACTTCTGGGGTGCAGTAGACATGTTCTCATCACAATTTTGACATTTGGTGCTGAACGGAGCATTTGAGTATTCAAGACTGCAGCCCCCCACCTTTACATTGACTCCAATGAAGCACTCAAGCAATCGATCATAAAATGGCATTAAGCTTTCATTTGCAGAGACATGAAACTCACCGTGTGGTCAGGGGTGGGAAGCGATACGTTGGCTCAAAAATCACTGTGAAATACGTTTCCAGAGAAGATATTATCATTATTGTCCGTCTTCATTGATTGTATTGGTTTGACTAGTATTACTCCGCGCGACCGGAAATGGGGGTGTGTTTGTTTACGTTACTATCTATGGTTTGTATGCAAGCTGTAGTTTTTGTAGCCAGTCCCGCTCAAAGACAGCCGTTCTACCTCACTCCTTGATGTCTATACAAACAACACACTATCGCTACCTACTGGCTGGATGTCTACTGCTATTCAACGGCGTCTGGGGAAAAATAGGTCCGCCAAATGCTAAACAACAGTTAGAAGGCATATTTCGCGGCAATTTTCGGGTCAATTTATCGCTGTCTACCACTGACCACACGGTGAGTTCCATGTCTTTTCGAACGAAAGTTTAATGCCATTTTATGATCGATTGCTTGAGTGCTCCATTGGAGTCAATGTAAAGGTGGAGGGGCTGCAGTCTTGGATACCCAAATGCTCCGTTCAGCACCAAATGTCAAAATTGTGATGAGAACATGTCTACTTCACCCCAG
>NC_085874.1:23095736-23098236 GCF_034702125.1 Engraulis encrasicolus | reverse complement strand
GTGTACTGTATGTATTCTCTACCGCAGCCGGGAAGATTGGAAAGGGGGAGTGAAGTTCTGCCTATGCCTTGACAGGCAGCTAAAAATACACGTTCGAAGCAAAGAGAGGAGAGGAGAGGAGAGAGGAGGAGAGGAGAGGAGGAAAAGCAGAGGAGAGGAGAGGAAAGATGGATGAGGAGCGGAGGCTAAGGAGAGAGGAGAGGAGAGGAAAGGAGAGGAGAGGAGAGGAGAGGAGAGGAGAGGAGAGGAGAGGAGAGGAGAGCAAAGGAGTGGAGAGGAGAGGAGAAGAGAGGACAGGAGAGGCGAGGTAAGGCGAGGAGAGCAGAGGAGAGGAGAGGAGAGGAGTGGAGAGGAGAGGAGAGGAGGGGAGGGGAGAGGAGAGGAGATGAAAGAGCAGAAGAGATGAGAGGAGAGGAGAGCAGATGAGAGGAGAGGAGAGGAGAGGAGAGGAGAGGAGAGGAGGGGAGGGGAGGGGAGAGGAGAGCAGATGAGAGGAGAGCAGAAGAGAGGAGAGGAGAGGAGAGGAGAGAAGAGGAGAGGAGGAGCCATTATTATTTTCTTTAAAACAAAGCTATTCACCTGTCAGAGATAATTTGCAGTGAGTCTGGGAGACTGTGTGTGTGTGTGTGTGTGTGTGTGTGTGTGTGTGTGTGTGTGTGTGTGTGTGTGTGTGTGTGTGTGTGTGTGTGTGTGTGTGTGTGTGTGTGTGTGTGTGTGTGTGTGTGTGTGTGTGTGTGTGTGCGTGTGTGCATGCGTGCGTGCGTGCAGTGTGAGTGTGAGTGTGTATACAGTAAATGCAGTGTATAAATGTAACTGTGTAGCATATACGTGTGTGTGTGTGTGTTGTGTGTGTCTCTGGTGTGTGTGTGTGTGTGTGTGTGTGTGTGTGTGTGTGTGTGTGTGTGTGTGTGTGTGTGTGTGTGTGTGTGTGTGTGTGTGTGTGTGTGTGTGTGTGTGTGTGTGTGTGTGTGTGTAGGTGCGTACAGTACATGCCTATGTGTGTGCATTTGTGTGTGTGCACGCGTGCATGCATGTGTGTGTGCAGTGGAGGTGTGTATCCTCCTACTGCTGCACCTGACTCTGCACTCTGCAGCCATAACACAGACCTGTCACTGCCTGTCACTCAAAACACTTCAGCACAGTGGAAAACCGAAATAGAAACCAAACCAACCTTCGCATGGGGCTGGCTGGCTGGCTGGCTTGCATGGAAGGAGGGTGTGTGTGTGTGTGTGTGTGTGCATGAGTGTGCGGGCGCGCGCGCGTGTGTGTGTGTGTGTGTGCGTGTGCGTGTGCGTGTGCGTGTGCGTGTGCGTGTGTGTGTGTGTGTGTGTGTGAGGGGGCAGGGGTGAATGAGTGAATGAGTTGATATGACATGGTGTGTGTGTGTGTGTGTGTGTGTGTGTGTGTGTGTGTGTGTGTGTGTGTGTGTGTATGTGTGTGTGTGTGTGTGTGTGTGTGTGTGTGTGTGTGTGTGTGCGCGCAGGGCCGGTTATAAGCATAGGCCGGCTAGGCGGTCGCCTAGAGCGCAATGTGAAGAAGGAGCGCCGAAATGGCGCTCTCCTATGCGTAATTTTGCAATATGGATATGGATTTTTATGAAGTCGCAATCAACAAAGCGTGGCGAAAGCGCTCCTCACGGCAAAGCGCCCCTCAGCCAATAGTAATATCGCTTTCAACTGTCTCTGGGAAGTCTGTGAACCAATAAACAGACAGTCCTGAGAAAGGGGGCGGGACGAGTGACAGCGGGCGATCTATTTTGAATTTGGAGACTCATTCGAGAGACAGAGGGCAAGCGCGAACAGCAATGCTGCTCTGCTGGGTTGAGAATTGTTATGTTCTCATTAAACCAGTCATTGCATGATGCAGGAGTTGCAGAGGGTGTTTTGGAAGTATGTGGTTTAATCAGCAACCGTTTGTGGTAATGTAAAGCCTAATAGTTATGAGGCTACTGTTTGGAATCAGAGGGAAAAGAGCTTTGCTTTTGATCTGAGAAATCGCTAGTTAGCATGCTAACATTAGCCAAGTATGCCAAGCAATGAAATCCAGTAAAGTAGCTGTTAGTAGCCTACTCACTAACACCCACCTGACATCATAATACTTGCTTAGGTTGACCAGCAATGTAAAGTAAGACTGGTGCCATGTTTAAAACAAGTTTAGCTGCCATATCTCCTTCCATCCACTTGAATGAATTACCTGCTTGTTGTAAGCTTTAAAAAAAAAACATTGTTTCCAGACCAGAATGACATATAGGCCTACATTAATCATGTAAGAGAACCATGCACAGCATGTTTTCATGCTGAGTGATGTAGTATTGCAGACAAGTGAGGCTATTTACTATATTTTGTATATTATGAAATTCAAAAGCGTGACAGCTTTTCTCCCTTTCTCTCACCCTGTCCCTCCGGTTCAAACACATAGATAACCCCCTTCTCATTCTCCTACTCACAAATGCACCACTATTTCCAGTACAGAAATGAAATTGGTTTGGAATCATAGACAG
>NC_085874.1:23085736-23093236 GCF_034702125.1 Engraulis encrasicolus | reverse complement strand
ACAATATGTAATACCATATAATACATTCACACACCAAATCTGGGACAAATCCATCCACCCGGTCAGAAGTTATGGACCAAACAAAAATTCGGCCATCTTGAATTCGGCCGTCTTGAAAGTGTTAACCTCCAAACTGTAATCAGTTCATGAACCCACCCTAGAGCATTCACACACCAAATCTGGGACAAATCCATCCACCCGGTCAGAAGTAATGGGCCAAACAAAAATTTGGCCATCTTGAAATTGTTGACCTCCAAACTCGAATCAGTTCATGAACCTGCCCTAGAACATTCACACACCAAATCTGGGACAAATCCATCCACCCGGTCAGAAGTTATGGACCAAACAAAAATTCGGCCATCTTGAATTCGGCCATCTTGAAAGTGTTAACCTCCAAACTCTAATCAGTTCATGAACCCACCCTAGAGCATTCACACACCAAATCTGGGACAAATCCATCCACCCGGTCAGAAGTAATGGGCCAAACAAAAATTCGGCCATCTTGAATTCGGCCATCTTGAAATTGTTGACCTCCAAACTCGAATCAGTTCATGAACCTGCCCTAGAGCATTCACACACCAAATCTGGGACAAATCCAAACATCCGTTCAAAAGGTATCGCGTTAACACGAAAGACCTTACGCGGCGGCGGTGGCGGCGGTGGCGGACGCAGCGGCGGCGGCGGTGCACGCAAAACCATTACATCCCCGACGCTCCGCGTTTCGGGGATATAATAATATAGGCCTATAATAAACATTATGTCAGCCTTCACACATATTCAGCTACATGCTACAGTGATCCATTGACTTTCACTAGCTTAGCTACATACTCCCTCTTTTAACTTGTCTTAAAGCAAGACAACGCTTAACATGAAAAATAAGACACTTTACCACCTTTATAAACCCCAGTCAATGATTTTAACTGTATTAAGCCCCAAAATAGTGGCATATCCCTTTAAATGATTACGTCGTACCTTTCTCCTGTAATTTCAGGCATTCACTGAGTCCAAGCTAGCAATTAACATTGAGTCCTATGAGACAGACCAGCCAACAGTTAACTGGTTTCATAGGATTCAATGTTAATAGCCAGCTTGGAGGTACAGTTTGCACTGCCAGACTCGGTGAACGACTGCAATACAGAAGAAAGGTGCAACTCAATTATTCAAGGGGAGGTGTAAAATGAACTTATTTCCGAAAATGGTGCAATACTACTTGAAGGTCATCTTTTGCCCTCAGCAGAGACACTGTGATGAACAGTGCCATGTGGCATCACAGTAATACAGATCAGTAGATAGACTAGTCTTTCTCAACGGGGGGAATTGGGGAGTACTGGGGAGCCCTAGGGGGGACTTTGGGAAGGAAACAGCTGACAGGGGGAGGTGCTTAGTTAACATTAGGGAGCATTGGTCTATTTTTTTAATACAGAGATAG
This sequence comes from Engraulis encrasicolus, assembly GCF_034702125.1. Classification (NCBI taxonomy): domain Eukaryota; kingdom Metazoa; phylum Chordata; class Actinopteri; order Clupeiformes; family Engraulidae; genus Engraulis; species Engraulis encrasicolus. The sequence continues at coordinate 23,091,807 of NC_085874.1, read as the reverse complement.
GCGTTGGCAGGCTTATGATGAGGTCAAGGGGGGTGTTGAGAGGCTTATGATGAGGGCCAGAAAGCGTTTATTCAAAAAGGTTGGAACCACTGAGGTGGACAAACTGTGTGGATGTTTTTGGACTGTCAAATGTTCAACCACAAGATGATGTAAAAAGACTGGCAATTGTCTTTCATTGAAGATATGAAGTGTACAAGTGTACACACCATATGCAAGACTCAATGTGGTGTTTACTGTCGTTCTATCATAGTCAAAATGCCGTTGCCTACTATTCGCTTGGTCCAGCCCCTGAGGCAGCATACACGATTGCAGACTTCAGAAAAAGGTGAGTACCCTATAATCACAAGAAAAGAAACTGAAATAGAAACTAGAAATGAATATCAATTACAAGATGGCAAAATCCCCCTGCTTCGCCTAACCGCTCCACGTGTAAGCCATGACCGAGGCCAGGAGGTTTTGAAGTTGGATTTGCCGTGAGGTCAAAAGTTTGCATAGACTTCCCATTGTGAGTGTAACGATCTCATCTCTGCGTACTACGTGTCAAAACTTTGCAATTGGCTCGTTGTTGTTACCGCCGAATCTAGGTGGGTTGCATCAGGAAAGGCAGGAACGTGCGTGAACACTAATCTCCGGAATAGGACTAGTCACCAAAAGGTTTTTTTTTTGGGGGGGGGTTGTCTGATTTCCATCAATGCAACGGCTTCATTCGCCATGCAATTACCTTTGGATTCACCTCTTGGGCTGTTTCTGAAATAACTGTGTTATTCTGCAAATAACTTCACTTGTGTATGACCTAAGGTGTGGGAGGATATAACCCAATGAACTGTGAAGTTTTTAGTGGTGTGGTGAGCATGTCTTGAGCTTGTCTTGTGTATCTTTTTTCTATAGCCTAGAGTACTTACATAGGCTATTATCCCTAATTTATTCCACTGAGTAGTGAAATTCAGTCTCGACCCTGTATGTACAGAGTAACAGAGAGATAGTAAGTAAGGATAGTGGGAAGGTCAAACAGCAGAAGAACAGCGACCATTCCTTATTGAACTCTCGTTCCTCTGGGTGAACGCTGGGGTAAGAAGGCAGCTGAAAAGCAAACCAGAATATACTGTGTGTGTGTGTGTGTGTGTGTGTGTGTGTGTGTGTGTGTGGGTGTGTGTGTGTGTGTGTGTGTGTGTGTGTGTGTGTGTGTGTGTGTGTGTGTGTGTGTGTGTGTGTGTGTGTGTGTGTGTGTGTGTTTGTGACTGTGTGTGTGGGTGTGGGTGTGGGTGTGGGTGTGTGTGTGTGTGTGTGTTGTGGGAGGGAGCACTGCTGTGTCCGGTCAGGATTCACACTGATGATCGCCCCCTTCTCCAACACGCACACTGTACGCACACACTCTGTGGCTGGTTGCGCACAGAGACACATTTGACGGACGCAGGGTCTCTACTACGCACATTTGCTCAAAAAAGCATAAATTAGGGTTCAGACAATTCCATCTAATGGTTGTCATTAGTGGTGTCCTTTATTGTTGGTGTCGTGCATATGGACAAACTGCTTTAGCAGCTTCTCACAGTCACGCACGCACGCACACACACACCACACACACTTGCTTTGCTACTGGTTGTTTGCTTCCCGACAAAGTGGGAGAAGTATCTATGACAGGCCTGCTGTAGTTATTCCTAACTTTATAATTTAGTGATTTGTTCTCAAATTGACTGCTGGCTGACATTTGACAGTATCTCCACTCCATGTCAGTTTGTATTTAGCTCTTGTTAGCATAGAAGTTGGCTGTCATGTATTGTCTTCAGGTGGACCTGGCTCACTCCCAAGTGGACAGCGATATAGAGAAGGGACTTTTTTCATACACTGTATAATACTTTACGTATCATAAGTGGTCCATTAGAGCTAGTTGTATGTAGCGCCCAGAAGTTATGTGCATGCTTTAATATAATCTTATAATATGGTCAAAGACTCATAGAGTCCCACAGGGGAACATTTTAAATGTGATGTTAAGGTGAATGTGCAGTTTTAAACATCATACAATAACTATGATTAGCCCTGTCTGCTAACTCATAGAATATTTAAGAGTGGTGTCTTCGCATTCAGTTCACATTTCCAATTTCATAAGTACCCAATTTTAAATGAGTGATGACCGGTCTTGTCAGATAGCACAGTGGATATGCCTCACAGTAAAAGGGTTTTAAAAAATAATGAGAGATGATGAAGAGTAAGAAATAAAAGAAGGACAGAAATTGGCTGACTCAAATACTTGAGGTTTTTCCCCTGGTTTTCCTCTAGAGATGGGATTTATGGCTCTTTGACGGGATCCGGATCATAGTGGCTCGTTCCTTTCAAAGAGCCGTTCAAAAACTGGCTCTTGTGGCTCTTTTTAAATTGTTTATTCAGTGTTTAGAATGTAATATTTTGACTCCACCTCTAGGTCATTTTGTCCAAACAACAACTGATTATACTCTATATATACTATATACTTCTTCCAAAAACCTTTTGTTTCAGCCACTCTTTAAGGCAGACAATTGAGTTTTTGTCCCTAATTAAAGTACTCGAGTCAAGGTCATGTGCTCAAAATTAATGAAAAAGGAACGAAAAAGCTTTAGAGTGGCTCCCCCTGTGATCCGGTTCCCACCATTCACTTCTGGAAGCCGTTCTAAAGAATCGGCTCGTTCACAAACGTCACAACACTATTTTCCTCCCCTCCCTTCTCTCCTCAAGCACGAGCTGTCTGCTATTCGCAGTAAATACTAAATTCAGGCCGTCTGCGAATCTGACACCGTCTTCTGGATAAAAAAATAACACTGCTGTGAGTATAATGGCCTATCTAGGTCACAACCAGAAAAGGCCGCCATAAACAGATACTAAAAATAAAATTAAAAAAAAAAAAAAAAAAAAAAACATGACTGTGCTGGACCCGAGGCGTATAGACTTTTTACAAAATAATTTTCAGGATGAGTTTCATATTTCAACATGCTGTGCTTAGTTTAATAAATCTAACAAACGTTATTTTTTTATTTTTAAAAAATCCCTATCTCCGTAGGACATGATATCAAAAACAGTGAACGTTTGTGATTGCAATTTTTAGTTCAGCAGTAGCTTGAAGTCATAATAGTTTTCTACTACCAGTACTCTAGATCAAGACTACCACACTCCTCTAAACTAAGACTACCTAAGATCTCTAACCATGGGGAGAGGTACATTGATTGTCATCGAGCATTCCGCTGGCTGTGCATTGACCCAGGACACAGGCCTGGTTTGCACTTGTTGCCCAGGGGATGAGTCCTGGTTTGCCCTGATTCCAGCAGCCCCCAGGGGATTGAGACCTCCACAAGGCCCAGGGGATGAGACCTGGTGCTGGGGAAGACTGTCACCTCTGACCTTCCAGCCCATATAGGTAGGCTACATTCCCCTTCACCAAATAGCTCTGAATGATAAAGATGGTCATATCCCCAAAGCGCCTGGAACATTTTAACAGGTACCACCACTGTAGCATGCACACACGCACACGCACACGCGTCCGCGTACACACACACACACACACACACACACAGAAACACATGCACGCACGCACGCACGCACACACACACACACACACACACACACACACACACACACACACACACACACACACACACACACACACACACACACACACACACACACACACACACACACAGTAGGGGGTACTACTGCAGAATCGACTCTCTTTGCTTAGTTTTATTACATCGCTGTTTGACTTTTCATATGCAGTGCACCAAACAGAGATGCACACACACACACACACACACACACACACACACACACACACACACACATATACACTCACAGCGTGCATGTGACAATATTGGTGGCTCTCCACCTGCCGGTCTGACAAGCCTGAGATGTTTTCTGCCAGCTTGTTTGCACGACACAATTAAAAAACGGCTCCTCCTTACCGACTGCTGATCAAACACCTCTCATGTCACTTGGAGCGCAGCAAAGGAAATAACTGGCGAGAAAAGGAGAGGTGGAGAAAAGAAAGATAGGACAGCAAGACAGGGAAGGGGTGGGGTTTGGGTTGCGGATGACGGAGGGAAAAGTGCAGAAAAGTGGTTACCCGTGAAGCGGAGCGAAGGATGTAACTAGAGAGGAAAAGAGAGGTGGAGAGAAGAGGGAAGAGAAGAAGATACGAAAAAGGTAGGAGAAGAGAAGAGGAAAGAAGAGGAGAGCAGATAGAAGAGCAGAGAGATAGGGCGATGTGGAGAAGAAAAAAGACAGGGGTGGGAAGGAAAGAAAAAAAATAGAGAGTAGCAGGAATAAGGGGAGGGAAATGAGATGTGGAGAGCAGAAGAGAGGTGATGAAAGGCGAGAGGAGGGGACGAGAGAAGAGTAAAGGAGAGAGGTGGAGAGTACAGAAATAGGGAGAGCAGAGATGTGGCAACTAGAAAGGGGAGGTGAGGAGTGCAGGGAGGAAGAGTGGAGAGGAGGAGAAAGGAGAGGTGTGGAGAGAAGAGGAAAGGAGAGATCTAGAGAGGAAAGGAGAGGTGTGGCCAGAGGAGTGGTGGAGAGGAGACGAAATGAGAGATGTAGAGAGGAAAGGAGAGATCTAGAGAGGAAAGGAGAGGTGTGGAGAGAAGAGGAAAGGAGAACTGGAGAGGAAAGGAGAGGTGTGGAGAGGAGTGATGGAGAGGAAACGAGAGTTCTAGAGACCAGGATGTGGAGTGAAGAGGGAAGAAGAGAACTGGAGAGGAAAGGAGAGGTGTGGAGAGTGCAGGGATAGGGTGGTGCAAAGTGGAGAGGAGAAGAAAGGAGAGATCTAGGAACGAGGGTGTGGAGAGAAGAGGAAAGGAGAGAACTGGAGAGGAAAGGAGAGGTGTGGAGAGAGGAGGAAATAAGAGGACAGGAGACGTGGTGTGGCCAGAGGACTGGTGGAGAGGAGAAGAAATAGAAAAGGAAAGGAGAGGTGTGGAGAGAAGAGGAAAGGAGAGGTGTGGAGAGGAAAGGAGAGGTGTGGAGAGGAAAGGAGAGGTGTGGAGAGAAGAGGAAAGGAGAGAACTGAAGAAGAAAGGAGAGGTGTGGAAGGAGAGGTGTGGAGAGAGGAGTGGTGGGGAAGAAAGGAGAGGTGTGGAGAGAGGAGTGGTGGGGAAGAAAGGAGAGGTGTGGAGAGAAGAGGAAAGGAGAACTGAAGAAGAAAGGAGAGATGTGGAGAGGAAAGGAGAGGTGTGGAGAGTGCAGGGATAGGGTGGTGCAAAGTGGAGAGGAGAAGAAAGGAGAGATGTGGAGAGGAAAGGAGAGGTGTGGAGAGTGCAGGGATAGGGTGGTGCAAAGTGGAGAGGAGAAGAAAGGAGAGATCTACTGTAGGAACGAGGGTGTGGAGAGAAGAGGAAAGGAGAGAACTAGAGAGGAAAGGAGAGGTGTGGAGAGAGGAGGAAATAAGAGGACAGGAGACGTGGTGTGGCCAGAGGACTGGTGGAGAGGAGAAGAAATAGAAAAGGAAAGGAGAGGTGTGGAGAGAAGAGGAAAGGAGAGAACTGAAGAAGAAAGGAGAGGTGTGGCGAGAGGAGTGGTGGGGAAGACAGGAGAGGTGTGGAGAGAAGAGGAAAGGAGAGAACTGAAGAAGAAAGGAGAGGTGTGGAGAGAGGAGTGGTGGGGAAGAAAGGAGAGGTGTGGAGAGAAGAGGAAAGGAGAGGTGTGGAGAGGAAAGGAGAGGTGTGGAGAGGAAAGGAGAGGTGTGGAGAGAAGAGGAAAGGAGAGAACTGAAGAAGAAAGGAGAGGAGTGGTGGGGAAGACAGGAGAGGTGTGGAGAGAAGAGGAAAGGAGAGAACTGAAGAAGAAAGGAGAGGGGTGGTGGGGAAGAAAGGAGAGGTGTGGAGAGAGGAGTGGTGGGGAAGAAAGGAGAGGTGTGGAGAGAGCAGGGATGGGGTGGTGGTGCTGATGTAGAACAAATGCAGGCCGACAGACGATGCATCCAATTACAACCCCCCACGCCACCAACCAGACGATGCATCCAATTACAACCCCCCACGCCACCAACCTCCAAACCCTTATGCCCAAACCCTCACTCCTCTCTTATCCCCTGATGATATCTTCTTTAAAATGCATGT
>NC_085874.1:23065736-23080736 GCF_034702125.1 Engraulis encrasicolus | reverse complement strand
AATATACACACACACATCAGCACAGATAAAAAACGGTCTGAGAGCACGACGCCGTGCATTCAAACTCACTTCTATGCTCCATAAATCTGCCACTTTCAACAAATAGAGTTTCTTCAGAGGTGAGTTTCTTTCTCCACGTGCAGGTACTATTTTGGACAATTTGACATGGCAAGTACACTTCAAAATGTCAAAAAAGATATGTGAGATTTTTCACTTCCCCATAGCATCACTTCATATCTGTGAACTGTGAGTAAACATGGGTGAAGGGTTGAAAATATACTGTCTGAAAATACTGAAAGCTACTCAGCTCAGGAAGTGATGATATGTGGAATTTGAATCTTCAAAACAGCCACCATCAATAATATACATTGCATTGCCTTACATTTAACAGACATCTTTTCCCAAAGCGACTTACTATACCATAAAACAAAACAAACTGAGTTACAAAAATGTAGAGAGGAATACAGTAACATAAGAGCACAGAGCGAGAGAGAGAGAGAGCTCTGCAGTAGCCTGAAGGCTCCACAATAGGGTTACAGAAGAGGCGAACAAGAACTACATTTGAAGTTAAAGGGATAGGCCTACGCCAAACCCCAGATCAAATTGAATGCCTCCCTGCAGTCACGAGACTTTAAATTAAAGTTAAACAGACAAACCGCACGACCAAAAACATAACATCCTTTGGCGAAGATAATTAAAGAGTGCAATGGAAGCTTTTTCCATACGAGCCAGACATTGTCCAAAATATCCATCGCCACTTACCAGAGCTCAGCTTGGTGTGGTAGCTGCAGATCTTGAATTAATTTACTCTGTATTTTTTTCCAATTACTTTCTGTACTCTGTACATTTACATCGAGTGCAAATGACGGTGCACATCAATACAGAGGGCTTGACTTGGTCATTCCGTATTGGGGACTATTTTCTGATGCGGAAGAACACAGCATGGAAAGTCATTGGGCAACCCGCACTTCCCTCGTTAACAGACCAGTGTGGCTACCTGCCGTGGCGTATACGTCGACTGTGTTTTCCTACATAGGCCTATACAATTCAGCATGTGGTGCTCTAAACACTTGGTTCAGAAGTTGCCGGAAATGCCAAACGTCTAAATCAAGAATGTTGCTTCAAATTGCATTTTCACTGCAGGTGTAATAGACTACTGTTCACTACATGCGGTGTGCCAGCACCAGCACACAGTGAGTCAAGATCGGAGTAAAACAGCATGTTATCATAAGAAGGTGTTCGCCTGGGACCTGCCTCTCCTCCTCTCCTCCTCTTCCTCCTCTCCTCCTCCTGTTGAATATGCACCACACGTTACAGCCCCTTCTGATTTACAAATAAGCAACGGCCTCATGGTGATGTAAATGCCGGCCCAAACAAATCAATACTCTTGAAAAAAAAAGAGTTTGCATCAGGAACGGCAAACGAAAAGCTCTTAACTCAGACCACGGCATAGCAACAGCGGCGTCGGCAGCAGCAGCAGCGGCAACAGCAGCAGCGGCAGCAGCCGCCGCGGCGGTCCTTCCCACCGAGAGGAGATGAAAAACAGGAGCTGCCTGTCCGCCTTCACTTGCAGAAACCTGGAGAGGCACTTGGAATTCAAATCCAAGATGGAGTTTTAGTTTTCCAGCCGTTCTAAAGTCCCATGGGGCTCTGTAATTCCCTCCTGAGGCCCCTGCCGAATCACTAGAAAACACAGCAGCAGCACACACATGCATTGAGTCAAAGCGTGTCTGCATGCTTGGTGGGAGGGGGGGCTCTGGATGGAAAAACATATTCAGCTAGGCTTTGAGTGAGAGAGAACAATGCACACCCACAGTGTAGGCCTAGACACTCACCTCCTGGGCTACTGTTTACATTATCTCTAGGTGACCATGGATTCTTCTGGCGGAATTGGAATCAAGTTCTAGTGCCAACAGTCACTGCTGATGTTCCATTAGCAGGTTGCTGTGGGAATGACATGAAATGAGCCTATTATGCTTTGCAAAAGGAAATAATAACGTTGATAAAAAATAATTGTAAAAAATTCAAACAGAAGTGTTAAAAAGCTAAGCGGCGTGACATTTTACTGCAAATATCCATTAAAACTGAGAGGTCCTTAACACAGAGGGTGACTATTATGAAAATCAAAATGCTTTATTTTCTTTTGCTTTAATGGAATTAACATTTGCTTATCCGCTGAGTGTTATTTTATAAAGGGTAATTTAATTTGCAATTGAGGTACACAAAGCAGAGCCAAATGGCTCGTTTGGTAACAGTGACTTTTCCTTTGCCAGGACTGTACTGGCCTGCTTGCTTTGTCTCTCCTGCTTGAAAGACATTGCTTTTTCCCCAGGTCTTTGAGCCATATATAAAATTAAAATTAAAATTAAAATTGATTGTTTTGAATGTGCGTTCGACTACAGTGCATATTTGTGCATCTGCATCTAATAGCTGTGTTTTGAATTGGGTAACGCTTTAGAATAAGGTTCTTCTAATAAGCGTTTATAGTCACTAGTAAGCAGGTAGTAATACCCTTACAAGTGCCCAATAACATGCTTATTAACTTTGTTAACATGCTTATTAACGTTGTTAACATCTGATGAGTAACTTCATTTTAGTAAAAGCATGAAAATCGGTACACATGGCAGCCATCTTGAAAATTTAGTTTTTTCGCGACGCCTCCATATCTAGTATTAGTCAGCATATCAAGATGGATATGTTTACCGATTTAAATAATAAGATAAAAAAAATAAACCACTATAAACACATAATAACCAGCTTAGAAGATGTTAACAAAGTTAATAAGCATGTTATTGGGCACTTGTAAGGGTATTACTACCTGCTTACTAGTGACTATAAACGCTTATTAGAAGAACCTTATTCAATATTTGGCTACATTGCATTATCCTATCTCCCATCCTCCACTTGTGCTTGTGACCTTGCACTTCGCTGATGCCCCTCCTCTGTCCCCTTAGGACGACTTTATCCCTTTCAACATCCTAATTGGCAAATTAGCAAATGACCTTTGAATTTAATTTTTCAAGATATACACAGTAAATTTGCCAGTGTTAATTTTGCAGTGTTAAGGCTTATTAACACTATTGGAGTAATTCCAACACCAAATGGAGTGAGATGCTCTCCAGTGTCAGTGACAAATGAAGTTGTTAAATTGTGTGGAGTTAGAAGTACTCCAGAGAGCCCCCGCCTCCTCGAGGTGATGGAGTTTGTCTGCGCCATTGTATGCCCTAGTAACAGAGAACGTACAGAAAACGTTTGACTTTTGGCCAAAATCTACCACTTACAAACGTTCCCTTTGGTTACAGTAAAAACCTATACTGTGTTGTTCAGAGCATAAGCAATGATGACTGTCCACCCGATTAAATCATATACGTCTACATATTAGTAACAGTATTTCCTCCAGATTTAATCATGTACACAATCTTTTTATTTTTATTTATTCCATTTCATTCATTTAACTCAACTTGGTTGGGTTGATCTAAGGTTTGGCTGTGCACACAACATCACACAAAAGATGTGTTGAGTGAAAGAAATAACTTGAGAACTTGTTACACCTTTGCCGGTAACAAGCAGGCCCCTCACAACCAATCTGTCCATCAGCGCCTGGCCAAACCTAATTACTTAGGGCTGGTATATCATGACTCAATTGCTTGCACCTGAAAAACTCCTAATCAATCTGGTCACATGGTACTCTTGAGCCTGTATATAAACCTGGACTGTCACAGTGCTTTAAATATTTGCCTGCCTGCCTGCCTGCTGGCTGGTCAGCATGGCACAGCATAGCGCTTGTTTACCTGCTTTGCAAGCAAGCTAAAGGCGCTTTTGGCTTATGGCATTTGTTAGCTACATCTTGTGCCTTGCTTTGTGAGCTAGTCAGTAACAGCACATGTTACATTATTTGCTCCATTGTGCACTTGATGTTTGCAAGCAAGCTAAAGGCGCTTTTGGCTTATGGCATTTGTTAGCTACATCTTGTGCCTTGCTTTGTGAGCTAGTCAGTAACAGCACATGTTACATTGCTTGCTCCATTGTGCACTTGATGTAGGTGGTATGGTTATATTTTAAACATCATTAAGGAAAACGTTTGGTATTAATCCCCACTAGATAGTGTTCATACATGCTCGGCTAATATTTCTCTCACATTGTGGTGCAGTACAGCATAGACTGATATATAAAATATAGACATTTTACATGTTTTCAGCTAATTCAACTTTATCTTAAGAGAGCAGTGTGGCAATCTGATGCCAGGCGCAGGGTGTTTCAGTCATGGTGGAGGATGGGAGGTGCTTAATTACCATGATCAGGGTACCTCAACTATGGTGAGAGATAGTGGGGCAGGACCAAAACACATTCACAATAATAAACAAGGTTTGGGGAACATCAGGAGCATGTCTAAGGAACCAAATATGCAACCAACAAGGTTAAGGGAACCATATGGGAATGGCAAGGGAACAAACATGACATGAACAGGAATAAAGTGACGGTGAGAGAACAATAAGGGAACGGAATGGGAACTACACATATAACATTCTAGGAACGAAAATTAAACTTTCCTGCCAAACGGAAAAATAACCAAACATGACTCTCTGGGGATGTACCCAGAACTAAACTGGAACCAAGGGCTTGTGTTCCAGGAACCTTCTTAGAACTAAAAATTGTTAACTGCTTTACTCTTTATAGTGTTAGCTTAACACTATAAATCTAACACCAGTGTTTAACACTGATCTGGAGCAGGACCAAATAGACACTAGAACAGTGTTAATTTTAACTCTTTAAGTGTTATTTTAACACTGTAGCTACCTCCGCTGATAGATGGTCTAGTCGGCTCAAAAACTGGTGTCAAAGCGGTATTTATTAAAATCAAACCAAAGTAAACATATCCGCGTAGACTTTACACATACATAAACTTAGTAGGAGTACACATTTCACAAAAATAACGCTCGACAACGTAAGAGCTTTGTGCCCTATCAGCGAGGCATTCAAAACCTGGCTTTCTTCTCAGTCCGTGGCTTTGCCTCAACAAGTCCTTTTCCCTCTGAGCAGTCCAGTGCAAGAGACGTTATCAAAATAAAAGTCCTTTCGGTAATGCAAAGAAGATCAGTAAAAGTCCATCTTTAAATGCATAAAATGTCCATGAATAAATCAGATGAAGTCCATTTCTGTGATTCAAATAATGATATGACTCAAAATAAACAAAAGGAAGGGTGAGTTAGACAGGGTCATCTACACTCCCACCAAATCATGAGTGCAGGTTACAACAGGAATGAATGATTTCACAAGAAAATGACCCTGAGAGAGCGTTCCTTAACAAGATAACATTCAAATACACATCAAGTACAGACCCTTTTAAATCAACAGTTGCACATGAACAACTTAAAGCATTGATCTCCTTGTCAAACAAATCACATTAACCGTGTACAAAGCATTTAACCACCTTTTAAATCATAGAATGACCTATAAATCCATGTAGCATGAAATTACCCTTTTAACAGTAAACCTTTAACCTTGTAAATCACAAAGTAACCTTTCAAACAATTAGATCATATTTAGATCTCCATGAATGCATTTTAACCCATTAATGTTTAAGCCTGAGTAGTAAAATCTTAGTAGTCTTCTAGTAACAAAACTAGTTTCTGTATAGGGCGCTCAATTATTGAAGGTTTACCAACACGCTCACCCTTGTTGTTCAAGTGTTTGTCCCCCAGTTTGACTTTGACCTTTCTAACTAGCCCATCCTTGCTTGCATTAGTGTCCATGACTCGTCCGAGTCGCCACTCATTTCTTGGTAAATCCTCCTCCTTAATCATTACTATGTCACCTATTTGCAGATTTCTCTTGGGGACATGCCAGCGCTGTCTGAGGGCAATATTGGCAAGATACTCTTTGCGCCAGCGGTTCCAAAACTGCTCAGTTAGAAACTGTACGTGACGCCATCTTTTGCGTGTGTAAAGATCTTCTCTGGTAAACTTGCCTGGCGGGGGTAAGGCTACTGTGGACTTGAGTGTCAGCAAGTGGTTCGGCGTAAGGGGGTCAAGGCTATTTGGATCACTGATATTCTCGACAGTGAGGGGCCTGTTATTTACTATGGCCATTGCCTCATAAAAGAAGGCACGAAGAGATGGATCGTCTAAACGACCTGGTGAGAGTGAGAGCGTGGAATTCAGAACAGCCTTAATCGTCCTAATTTGGCGCTCCCACACTCCGCCAGCATGACTTGAATGAGGTGCGTTCATGACAAAGTCACACTGTTTGTTTGACAGGAAAGCGGCTATCCGTTCATGGTCAACTTCCTTTAGTGCTTCCCGGAATTCATTTCGAGCTCCAATGAAATTACTTCCTTGATCTGACTTTATTTGCATAACAGCGCCTCGTATTGAGATAAAGCACCGCAGCCCATTGATAAAGGAATCTGTGGATAAGTCAGTCAGCATCTCAATGTGTACGGCACGGGAACAGAAGCATGTGAAAAGGAGGCCATACCTCTTGTGAGTGCTACGCCCTTGCTGAACAAGATAAGGGCCAAAACAGTCCATTCCACAATAGCTGAACGGTGGTGAGGGGTCTACTCTTGATGTTGGCAGATCAGCCATTCTCTGCTCTTCAGTGGGCCTCCTCTGTTTCCTGCAAATAACACACTGCTGAATGGAAGACGCCACTACCTTGTTCAAGCCTGGTATCCAGAATCCATTTGATCTTATCTCATTCATTGTGAATCCTTTGCCTTGATGTTTGACCTTTTCATGACAGTCCGCAATAATCATTTTGGTTATAGGGTGACTCTTAGGCAATACCATGGGGTGTTTGAAGGTATATGAAGAAGAGGAGTTGTCCAGCCTCCCTCCCACCATGAGCACGCCATCTTCACCTATGAAGGGGTCAAGGGTATACAGCTCATTGCTTTGGGGCACATTCTTTCCTTGGCTTATTATGCTCATTTCATCCTCATAGGCCTCTCTTTGTACGGCCTTGACTATGACACGCTCTGCCTTCCTTCTTTCAGTAACAGTGGTGAGGTAGTTTCCTTTGTTTTTGTTTATCCATCTCAGGAGACGGGCGACAGCTCTGGTGGCGCGGGACCAAGAGGAAAATTTGGACAACCGGTCAGGTAAACTAGACTGATCAGTAGGCCTACTGTTTACGCTTAGGACTCGAGCTACCTTTACCTCTGGATCGCCAACTGACAATTCTGGCGGGGTGTCAGCAGGGAAATCAATCTGCTCCTTCCACAGAAATGTGGGTCCAGAGAACCAGTTAGAGGCCAACATCTCTTTAACTGACAAGCCCCTGGAAGCGTGGTCCGCTGGATTCTCATCTGTGGGGATGTATTTCCATTGATGTGGTTTTGAGCTAAGGTGTATTCTTTCCACTCTGTTTGCGACGAACACATGGAAGCGTCGTGCATCATTATTGACATATCCAAGCACTACTTTGGAGTCTGTCCAGAAAATTTCATCTGAAATTTCATATTCTAACTCAGATTTAAGCAATGTGCTTGCCTTGACAGAGGTGACTGCGGCTGTTAGCTCTAATCTGGGAATAGTAGTCACTTTCAGGGGGGCTACTCTAGATTTCGCAAAGACAAGAAGCGCAGTGGATTTTCCCCCTTTTGTTGCTGAGTCTTAAATATGAGCATTGGCCGTATCCTATTGTGCTTGCGTCTGAGAAATGGTGCAATTCTGCTCTCACAATTTCTCCGAAATCAGCAGGTGCGTAGCAGCGGGGTATACTAATGTCCTGTAAGTTGGTGAGATCCCCTTTCCAAAGCTCCCACCGAGGCGTAAGTGCAAAAGGTAAGGGTTCATCCCAGTTGGCACCATTCTTACACATTTCTTGCAGGATTCGTTTGCCATTTAACAGCACAGGTGCAATGAACCCGAGGGGGTCATACACAGAAGCTACTGTCGACAGAATGTTGCGTCTTGTAGCTGACTGTTCTTGAACATGGATTCTGAACTTGAAGTTGTCAGATTCTCTTTGCCACTGGATACCCAAAGTTCGATCTAAGAGAATGTCATCAGAGGCAAAGTCAACATTCTTTACTTCAGCCCGCTCCGACGGAGGGAGGCTCTCCATAACAGCAGCATCGTTGGACATGAACTTATGCAGTCGAAGACCACCCTTGGCACAGAGCATTCTTGCTTCTGTAGCTAGCCGGATTGCATCTTTTGTGCTCGCAACGCTAGTGACCCCATCATCGACGTAGAAGTTCCTGATCACAAATTGTGCGCCAAGGGGGTAGTCACTACTGTATTCTTGAGCAAGGTGTTTCAATCCGTAGTTCGCGCATGCAGGCGACGAAGTGGCACCAAAGAGATGGACTTTCATGCGGAACACGTCTGGTTTTCTGTCTATCTCGCCGTTCTTCCACCAGAGAAAGCGCAGGTAATTTCTGTCTGCTTCTTCAACGTGAAATTGGTGGAACATCTTCTCGACGTCACACATCAGCGCTACGGGGTGCTGACGAAATCTAATGAGAATGCCGTTCAGATTGTTAATCATGTCTGGCCCTTGGAGTAAATGATCATTTAGACATGTATTCGCATGTTTCGCGGAACAGTCAAAGACCACGCGCAGCTTTCCCGGCTTCTTTGAATGATACACACCGTGGTAGGGTAAGTACCAACTCTCTCCCTCAACACCGATTTCCTTGGTCTCCTCTGCATCTCCCCTGTCTATAATCTCTCTCATGAAGTTTGTGTAATGTTGATGTAGGGTTTTGTCTTTGGACAGCTTTCTTCTCAAGTGATTGAGTCTGGCTGTGGCGAGCTGTATGTTGTCTGGTAGTGTGGGCCTTTCCTTAAATGGCAGGGGCATTTCATAGTGACCTTGACTGTTTTTCTTTATGTTTTCTTTCATTTTGTTGATGAAGAGGATGTCATCCTGGGACACCTTTTTACCATCTTCACTGACATCTTTGAAGTCGGTTTCCAAGACACGAATAGCATCCATAGGAGTGATAGCCGGGAGCTCTTTGACCGCTATGCGATGGCATATGCCACTTGCTTGGGACACACCAAGGTGCGCTGGTGAATGACCCACTATGCTCCAACCCAGATCTGTATATATACCATAAGGTTCCTCATCTTTTCCTACAATCACCTTTCGCGGGGCCATTGCCCTTGAGCAGTTGTAGCCTATCAATAGACCGACATCACAGTCCTGAAGGGGTGGCATTTCCTTTGCAATGGCTGCGAGGTGATTCCAGTATTTGGCTGTGTCGCATGTGGGAATGTGGGTCCGATTCACTGGTATGTAGTC
The DNA here is from genome assembly GCF_034702125.1 of Engraulis encrasicolus. Taxonomy (NCBI): domain Eukaryota; kingdom Metazoa; phylum Chordata; class Actinopteri; order Clupeiformes; family Engraulidae; genus Engraulis; species Engraulis encrasicolus. The sequence goes on along the minus strand of NC_085874.1, from coordinate 23,071,481 downwards.
CTTTGTGTAGGTTGGTGGTAGATCGATGTAGGAGTCTGAACTGTAGCTTCTCACCTGAAGGCCAGTCACTCTGCAACTCTGTAGAATCTTGTCTTTACCTAGCATGGTGGTTAGCTTTAGTTTGACTGGGCAAGACTCTGCTCGAAGGGAATCGCTAACTGTTTGATCAATGAAGGTGGTGTCGCTCTGCGTATCAAGTAGCGCATACACCAGCCTTTCGTTGCATGGATTGCTCTTTGTGGACACCCATACTGGGACAATCATGGAGGTGTTGGTACTCTGGCTTGTAGCTACATTTAGCGCCGTGGCACGTGCCTCATCCTGCACTCGGTCTGAATTTACTACTGGTATAGACTTCACATAGTTGTCATCGTGTAAGCTAGTAGGGTGTTTGCCTTTGCAAGTGCTGCACGTGTGTCTGAAACGGCACTCCTTCGCTATGTGCCCGGCCCGTAGACACCCGTAACAAAGCTTTCCTTCTCGAACAAATTTCTTGCGTTCTTCTAAATCTTTAGTGATGAATTTGACACAACTGGGCAGCTGATGATTATCTTCTTGGCAGAACGCGCACGGCAGCTTCGCACTACCCTTTTCAGTGTTTTGTTCGTTGTTTGTCTGTGTACTTAGCACCCTAACTCTCCCTCCATTGTCTCTTAAGTTTCGTTTTTCGGTCAGGGTTTCGGGTGAATGAAGGGCATAGAACGAGGTAACGGGGTTACAAGCTATTTCCGCTTCTAAAGCCACAAATTCAGCAAATTCTCGGAAAGAGGGATATTCTTGGGATTTACTCAAGGTTTGTGTGACTTGTCTATTCCACCTAGATATGGCCCAGTCTGGTAATTTCTGTACAAGTTTTTGGTTTTCTTGACAATCATTTAAGATCTGTAAACCTTTCACATGAGGCATTGCATCTTGACAGGCAGTGAGAAAATCTGAGAATTCTCTCAGACCACATGCATCCTTTGGGTTGATTCTCTGCCAATGGGACAGTCTGTCTCTGAAAGCCTTTTGTAGCATAAATGGCTGTCCATAGCGGGTTTCCAGTCTGTTCCAAGCATCGAGGTACGCGTCTTTGTCATTTCTGTAGAATGCACCCTCAAGTGTTTTGCGAGCGGATCCACTCACATATTTCTTAAGATAGAAAAGTTTGTCAGCTGCAGAGATGTTTTTCTGATCAATTAGGGCCATGAAGGAGGATTTCCACTCTATGAACTGGATAGGGTCTCCAGTGAACACTGAAGGCTCCGGCGTTGGTAGTCTGCTTAAGGCTAAGCTATCCTGAAGAGCTTGTGCCAAAGAGAGTGTAGACTCATCCGATGGGCTTTGAACGTTAGGTTTACGTTGGGTTGTAACCGTTTCCAGTTTTGGTTTTGGAATGTTGGGTTTACTTTGAGTTGTAATTGCCTCCTGTTTAGGTTTGATGTCAGCACAAGCATCAAGGGGTAGGGTATTAATTTCTCTTTCCGATTCTTGTGTATAAACCCTTAATTTAGCGTGGGCTGCTTTCAAGTCCTTTTCTGCTTTTAACTGCTCTAATTTGTTTCTTTCAGATTGAAGAGCTTTCTTGTGTTGTTCCTCTAATTCCTGTATTTTTTCTTTGTACTGTCTTTCCTGTAGCATCACTTCATATTCTGCTTCCTTGGCTGCAACTTCTGCAGCAGCATCAGCTCGTTTGACTGCTAAGACGGATGCATTTGAGTGTTGGCTAATTTCAGACACAGCTGACCCGTAGATGGAATGGGCATAGTCACAATCAAGCAGAGCATGAAGGCGATTTCGTTCCTTTACCGCGTCAAACTCATCGAGGCCAGCTATTCTATCATAGGCTATTTTGATTATGTCAGCTGTGACAGCTTCACAAGCATCCATGCGGCGCCTTATATCAGGCATAGGTGTGACAAGTTGCCTTATCTCATCATACAGTTTTATCATGTTATTCTTTGCTTCGTCTAGCACCTCTACAAGAATGGCTATTTGAGTTGTATTAATGTCTGCTTTTAGCTGATCACGTGTGTTTCGAACCTCAACCTTCCAATTTTGATAAGCGCCCAGGAATTTTCCCTCCCTTTTCTTTGCCTCTTCTTCCTGATAGGCGCGCATTTTTTCAGTAGGGACACGACTACGCTCTGAGCGCCGTGGGCCTTGGTCCTCAGTTTGTACATGTTTGGTTGGATTTTCTATGTCAGTTAACGTCTGTTCTTCCGTTTGACCCTCCTCTAACTCTACTTCACCATCACCATCTACTTTACCATCAATATCAGCATTGCATTCAAGCTCCTTTGAACCCAAGTCTAAATCCACTGAGTTAAACTGAGACATTTTAGATACCTTTAACTTGCATGCAAAACACATGAATCATCACAGTAACAGTAAATGGTAAATTTGTAGAAATAAATTCCAAAGACTGAGGAAATAGGCATATCAATGTGACAATTAACTTAGATAACCCCAGCTTGAATGTTAAGTCAAACGCCACAACAAATAAACCACAGTAGTAGCATCAAGCCCATATGACACGTAGAAAGGGGGTAGCTTTAAGTGTCCATGCATCCAGAAAGAACCGTCACTTTTTTTTTTTTTTTTTTTGTGTGCGCGCGTCTCTTCAGAATCCACTGTAGTTAAGTTGGAGACGGAATGTCTTTCTATCACAGGTCACGTTGTTGTCCGTAGATAGTGTAATACTCACGTTACCTAAACGTTGCAGAAGCGATCCTTAACGTTCACTCAAACCTGCCAGCCATGTCTGACCATCCACCAAGTTTCCGCCGGCTAACCGCGTTGCTCTGCTGCCCGTGCTGCTTAGTGTCCCGGTGCTCCCTCTCGCCTGGAACCCAGATGACCGTCGCTCGAAGCGTTCTGACACTCTCTGTCTGCATGAGTCGAGGAGTTCCGCGCCATGGTCGATGTTAACCCGTCGGATGATTAGCTCTCATTCTTCTTAGCTTGTCGTCATCTCGTAGTAGTCTAGTGGAAACTCGGTGGGGGGAAAGCTCTTACTGTAGCTACCTCCGCTGATAGATGGTCTAGTCGGCTCAAAAACTGGTGTCAAAGCGGTATTTATTAAAATCAAACCAAAGTAAACATATCCGCGTAGACTTTACACATACATAAACTTAGTAGGAGTACACATTTCACAAAAATAACGCTCGACAACGTAAGAGCTTTGTGCCCTATCAGCGAGGCATTCAAAACCTGGCTTTCTTCTCAGTCCGTGGCTTTGCCTCAACCAGTCCTTTTCCCTCTGAGCAGTCCAGTGCAAGACACGTTATCAAAATAAAAGTCCTTTCGGTAATGCAAAGAAGATCAGTAAAAGTCCATCTTTAAATGCACAAAATGTCCATGAATAGATCAGATGAAGTCCATTTCTGTGATTCAAATAATTATATGACTCAAAATAAACAAAAGGAAGGGTGAGTTAGACAGGGTAATCTACAAACACTACACAATTTACTGTGTACATGGGGTCTAAATTTTTGTTTTCTCCTGACTGTGCGAAACTAACTGCGCACAACTCAACCCCTGATTGTTGGAAACCGCTGTCGGTCAAAGAATTAGCTCACGTGGTTGGCTGCCAGTGTCTTGCCCCTCCTCACAAAATCGTGTTTACAAACACTGTGAACCCATGTATTGAATTTAACTGCTGTCCTCAATGATGTCTTGCGACGCCATAACAAGGCCACAAGCACAAGGGAGAAGTTGCGATAATGGAAATAGCACTAGTTTAAAGTGTGTTTCTGTGTTTGAAATGTGGTTGCCCAAGTCTGTGAAATAGTCCACGATGGTCCATATCTATGAAAAATGAGGGTGTGGATGAACAATGTAATGAACAATATCAAGATTAAAAGTTGTATCTTGTGTTGTTATTGAAGTGTGCATCATTGTGAGACCCCCTGCTGATATCTCCTGCTATACATGGTGACACAGTCACACCAAACGCACACGCGCACGCACGCACGCACGCACGCATGCACACACACACTCTCTCTCTCTCTCTCTCTCTCTCTCTCTCTCTCTCTCTCTCTCTCTCTCTCTCTCTCTCTCTCTCTCTCTCTCTCTCTCTCGCTCTCTGTCTCCATCTCTCTCTCTCACACACACACACACAAACACACACACACACACACACACACACACACACACACACACACACACACACAGGATGCAGAACACAGGTTTAAAGCGTGGCCATTTTTCGAAAACAAAGAGCCCGTTATGGAAAATCAATTTGGCCTGGAAAAATAAACCTCAGCGACCGACTCACATACGTTGCCATAGACACCCCCACACCCCAACAAACCTAACCTCCCGCATACTACCACAACCAGCCCTGGAAATGAAAACAGAGAAAATGAGAAAAAATATGGCAGAGAGAGAGAGAGAGAGAGAGAGAGAGAGAGAGAGAGAGAGGGAGAGAGGACTAACAGAGCGCCTTATCTTTGTCACCACGCCTGGGGACATGTTTTTTTGTTTAGTTTTTTTCGTGGCATAAATACAGTATATAGTGGAGGAGAAGGCCAGTGGAATCGAGTTGAATTGCTCAGGAAACCCTCTATTTGGACTGTAAGCTTTAGGGAAAGATGGAGAGAAGGACACAGAGAGAGAAAGATGTGTGAATGGAAAGAGGGAGGGATGGATGGAGAGAGGGAGGGAGGGGAGATGGTTGGACAGAGAAAGAGAGAGGACGGGGTGGTGAGAAAGACCAACAGAGAAAGGGAGAGGGGAGCAGAGAGGGGAGGAAGGATGGGCAGAACCTGGGGAATGGAAGGAGAGACAGAGATAGAGAGAGAGATATTTGGATAGAGAGAGATAGTTGGAGAGAGAGAGAGAGAGAGATTTGGATAGAGAGAAATAGAGAGAGAGAGAGAGTGAGATGTTCAGAGGGGTCCATTGGAGACAGATAGAGAGATGGATAGAGACAGAGACTTGGAGAGGGAGGGAGAGAGAGATGCAGATATGGAGAGATGAACAGAGAGGGTCTGTGTGTGTGTGTGTGTGTGTGTGTGTGTGTGTGTGTGTGTGTGTGTGTGTGTGTGTGTGTGTGTGTGTGTGTGTGTGTGTGTGTGTGTGTGTGTGTGTGTGTGTGTGTGTGTGTGTGTGTGTGGGTGGGTGTGTGGGTGGGTGTGTGTGCGTGTGTGCGTGCGCGCTTGGCGGCATGTGGCCAAATCATTAATTTCCTGTTGTTGTTGCTGGCGAGCAGGGGTGAATTTCTCGAAAGCGTATTTGTTAGCAGTTAGCAACTTGGGTAGTTGCCAATGGGAAATTGCATTGCAACCAACAAAGCAGCTAACATAGTTAGCAACTACACTTCCGAGAACTGCAACCCAGACGAGTAGCCACAGTGCGTCTGGCCCTTTCCCCTTTTACATGCTGCTAGACTAGACTAGCTCTAGCCGTAATTGTGGAAGCAGCCTTGGCCCAACGTCTCCTCTCTGAAAGCCTGTCTGGAGCTCCGAAACTGATCGATGGGCAAGTTTTTGGGAGGAAAAGCTGAAAGTTTTTGAGGCAGCTACACGTAGTAGCTAGGTAAACTTTTGCTCTTTTTTTCGGTCTTTCTCTCTCCCTGTCTGTATCTATATGCCTATGCCTATGCCTCTGCCTCTGCCTCTGTTGCTGTCTGTCTGTCTCTCCCACGCACACACACGCACACACACACGCATGCACACACACACACACACACGTACGCACGTACAGACACACACATGGACGCACGCATGCACGCACGCACGCACGCACAAACACATGCGTGCA
>NC_085874.1:23002729-23057729 GCF_034702125.1 Engraulis encrasicolus | reverse complement strand
AAGGATACATGGGAGCACTACCACCCCCTCCATCCCCCATGACCACCACCACACCCCAGTCAGGATTGCCCACCTCTAAATATTCCGTAAGTGCCTCGTGAAAAATACATCATAAATACTAATCTGCCACAAACTTTCTCTGGGCAGAACCTCTCTCTCTCTCTTTCTCTCTCTCTAATTAAGACCAGAGGCTTGCACTTGGGCCGTGTCCTTAACAAACCGCTGGACTAAGCATTGTTCTTTTCTTTTTTGAATTTTGGGGTTTGTTTTAGCCTGGCTATTTAAGAAGTGAAAGCAGCCAGTGAATCCTCTCTCTCTCTCTCTCTCTCTCTCTCTCTCTCTCTCTCTCTCTCTCTCTCTCTCTCTCTCTCTCTCTCTCTCTCTCTCTCTCTCCCTCTCTCTCTCTCTCTACCCTGCAGTATAGTCTGACCTTTAGAGGTTGGTGCTCGAAATTACTGGGGCCTGAAGGAGAGAGGTGCGATGTACCCCCCTCCTCCACTACCAACACCAACACCCCCTCCCCCAGGGACGCCGGGGGGTGCAAAGGGGTCACTTGTCCTGGGCCCAGGGAGAGAGGGGGGGCAGAATTGGATCCTCATGACATGGTATGTATTGGGTTTAGGGCTCTCTTAGATGTCTTTGTCCCAGGCCCAGCCGAAGCTGTCAGCGGCCCTGCCCTCACCACCATCCAAAAGGGAAAAAATGAACCGGAACTGTATGTCGAAGGTCAGTGTGTTGAACTAGTAGTTGCTGAAAGTTGTTTGAAGACTAGAAAGACACCCCAATGTGGGTAACACTTTTTTGAACAAACGGTATTAAAACCTAAGCCTTGACTTCTCCCTACTATCTCCCTTTTCACCCTATAAGGAGCCATCTTTGAGTGAAGAATGTAGCTTTTCCATAGGCTCCTAACTGGGTTCTGTATATTATGTCCACTACCTTTTAGGCGCCTCGTCTTTTATCAAATTTGTCGATGCCTTTTACACAAGGACAATTTAGAGATGAAGGGGGCAAAATATTTCATCTGAAGCTTCATTTTTTACACGCAACCTGTCAGGGCCTGAAGATGCAAAAAGTGTGACGTAAAGGCATATGGGACATGATCATATTTTGGCTTTTTTGAGACGCAACCCTAGTCATGTTCAAAACTCCGCACTCTCGAAGGAGTCTTCAGATTTTTGCATCTTCAAGCCCCAATGGTGGGGTCGGCGTGTAAACAAAAGGCACTTGTGGTGAAATATTTTGACGTTTTCCCTCGCAAACGTCGTCGTATAAACAGCCCCTTAAGGACCGTACACACACGTTGCTGCTAGTTACTTGCTCAGCGAATGAACTCAATAGAATGTCAATGTGTTCCAGCGAGACGAGCAGGCGAGTAGGCGAGTACTGTACAAGCAGAGGTGGAAAGAGGACTAAAATATTGTACTCAAGTACAAGTACTGCTACTCTGTTGAAGATGTACTCAAGTGCGAGTAAATTTACCAGTCAAAAAATCTACTCAAGTAAAAGTAAAAAGTAAATAATTTAAAATGTACTTTGAGTAAAAGTAAAAAGTTACTTTTTAACAATCAGCATTTTATGCCTCTAGATGTGCAAGGGGTGCACTGGGTTAGAGGAAGAACAGCTAATGTTGATCTCCTCTGAGTTAAGTGAATCTCCATCGTCAGCCTCCATGTCAGCCAACATCGTTTAAGTGAGAGACAGGTCGCACGCGCCAACTCTTTATAAAATAGGCTACAATTCTAGAGGTTTTTTATTTGTTTGTTTGTTTTTTTACTCAGTAACGCTTGTGCTGTAAAATGTACCGAAGTACATTACTCGAAAGAAAATGTACTTAAGTAAAAGTAAAATTACAAATTTTAAAAAGTAGTTTAAAAAGTACAAGTACACAAAAAAGCTACTCAATTACAGTAACGCGAGTAAAGTAATTAGTTACTTTCCACCTCTGTGTACAAGCGATGCGATGTGGGCGGATCCAGAGTTGAAAGTATTTTAACTTCGAGCGAGGTGAGTAAGCGAGTAACCAATTGCAATGCAGAGCTCGGTACTTCTCGCCTGTACATTGGCAGTTAAAGCCGCAGGAACTTTCAGCGAACGTTCCATGAAAGAGTGGCGAGTAGGCGAGACTAGACTCGCCTACTCGCCAGACTAGACTACTTTTAGGCCACCTTATTCTACTGGACTACCCATTCAGAGTGTATATAACTGGAGAGCAACAGTCCACTACATTCAATGTTTTTAAATTAAACGTTAGGCCTCTAGTTCTAATGTATCTCGATGGGACTACCTCAAGGCATCTTATCAGGACACTTTCCACTTATAGGCGAAATAAGTATTAGGATTTAGATTTTGTTTTTGTTTTTTTTTGTCTATTTATGTGGGTATGTGTGTGTGTGTACTTACTGTATGTGAGTGTGTGTGTGTGTGCATATGGGTGCATATGTGTATGTGTTTATGCTTATATGTTAAGACCTGTTTTTTTGTACTGTATGTATGGGGCTGTGTGCATTTTGAGCTGTCTTGCGATGCATTTTCTGTGTATGCTGGATTATGTGTCTTAATTTCCATTGAAAAATTGCACAGACGAAACCCTTGAACCGTAATACGCTGTAGAGTAGAGTAGAGTTGAGCAGCAGGTGTTTCGACAGGCAATGCAGGCGGCATACGCAACCAGCCCCTGTGGCGAGACGATGACGATTTAAGTGCTCGCGCAATTATTCAATAAATGAGAGGGACGAGAAACACCTCGTCCTCCAATGAATACCATCACTACCATGACTCTCTCCCTCACATTCTCTCTCTTCCTTTCACCCCTCTCATCCTCTCTTTCTTATTATCTCTCCTTGTCTCCCTTTATTACTTGAATCCCTCTTTCCCACTTCTCTCTCTCTCTCTTTATCTCTGTCTATCTCTCATCCTCCCTCTCCATCACCCTTTTCTATAATTCTCTTTCCCTGTCTCTCTTGTTCAATCCCTCTTTCTCACTTCTCTCTCTCTCTCCCTCTCTCTCTCTCCAATAGCTAATTGGACCAGTCATTCCCTTCTTCCATGAGCATTGCAGGCGGTGCTGATGATGACTGCTACTTTACTTCACTTCACTTCACTCCACTATCCTGAAGCCTGAGCTGCATCCTGATCACGCCATCTTTTTTTCTCTCTCTCTCTCTCTCTCTCTCTCTCTCTCTCTCTCTCTCTCTCTCTCTCTCTCTCTCTCTCTCTCTCTCTCTCTCTCTCTCTACCTCTCTCTCTTTTTCTCCTGTTGACTTGCATTGCTGTTCTCACCAAACTCTCTCTCTCTCTCTCTCTCTCTCTCTGACTAGCTCCACCACTCCTACTGGTATTCTTAACCACACCGCACAGTGCGGTACAGCGCGGTGCGGCGCGGTGCGGTGCGGCGCAGCGCAGCGCTCGCGCGGCAGCTGTGTCACTTACATCATCATTATATTTGGCATAATCAGCGGCATTCGGGCAGCACGGGTAATAAGAACACACAGCACACCACACTCGGCAGATGGGATGAGGATGAGGGTGAGGTTAGTGGAGGATAGGACAGAGGAGAGAGGGAAGGGAGGACAGAGAGATAGTGAGAGGGGAGGAGGAGGAGGATTGGAGGATGAGAATGTGGTTAGTGGAGGAGAGGACAGAGGGAAGGGAGGGGGAGGAAGGGATCAGAGTGAAAGGGGAGGAGGAGTGGAGGATGTGGCCGAGGAGGATGAAGGGAGGAAAAGGAGCTAGTGAATGGAGGGAAGAAGTGGAGGATGAGGTAAAGGTTAGTGGAGGAGGAGGGGGTAAGGGAGGAGGATGAAGGAAGGAAAGAGAGGTAGTGAATGGAGAGGAGGAGTGGAGAATGAGGCGGAGGAGGAGAGAAGGCAGGGAGAGGAAGAGGGATGAGTGAGTGAAAGGGGAGGAGGAGAGGGGGATGAATTGGAGGAGGAGGGAGAAAGGGGTGAGGAAGACAAATGAAAGAAGAAAAGAGGAGAGGTGAGAAAAGGAGGAAGAGGATGAAAGGCCATAGGTAGTGGTGGTCCTTCAATGAATCGTGCTCCAGGCGACGTCCCTTACAACGCCCCACCCCTTCCATGGTGGCCCCGCCCTGGAAAAAAACATTTATAATAGCTGACAAAAAAAACACGTAATTGGGTAATAGTGTAGAAATAACACCATACCATTTTAATCATTTCTAATATGCTTATATATTGTAATATGTTTACAACTGCTTTAATTTGTTTTAAGGCGATTTCATTTGGGGGTGTGGTTTCGCAACGGGGCTGTGGTTTTCACGGTGGTGCCGCCCCCTCTCTGGTCCCGCCCCTGCAATATCCCTGAGAACAAGGGGCAAGAGTAGAGGATAGGCTTGTTCGTAACGACGCAGTAAGATTTTTGCTAGGCAGTGAGAATGCGCACTTGGCCAGTTTGATGCATTGTGGTTAGAAAATTCTAACCAGAATGCATCAAACTGGCAAAGTGCGCATGCCCACACAGTAAAAACTTACAAGGATTTCAGAGTAATTTACTGTGAAATCTCACAGTTAATTACTCTGATGTTCTGATACACTATGCTACTGTGATGGTCACATGGCACACAGCAAATTAGTTTGAAATCATTGTATCACTTGCCATTTCTCACCTAACTTGCACATCACAGTATTTTACTGTGCTCTTCAAGGATAACCAGCATGCCAAAGTGATAAACTAGGAAACATCACAGTAAACTACTGTGTGGGCGGAGTATCTATTGAATTATTAGTGCATTGGGGCACAACTTCAGTCATAGACAGGTTGGGCTCTTCATTACAATCACACCTTTCATTGACATTTTCAGCAAATTATTTCATTCTTATTGTCTTGTGGTATACATGTCTACACCCATCATCAGTTAACTGCGTTTTCCCCACTCTCTGTCAAAGAACAGGAGAATGAGCTTATATATATTGGGAGATATACATGACCATCTTCATGACGGTGGGAATATGGTCATTTTTCTTGTGTACCACTTTAAATAGTACAACCCCTACAATAAACACAGAATATAACAAGGAGTAATATTTTGAAGCACACTTAAGATATTCCTTCTAGATAAATGGCTCTCCATAAGTGCATTGCATGATGGGACACGATCTGAAGCCCGTATGTCCTAAGCCCCTCCCCCTCAGGTTGTACATATTGACATGAGGAAGTGAGAAAAAAGGAGATGACCAAGCATGGGAAGACATGTAGCAAACAAGAAGTTGATGACTAAATAGTTTGCTGTAAATGTCCATGAACTCTCTGAAGGCCCAGGTTGTGCTATATGGCAGCCTTGGCCGTTCCTTGCGTTGACAGGCCTGCCCTCTAGTTCCTACCACCTCCGAACGCATTTGGTACACTTCCGAACAACTCCGAACGAGGTCCGAACAAAGTGCTAACTGGTCCTAATCAAATCCGAACAAATGTGAACCTTTTCGAACGTGTTGCGAACAGTTTCGAACAGATGGGGCAAAGCGGCCAATCAAATGCCACGACGTAGTGACGCCGAGCAACCAATCACAAGTGAGATCGCCTTCCCAAACGCTGTACACATGGCGGCTGTTTTGAATTAGCGACTCTGTCAATGACAGAATGCAAACATCGGATATATCAACGCAGGGCTTTTGGTTGGTTCCAAAATCGGTGGTAAGTGGTGTTTTATCATTGTAATCATTAGTGTACGTTTTCATTCCGACTATTTGTTGACTCTGTCGTGAGAATTTAACAGGCGGAGTTATCGCTAACCTATGTTAGCCATGAATGGAGCCGTCGTGTAAACAAACGCTGATAATAAACTATCCTTTATGTTAGTGACATGTAGGCCTATCCCCTTTACGTTAGTGTGATCGGGATAGTACAGTAACATCGTGATTATGTTATTCTTACTGTTCAAAATGCTGGGCAAATGAAGGGCATAAGAAGTTGCGACACGAAATGTAGGCCTATCACATTTTTCACACAGAACTTATCTGTAGTGCCTGATTAATTCTGAAGTAAAACGATATGATGAAGCAGACATTTTGATGGTTGAGCATATTGTGGGCAATTAGTGGCTTAATTTGACATAGTAGCTTAGGGTACAGTTCTGCTGTAGCATGTGTCCATATTTTGGTGTAACTGCTGGATCTAATTTCAAATATGAAAGCAGGGAAATCCACCACTTATTGCCATGGCCTCTGCCTTAGGTATGCTCAGGGCACTTACAACAGTAAGCCCATAATGGAAGGAATGCCATTTTGATGCCAGTCCACTTCAGGGTTTTGTGTGCAATAAGTTTAGTGTTATCTGTTATGAGTTATTAGTGCCTTCCTATATTTTTGTTTTCTGTTTTTCTCCAGTCCACTAATACAAATACACTATCTTTTGCTGGTCATGGCAATGACGCATCACAAGGGAGGCAGGGGTCACAGGCTGAGAGAGAGAACATCTAGCTTTCAACCGTGATGTTGTGGAGGCATGGCCACTTCTGACCATCTCTCTGACCACACTGGAGACAATAAGCTTACCTGCTATTTCCTGTTAGGCTAAGGACACGAGACTGGCCACTATGATGCCATACTCTGGGCTCCATCTATAAGCTGGGTCCTCAGCCTTTAACCTGAAGATGTAAGCGCTGAAGCCCACGCCGTCTTTGCAGCTCAGGTAAGCAACACCAACACAATCCCAGGCACCAGTTCTACTTGTAAATAGTTTCAAATAGAAAAACATGTGAAGTACTCACTTCTTTTGCAAATCACTTGTAATGATGAACTATTTTGTGCTAGAAATTATGGCTATAACAGGCAGTGGCCTAGTATTAAAGCCCACATGATTGATCCGGCCCCTGATCACAGTCAGGAACGATAATGTGGCCCCCAGAGAAAAAAGTTTGGGGACCCCTGGTTTATTGCCAACTACCTTCAGTGTGCTAAGTTGTGATGCAACCCTGAAAGTGAATTTAGAAATGTATGCCACCCCGATTCTCACCAAATAGTATTAAATAACAGCAGTAAACCACTTGGGAGCTCTGTAAAGTATGATCTCTCTCTCTCTCTCTCTCTCTCTCTCTCTCTCTCTCTCTCTCTCTCTCTCTCTCTCTCTCTCTCTCTCTCTCTCTCTCTCACTCTCTCTCTCTCTCTCTCTCTCTCTCTCTCTCTCTCTCTCTCTCTCTCTCTCAGCCCACTCCATCTCGGCGGTTCACTCAATCTCTTCAGGTGTGAGTGGCAGGGGTGAGCCTCCTCGGAAACGGCAGGTCAACGATGACTACCATTACACTTGTGCACAGTGTGGCCCGGCAAAAAACAACACAACAGGCCACACTCAACTGATGGGCCATTGGTACTGTCCTTGTACTGTACTGTCCTGTCCTGCCTCGGGACTCTATTATAGATTGGAAGGAGTCAGTCCATGCAACTGCCTTGTTCTGTAAATTAGGTGAGGATATTGGATAGGTGGACAATGGGATATTAAATGATACACTATATAATTTCTGTGTAAGTATAATGCATACTACACCTAATATAATAATAATTACATGATTATACATTCATTTACATTTTTGGTGCTGTTTTCACGCAACTCTTATGGTGTAAGTAACACAGCCATCCGTTGGGTGGAAGATCCAGGTGCAAATCCTGGCAAGAGTGTCATACAATGCAGCACAAAAATGTATATATTTAGTTATATAGTTTTAAAAAAGAAAATACAGTTGAAAACTTGAGTAGAAGGACGTATAATATTAGTCTGTATGTAAACAGAAAATAAATTCTCTCTTTTCCTCTCTTTTCTCTCTTTCCCCCTTTTCCCCCTCTCTTCCCCTTCTTTCCCCCACCGAGGCAGTCCATTATGCCCCATCTTTGGCCGAATGGTTAGGGAGGTGGACTTAAGATCAGAGAGTTGCAGGTTCTAATCCCTCCTAACCCGGCATTACCCTAGAGACAGTAACCAATGTTGCATATATGTATGTCACTTTGGGTTGCTCCTGGCCATGATTGATTGTAATTACTAATTGTCAGGCCTAATTAGAAGAAGGTCTATGATTGGAAATGTTGCTGGTTCTGCTTCCAATAAATTAAGTTGCAACCAATGTGCTACACAAACACTTTCTTAAGTTGGCACCTGCTAATGCCTTTGTCTTGGATGTGCACGCCAAAACTCCAGCATCCAATTTTAAATCAGAATATTGCCACCTAGTAAACTAGGCTATCTTGTGAAGTGCCATTGCACAATTGAAAGTCAAATGCTGCATGGCATGATTGACATTGCCTACCATCAACCAGGAACAATGGTAGTGCCCAATCAATCTGTCAATTAGTACCTGACCTCACTTGAGTACATAGGACTGTTACAAGTTCATTGAATTACTACCTGCAGCTGCCACATGCCTGATTACTCTGGTCACATGGTTAACTTTCACCTCTATATAAACTCAGACTGTCACAATGCTTGAGTTGCTTGCCTAAATGACTGGTTCGCTGGCTCTCTGTTCGGCTTGTTGGTTAGTGAGCTAACTGACTGACCGACCAACTGACTGTTTGTTGGCCAGCTGGTTGGCTGGCTAAGTGACTCTTTTGGTTGACTGGATGGCTGGTTTGTTAGCTGGCTAGCCATACAACTGACTTGTTTGTTGGTTAGTTGGCTGACTAACTGAGTGTTAGTTGGTTAGCCGGCTCTTTGGCTGGCTAGCTGACAACTGACTCTTTTGGTTGGCTGGTGGACTGGTTTGTTGGCTGGCTAGCTATTTAATTGTTAGTGAGTATTATGGTAGCAGGTATCCTTTTTGGTGTGTTGCTTACTTGATTAAGAAATTTCAGGTTTGTCTAATTATGCTCAACCAGAGTATTCTATGCACACAGGTTAATGTACTATCATCCACGAGACTACAATTATCAAATGGTAATAATATTGCACATATTGCAGATACTTGAGTTTCTCTGTGGTTATGGATAGTTCTGTCTATCAATTCAAGAGCGCAGTGTGATGGACTGGTTCCATGCCACAGTTGTCTCAGTCATGGTGGGGAATGGGAGGTGCCACAATAACATGGTAGCTACCTCTTTTGTGGTGATGAATGGAGGGGTGGGATCATGGTAGTGTGGGTAGGGTGACAGTAACTTACTGTGGTGTGGCCACAGTAAACTACTGTGAGAAGATCACAGTAAACTGTGAGGATGGCCACAGTAAACTACTGTGAAATGAATGCAATTAGTAGCCAGTAAGTCCCTGTGACATCACGGGAATATTTTTTACTGTGCACTGCCTAGCAAAAATCTTACTGCGTCGTCACGACCGAGCCCAAAGAGACTGGCACTTAGCAGGAGGAGGAGAGATAGAGGGGGAAAAAAGAGGAGAGAGGGAGTGAATGGAAGATGTGGAGGAGAGAGACATGAGGAAGATGATGGTGAAGAAGGAAGGAAGATGTCTACAGTATATGGCTGCTGATGGATCACAGAGCGATCCCTGTGCACCACTCCCTCTTATTTAATTAGGGAGACATTTGGGAGCCAGCAAGGGAGAGAGAGAGAGAGAGAGAGAGAGAGAGAGAGAGAGAGAGAGAGAGAGAGAGAGAGAGAGAGAGAGAGAGAGAGAGAGAGAGAGAGAGAGAGAGAGAGAGAAAGAGAGAGAGAGAGAGAGAGAGAGAGAGAGAGAGTACACGCGTACTCCACAGAAGGGAACCTCTGGAGAAAAGAGAGAGAGCGAGAGACAGAGAGAGAGAGAGAGAGAGAGAGAGAGAGAGAACAGAGAGATGAACAAACAGAGTTAGACCTTATTGAATTTTTCGACAGGTATGTTCAAAGACCTTTCCGCAAATGCTCTCACTATATTTGGGACAATGACGTTTCATCAGTAGCTCATGTCAGGGTGACACAATGACGACAGCCACTGCAAATATTGTATGGATTTTTTTGTTTTGTTTTTACTGGACTATCTAAGAAGCATATTGATTGCAGCATATCAGTCGCCAATTTGCTAATTCATTTATGGGTATTAGATGGAGTTGCGCCCACTGATGTACGTACATGGACTGCATTCTTTGGCAGTATTCCATTCAACAGCTTTGAAGCATCCGCGATTGATCTGCGAGGATTCTTCCGCCCTAAATGTCCGCATTCGGTCCTTACCAACACTGACAACCATCGCTGATTGGACGGTGGTTGCATTTGACTGTCAATCTAAAGCACTGGTTCTTAACCTTTTTTTCTTGAAGCACCCCCTAACCTGTGCTCAAGACAAGCCGTGCACCCCCAATCCAAACGTCTACACGTATATATGCACTAAAAATTATTTAAGTGATTAATAACAATTATTCTTGCATTAGACATTAATCAGTACTTTAATGGCTTTACATGGGGACCAAAACATGTTTTCATTTGGTCTTGATGTGGTCTAAATATAATGTTTGGAAGCAGAATTTTGGTCACAACCTCGACACAACAAAATCCTGCGCACCCCCTGAAATCTCTGGCGCACCCCCAGGGGGTGCCCGCACCCCAGGTTAAGAACCACTGATCTAAAGAATACTATAAGAATAAGTGTCGATCAAGTCAGCTAACAATGCTCATTGGTCATTTAAATAATTTAAATAGCTGTCTGAAATAAAGGGTCAGCAGAAAAAGAATATTTGGCTTGTTTGAAATGGACAGGAAACTACTATTTGCCCGAAATAGAGTAGACTCGGCAAGAATTGGCAAGGAGATGCACTGGCTCAAGTGTCTTAAGAGATGAATGGGAATTGGCGATTTTCTTCCGATTTCTGCGTCTAGTCCCACCCCCTGCCATTGCTTCACTTCAGATTAGAACACATGCTATCTCTTCTATTCAGTATCAATGGTTGCGCCCTCTGACGTCTGAGCCCCCCCCAAAAAAGATCTTTGACCCGTTTATTCAAATTAGGCAGCATATTGTGTGTGTGCGTGTGTGCTTGCGTGCGTGCGTGCGTGCGTGCGTGCGTACGTGCGTGAGTGAGTGAGTGAGTGAGTGAGTGAGTGAGTGAGTGAGTGAGTGAGTGAATGTGCATGTGCATGTGCATGTGCATGTGCATGTGCATGTGCATGTGCATGTGCATGTGCATGTGCATGTGCATGTGCATGTGCATGTCAGTGCCAGAATGGGATAATCTGTCACAGATCCAGGGAAACTAACCCAGCTCTCAAACAAAAAATCAGTGATCAAATGGGAAAATTCATTCATGTGTGCATAATGAATGGGACTCTTCTTAACACTGCATGATGTGACACCAAGCTAAATTACACTTAGTTATTATAATGGAATCAAAGACACATTAAAACTTTTTGCTCTCCCAGCACCAAAGTCTAAATCACTATCAAGCCTTCAGCCATTGCATCCACAATCTGATCTGAGCCATCATCAGTGATTGCATTCTGTTGAAACAGGTGTTTGTTCAGACCTGTTAGCCATAATTGCCCGCTAAAGGTAATTGGTTCATAAGCATTCCAACTTTTACAGCTTTGTATCTGATATACCTTCCTCTGGAACATTGTTTTTAATTGATGAGAGAGAGAAATAATAAAAACAAATCAATCATGAGTTGTTATAACATACTTGCAGGTCTACCATTGTCTGCCAGTGTGGTGGCTTCGACTGAGATCCGGCTGACTCTCGCCTGTGGTCCGGCAATCACACAGCCTCCACCATTGGTGTGTGGACAGATAGGGATGCCCCTTTGCCCTACTGCCCTAATGCCCTAAAAGACCTTTTTTTTCTTGGATTTAAAAAAAAAAATACAATGTAATGTGATCCATGTTGATGTGATCATAAGAATGATTGACGATTAAATAATGTGGGGTGATAATATAATATAATATAATGTACTATAATACAATACAATACAATACAATATAATATAATATAATATAATGTATCATATCATATCATATCATATCATATCATGTCATATCATATCATATCATATCATATCATATCATATCATATCATATCATATCATATCATATCATATCATATCATATCATATCATATCATATCATATCATATCATATCATGTTGCCTCCCAAAATGGAGTGCACGCCATTGCATGCACTGGCCTCCACTCTCTCTGCATTCAGTGCCAACTAAGACTTGGGGGGTGGGGGGGGGGTATATCTCAAAGCTTCCAAAGAGCTAAAAAAAAAATGGGACATACTGCAACCAGAAACAAATAGAGAAGGCAGCAGGAAATGAATTCCATGTACTCCATGGACACACGCTGACTTCCCCTGGCCCACCTTGCAGTCTTTTCATTCTCTACCTTTCTCTCTCTTGTTCTCTCTCTCCCTACAGGATTCCACATTCTCTCTAATTATGTTTCTACGCTCTCTCTCTCTCTCTCTCTCTCTCTCTCTCTCTCTCTCTCTCTCTCTCTCTCTCTCTCTCTCTCTCTCTCTCTCTCTCTCTCTCTCTCTCTCTCTCTCTCCCTCTGTCCTGTTCCGATCCTCTATTCATCTTTGTGTCTCTCTGCCTCACTCTCTTCTGCTTTCTCTTACTCTTCCATTGTCTTGCAGGTCTCCTTTATTACACACGGTACAAAAGAAGTCCCCATGTATTCTAATAGTCTATTTTGCTGAGTAGGCCAAAAAAATGGCACATAGAATTGCAGGTTTAAATGAGGCCTTGATGTGTCAGGTTTTATGTCTGAGCTCCATCTCTCCTGCCGCCATTTCCTTGGCACACAACACAATTTACCGTTGCCTTTTCACCACTGACAATTTGTGCACTATGATATACGTATGTGTATTCGTGGGGAGTGATATTATCTATTTTGTTCAAGGAAGGACATTAGGGAGTTCTCCTTAGTGCTAGCGTTCTTAGTCATCTTGCTAGACGTTAATGGGCTATAATGTCTAAGACATGAAAATACACAGTACACCGTTTATTGAAAAAGGTAGGAAAAAAGAGAGAGTGAGATACGACAGCCTGGTGCTATCCTGCTCTCATCGACTAAACACAGGGTATGTACGTATGGCTAGAATACCAATGACTGCCTAGTCCTTGGCTAAAGTTCTTTTCATGTATTCTTGCACACCTCCTTCGGCCAGGTGCATAGGAGTGGAACCCCTGTGTCAGTCACCAACGTATAAAGACGAGAAAGCTCCCACACACTGGTCACATTTGCAGAGTTAACTTGCAACGTTTCGGTCTACTGACCTATTTCAAGCAATTCAATTGCTTGAAGAAGGTCAGTAGACCGAAACGTCGCAAGTAAACTCTGCACATGTGAACAGGGTGCGGGAGCTTTCTTGTCTTTAGTCCTGGGCTAAAGCCACCGTTTTCTAGCCGAGTAAATGAAAAAATATTTTGAGTTGGCCTTGCTCTGGTCCTTATGATCTCCACAACAGGTACCAGCCCAGGCTCACCTATCCCAATGCAAGTTGGACAGTGGAGACTGCGGTTGATTGGTCATCACATTGACCAAGGCAGTGCAAAGAATGGTGGGGGGCAGGGGGCTCTGTCTTGAATCCTCAGCAGTCATTGGTGTAAAAAGCTATTAGCCTTAGTGTGAGAAGCCCTTTGCAGTTTGCAACAAGAGCAATCACAGAGAGCAACCTGCATTCAGGGAATTCGGTCGTACCCGTCCGTCTGAAGTGTGCTTTCGGATAATCTCCGTCTGAAGGGGTAGAAAGCCCTTCGCTGTACCCCTACCCCTGTGTCTTTACGTGAATTGAGACGCCACTACCCCTACACGTCGGCCTGCAAAACGGAGGGGAAGGGGAAAGGCGTAGGGCTAAGGGGTGTAATGGGATTCAGCCTATGTGTTTTGCATCCCCCTTCAAGAGGGCACGGACATTGCGGGCAGACAGACAGACAGACAGACACAGTCCATGGCCATGTCCATGCACAATCACACTAGATCAATATCACACAGCATCAGCATAGTTTGCCACTGAACACAATATTATTCGCAGTTCATTATACAAATATTAGCAATCAACAGAGCAAGTCTTTGCCATTTTCAACATCCCCCTAGTGGGAGTTCACATTCTAAGCTAGATAGATACACCCACTGGCTGTTGCAGGGGTTATTTTGAGTCTCACTATTAAAACAGCATGCAGACAGTCTCACAAGATGTTCAGCTTCAGACAGGCCCGCCGTCAGGGGGGGGAACAAAGGAGGGCCTGCAGTTTTCCCGGGCTCAGGGAGATAGGGGGCCCAGAATCGGGTCCCCAATACATTGTATTGATTGGGTTTGGGGCCCTTTCAGATGTCTCTGTCCCGGGCCCAGCTAAAGCTGTCAGCGGCCCTGGCTCCAGAAATGCTGTTGCAGTTCAGTAATGGGATTCCGTGCGGCGGTGTACGGCTCATTTCTGAGGCCAGTAATCCTTCGAATAGCCTTGAGAGTCACATCGTTTTCCCGCCAGAAAATCTCCCCGGCATCGCCTTTTGTCTCAGCTCCGTTTCCATTTTTTTCGGACTTAGTTTTTTTCTTTCTCTATTTCTTTTTTTAAGCAGTGGGGATGGATGGAGATGGTAGGGATGGAGGGGGGGGAGGGATTGTGCAAGATGGTGGGAAGAGAGAGAGAGAGAGAGAGAGAGAGAGAGAGAGAGAGAGAGAGAGAGAGAGAGAGAGAGAGAGAGAGAGAGAGAGAGAGAGAGAGAGAGAGAGAGAGAGCTTGAAGAAGAGAGTGTGTGTGTGAGAGAGAGAGAGAGAGAGAGAGAGAGAGAGAGAGAGAGGGAGGGAGGGAGGATGAGGAAAAACCAGACAGACGAGTAGAAGGAAAAAAACTGAATGTGGATTAATGGGAGTCTGGAGGGGAAGATTTACTGAAGATGTTATTGATCTCTTTATTTCTGAAATAATTTCTTCCACGCCTCGACTCCTCTGGCCACTCTTATCATTGTTTGCCAAGAGCCGAGCCGGGGGCCTGGCGGGGTTTTGCTCTGCTCCGCTCCGCTCCGCTCCACTCTGCTCTATCGCAAACTCTTTCCAAGGACTAACGCCCTTCATAGGCTGAAGGTCCGACTTGCCGGACAGTTGGTGGGGGTTTATGAGGAGACTGTTGGACCGAAGCAAATATATAAACAAACAAATAAACAAACAAACAAACAAAAAAACAAGGATGCCAGATGGTTTTTAAAAAATAGATAAACAATGACCGTGCATATACTGTGGCTGTGGCCAACAGATAGCAAGCTATGCAGTAAAAAAACCTTACAAATCTTAAAGACATACAGAATAATTGCTGTTTAAGCTTACTTGATAGCATGACCTCTATATTTGTGTAAGTAGCCTATTGATGGTGAAACCATAGCATGCTTGCACTGTCTACACAAGGCAAAGCTTACATATTTTTTAACATATATTAACCTACAAAACTGCTATTCAAAGTGTTGTTTATTGTGTAACTGTTTTGGAGTTCAGCATTGCGGGAATTATAGAGAACTGCAAATGAATTCAAATCTGCAGCTTCAAGCATGGGGAATTACTGGTTAACATCACTGAATACAAATGAGAGGTAGAATCTGCATTTGGGAGTTTTTAGAGGCTGCCCAACAGCTATATTTTGGGTTCTCTCAATTTCACACTTCGACACGCTTTCAGTACATATCCCTATTGTTTTCAATAGAAGATTTAATTTTTCCCTACACCCTGTTACACCAAATAGCTACAGTGGAGCAAAATGTGAAAAAAATATTAACTTTATGTATAGGCCTACTGAAAGTGTACACTAGTGAAGTCTGGGGTTTGACTGTACAACTTATCCGATGTGAAAACAGATATCCTTATGAGACAATAAAAAAATATCTACAATGTGAATACAGTGCACAATTTTTTACATACAAAAATAGCATACAACTGAATCAATGGAATCTAAATTTCTGAGGCTTACACAGCACAGGTAATGTCTGACCTCACATTTTAAAAGCCAAGTGAAGGATCCAAATAAAAGGTATTAAAGGAAATCAATCGAGTGAGAACCATTTTTGTTTACATTTACTCATTAGAACACTGTATTCTGAGTAGTAGGCTGCCTTTGATATGCACAATTTAAGGCAGGGATGGGCAGCTTTCATGATAAGGATATCCACATTTTTTCATTGCTACCTTTGGGG
This sequence comes from Engraulis encrasicolus, assembly GCF_034702125.1. Classification (NCBI taxonomy): domain Eukaryota; kingdom Metazoa; phylum Chordata; class Actinopteri; order Clupeiformes; family Engraulidae; genus Engraulis; species Engraulis encrasicolus. The sequence goes on along the minus strand of NC_085874.1, from coordinate 23,041,678 downwards.
GGGGTGGGAGCACATGGCCACGGATCTGACTGCTTCTCACAGACTTTGAGGTGCAGTTAAATTCTTACTGACAGCCAATGTTGTTTGGAAGGAGTAGGAGTGTTCTCTGTTGGATTGATTCAGCAGTGGTTATTTCTTATAAATATCTTGGTATTTGGCTAGACCAAAAACTCACATTTGAAGTGCATATCAATAATCTTTTTTTTAAAAAGCTAAAACCTGTTGGTTTTTATTTTCATTTGAAAAAATGTTTTTCATTTTTAGCAAGAAAAGGCTGGTCCAGAGTACATTTCTCTTAATGTTGGATTATGGTGATAAAAAATATATGCATGCACCCTTGAGTTTCCTCAAGAAGCTGGATGCAGTTTATCATTAACAGGTGCCGCCTCAAGATCTCACCACTGTGATCTATACTCTAAAGACCAATGGCTATCTTTGTATTTCAGGTAGGCCTATACATTGCACATGTTACTTTTTATTGCTAAGGCATTGTTGGGCAAACTTTTTTTGGGTTACTTGTTACTTCAGTCTTGCAATCGTCTTACTGAATTAGGGAAAACAGGCTTGTCTTTTGATGCTCCATACCTATGGAATGATTGCATAATGTATTGTTCATTTGAGACGTTTAGGAGGGCCAATACTGTATGCACAGAGGAACGTCATTCTTTCTAAGATTCTTTGGTCCGAGTTCTGTGTGGTGGTAATCCACCAGGTGACATCCCTCCCCTCTGTTGGTGCACCTGGGCCCAGTAGTCCTTTACAAAGCCATTGGTTTCCCCATTGATCTCCCTTATCTGATTGTCCTGAGAATTCAGAGGCATATTGAGTGAGGACGGGAGCCGGCTCCATCTTAATTGAATCCCCCTGTGCCTGTGCTGTGTTCCCTCGGATCACTGCATTTATGCATGTTTCTCCTCCCTAGGCTAGCAGTCATCAGCCCTCCTGATGATGGAGAAGAAGTACTCTGTGTGTGAGTGTGTGTGAGAGAGAGAGAGAGAGAGAGAGAGAGAGAGAGAGAGAGAGAGAGAGAGAGAGAGAGTGTGTGAGTGAGTGTGCGTGCGAGCATGCGTGCTTGCGCGCGTGCGTGCGTGCGTGTGAGAGAGAGAGAGTTTGTGTGTGTGTGCGTGCGTGCGTGCGTGCGTGCGTGTGTGCGTGTGTGTGTGTGTGTGTGTCTGTGTGTGCGTGCGTGCGTGTGACTAGTTAGAAAGGTAATGATAGAGACAAGAGAGGCGAAAACATGATTAAGAACCAATAAACAGTGGGGTTGTGTGCAGAGGCGTAAAGGGAGGAATATACAGTATGCAAAAGAAAATCAAAGACGGGGAGAGAAGACAGAACAAGAGTAATGATAGATAAGCCGAGAGTGGAGAAGGAGGGGAGGTACAGTAGAGATGGAAGGTAATGAGGGTGATGTGAACATCAAATGGAATTCATGAATGTACCTCCTCCTGACACTCTCTAAAACAGCATGAGGAAAAAAAATATCCATGAAAATAATCACTACATTCATTGACAGGATAAACAAGTGTGCACAAAAAATAGTTCACTGTAGATACAGTACAAAAGTGTGTGCGTGTGTGTGTGCGTGCGAGTGTGTGCATGTGTGTGTGTGTTTTTATTTTACCATTTGTTTTATCTTAATGTTTTAATTTTTCTTTGACTCTAATTTCTTTCTTTCTGTCTTGTTTCCTTTCTTTTTGCTTTGAATTTCTTTTTTGTGAAGCACATTGAGTTGCACTTGTAGGCTGTATGAAATGCGCTACACAATTAAACTTGCCTTGCCTGTGTGTGTGTGTGTGTGTGTGTGTGTGTGTGTGTGTGTGTGTGTGTGTGTGTGTGTGTGTGTGTGTGTGTGTGTGTGTGCGTGTGTGCGTCTGTCTGTCTGTCTGTCTCACTGCCTGCCTGTTTGTCTGTCTGTGACTGTCTCTGTATGTGTCTTTGTTTGTGCACATGTGCATGTGTGCACTTGTGTGTGTGTGTACTGTACTGCCAGTGGCGGTACAATGAGTTGTGTCCCTGTACGACGCCCCCTATGACGCCCCGCCCATTTCGCGGTGGCCCCAGTCCCATCAAAAATCCAGAGCAAAAAAACATTCATATAACATACAAAAACATGAATAGTAGTGCTATCAATACACCAATATGATAATAGAGTTGAATTAACACTTTTAAAAGATTTTTAGTATGTTTATAAGTATTTAAACATGTTTTAACAATTTTAACGTGATGTCATTTTGGGGTGGGGTTTCACGTCTGGGCGAGGGGTTTCACATGGTCCCCGGTCTGCCCATCCCTAGGACCGCCTCTGTGTATAGCAAATACACAACATAATGTATGTGGGACTTGTGTTGTTTTTGGTGGGCCCGGCCTGGTGTCCATTGTAGCGATATTAAAAGGACCTAACATGACTCTCGCCAGCTAGTATGTTTCTCCACAGTACCACTGGGTATACCCCACAACTGACATTTTTCGAATGATGCTCTTTAAAAAAAATCCTTGCATGTGATAGGATAAACAACCTGTCCTCATCTTTACCGACGTGCCATTTCAGCAACTCACAGTGAACTCCAGCCGTGACGCTGTTGAGAACAACAGGAGGAGAAAGAGCCATAACGCCTCCCATCGATGGAAAATCCCACCCGACCCGACGACCCTGATTGGCTCATTCGTTCAGGAACGACTCTGACATTCATGAGCCTCAGATGGTTGTGTGAGGAAAATGGAATGTCCTTGCATGTAATTTGGCGAAATGCAGCCAGATGACATTAGAATAGAGTAGTACGGTAGTCATTGTAATTCCAGCGTGAAAATTGCCTTTGGTCTCACACTGGACTCGCTCATGTCGCGCTTGGTATATATTCGTGCCTTTAGTAGATGTTTGTGTCTCCTTACAATATGTGATCTGTAGCGCCTCCCTCAAGTCAGGGTAGCCTACAGTCTAGGCCTAGCCTTGATCTTAGACCAGCTCACCATGCAAAAATAGTTTGGCCTTGGTTGGTCCCGTTTACATGCTAGCAGCTTGATCTGCCACTGAATGGGAAACAAGGCCTGAGCCCACTCGTATCCATATAAATGCAATACTACAAAGGCCTTCAATGCTGCCAGTTTTCCCACTTCATTCCAAGAGGGTTTTTTCTTTCTTTCTTTCTTTCTTTCTTTCTTTCTTTCTTTCTTTCTTTCTTTCTTTCTTTCTTTCTTTCTTTCTTTCTTTCTTTCTTTCTTTCTTTCTTTCTTTCTTCTTGTGGCTGTCAAATGATCCCCTGCTCACTTGCTGATGTTGTGTGATTTTTTTACCCCCCCATGTTGCTGTCATTGATTTTTCACTGCTCATTAATACTTTGTGGGAAAGCAAATATGATATTGATGTCTGAGTGATCTTTTTTCTTTCCACCGTTTTCTTTTTAAAAGTAGTTTTATATTTTTACCACTGTGGTGCAACCTCAGTGTTTCGCCCAGGGAGCTCTGTCGACTTTAAACACAGTTTATGCCGGGTTATATAACAGGGCATGAAAGACGTATCAAATCGTATTGCTTTTAAGGGCCTTTTTTTAAAGGATGTGAGGGTCTGAATATTTGGTGGTTGCCCAAGGTCCAACTTTTACACTTGTACCATGCATCTGGTTGTTCTCATAGTAAGGTGCCTCTGATGCCTCCAAAACATGGATAAGAGAGAGTGACTATTTCAGGAACACATCACAGGGGGCCCCAGAATGAGTTGTTAAAGTGATACTGTCCCATTTGGAAATAAGCTTATTTTACACCTCTCCTGGAGTTAAATGATTGAGTTTTACCTTTCTCCTCTATTGTCAATCGTACTCTCTCAGTATGGCAGTGCAAATGTTACCTCTAATCTAGCAGTTAACATTGAGTCCTATGAGACCAGTTAGCTGCCAGCTGGTTTAGCAGGACTGAATGTTAATTGCTAGCTTGGAGGTGAAGTTTTCACTGTCATACTCAGAGAGTGGCTGGAAGTACAGGAGAAAGGTAACGCTCAATCATTTTACTCAAGGAGATGTGTAGAATACGCTTATTTCCAAAAAAATAGTATTAGTATTACTTAGTTAGTATTACTTTAACCCGGAATATGTGTCTGATCTTGGGGGGGGTGGGGGCACAGTTTCTAGCCATGCCGCTGCGGTCGACTAAGCCATGTAGATGGATGAGGAAATTGAATTTTGCTCTGCGTCTTTCACTGAGCTGTGCTGCTGACCCATTATCACCACTGTCACACTGTCCAGACGTTCACTTCCCATTTAGTATGGCCACACATTGTATGTGCAACAAATTCAGTCAACACAATACTTTTCGCGTATATTGAGTATTAAGACAATCCGTTTAGCATTTCCAACAAAGAGGGCTTTAAGCAATGACACACCACCAGTAATGTTGCAAGGATACAATGATACAAAGAGTTACTTGTCACATGCACAGAATTACAAAGGGAATGAATTGGCGAAATTAAAATTGGCATGTGAGTCAAGCTATGGGTGGTCTAATCTTCAACCAGTACCAGACGAAGGACTGTCATGAGCGCGAGCTAGAAACACTCTTTGCATCTCCCTCATAGAAATGGGGTGACAATAGGGGCGGTGGTGACTCCGGTGGTAGAGGAGTCGTCAGAAGGTTGCAGGTTCGAGCCCCGCTCTGCCTCGCCCCATCGATGTGTCCTTGAACAAGATACTTAACCCCAAGTTGCTCCTGGTGGCAGGGTGATACCATGCATGGCAGCCACTGCCACCGGTGTGTGAATGTGAGTGTGTGAATGGGTGAATGTGAGGCATGCAATGCAAAGCGCTTTGAGTGCTCGAAGGAGTGGAAAGGCGCTATCAATGCAGTCCATTTACCATTTACAATACGAGTACAAGCTTTGAAGTTTACAAAAGACAGGCTAATAATAGATTAAGATAAGGGATAGGTGATGGATACCTTTGATGAACTGAAGTGAACTCATATAACATTATGTAACACATTATACAGCACCATGTAGAATGCGTAATGAGCTTTAATGCCTTCCTACCATTGATCTGCAACTGATACTTACAGATACTCAGTGGAAAGTCAGGCTTAATATGGCCCTGACGTTAATTGAAATAACTTGTCTCAGAATGGTAGCTGTACAACCGGAGTCCCTCTGTCTGCGCAGCCCTGGAGTCCCAAGGTTATTTTCTGAGCAACAAAGCCCTTGCAGAAGGAGAAATAGCAGGAGCCAGAGGAGCCACAGCAAGACAGCCAGCCGTAATGGTACAAACAAACTCAAAGGATACCAGAAGCGCTAAAGTGTCTGGTTACATTTGCGCTCTGTCAAGAGGCGGTTATGAAGGGAAAAGTGTAGCTCCGGCTCCCTCGAACATGAGCGAAACATGAGCACTCCCACCGCTCATTTTACTGAGGTCCTGTACAGGAAGGGAAATAATTCCATTTTTTAAACAGACCACAAATTGTAAAAGTGTATATTTACAGGTGCATAGGTGCAATAATTCATTTTCTAAGATTAATTTAACCAGGGAAAAGACCCATTGAGATTATGGGAGTCTTTATTTTGCCAAGACAGTCGAAGAGAGTCAGGAAGCAGGAAATTGTGTGTGTGTGTGTGTGTGTGTGTGTGTGTGTGTGTGTGTGTGTGTGTGTGTGTGTGTGTGTGTGTGTGTGTGTGTGTGTGTGTGTGTGTGTGTGTGTGTGTGTGTGTGTGTCGCCGGTATAGCATTCGAGTGTCTAACCGATTGTGAGACTGGGCCAGACCCATTGAGATTAATAATCTCATTTGCATCCTGAACAAGAGGCAGCACAGGATTACACAATTAACATTTCAAGATGAGGATACATCATGTAAGCAATAGATCTTGTTTAGTAACAGAATCAACAATCATCATATTTCAAAAGGAAGCCCTATTGTTGGGCATTATGGATTTTTTTGAAAGTACAATATAGAAACCTTATCTCAAAGGACATGGAAGATTTGCCTACATACAGTGCAAGCTCTTCACCACATATATGACACAGGTACAGGTAGGCCTACAGTTGTGAAAGTTACAGTGATGACCCACTCTTATACTCTTCATCATCCAATCAAGAGTGTGTGTGTGTGTGTGTGTGTGTGTGTGTGTGTGTGTGTGTGTGTGTGTGTGTGTGTGTGTGTGTGTGTGTGTGTGTGTGTGTGTGTGTGTGTGTGTGTGATCGCTGCCTATGACTGAATGTATGTATGTATGTATGTATGTATGTATGTATGTATGTATGTATGTATGTATGTATGTATGTATGTATTTATGTATTTATGTATGTACACTATGTGTGTGTGTTATGTTTAATATGTTGTGCATTAATGTGCATGATGTCTTGTGTACTGTGCATTTTGAACAGTATCTGCTTGACGCGTAAATATACTCTACTTTAGACCTTTGACAAGGCGAGTTTGCTTCCTTGTAGTTTTTATAGACCATTTTTCATGTGGAAAGACAATGTGGCGGCTAGTAGCCTATGGTCTTCTCTTCTGTGCTGCATGTTGGAGAGAGAGGGAGAGAGAGAGAGAGAGAGAGAGAGAGAGAGAGAGAGAGAGAGAGAGAGAGAGAGAGAGAAGGGAGTATAGCTACAGTATTCAGAAGGTGAGTTATGGCTTGTGTAATGTATATTTGGTGCTCTCGCTCGGTCACTCGCTTGGTTGCTTCCTCGCGCTCTCGCTCACTCATCCGTGGTGCTGACAGTTGTGCCGGCTCTTGGTGCAGGTGGCTCACCTGTGATGTTGACACGTCATGGTTAATGTATACACCAGAGAAACACCTCCATCTCTGTTCTTGCTCTTTTTACTTACTTTAACTTTTTTACTCTCTTTCTCTCTCTCTCTCTCTCTCTCTCTCTCTCTCTCTCTCTCTCTCTCTCTCTCTCTCTCTCTCTCTCTCTCTCTCTCTCTCTCTCCGCCACTTTCTCTCTTTCAGCTGGTTGCCGCTTTTTTTCTCCCTCTACCTCATCCTCAATTCATTTTTCCACACAGACACACACAGACACACACACACGCGCGCGCGTGCGCGCACACACACGCACGCGCACGCACATGCACACATACACACGCACACATACACATAGGCTACACATACTGTACTCATACACACACACACATCTGTTGTAAATGTAACAGTAATCATCTTTTTTGATTTGTCTTGTTATTTGTATGCAATGTTAATGTTATGCAATGGCAAAACTGTCCTATGAATGAATCAGAATTACAATTTGAAATTGAGAGACAGACAGACAGACAGACAGACAGACAGACAGACAGACAGACAGACAGACAGACAGACAGACAGACAGACAGACAGACAGACAGACACAGACACAGAGACATGAGTTTGGAAGTACATCAGATGAACTCCAAGATACACAAATAGAGGAGACAAACAGGGAGGGTTGAATAGCGATGAATAGAGAGAGGGAGAACGAACGAGCGAGAGAGAGAGAGAGAGAGAGAGAGAGAGAACGAACGAGCGAGAGAGAGAGAGAGAGAGAGAGAGAGAGATGAAGAGGCATTTGGAGGTGCTCACAGCTGAGAAAGAAAGAGGGAGAGGAGGAGAGACAGGGGCGGGATAGAGACGTTGAAGGTGCAGAAAGTTGTGTGTCGCGGAAAAGAGAGAGAAAGAAAGAGGGAGAGAGAGAGAGAGGAGGAAAGAGAAGATGGAGGGATAGAGAGGCATCTGGAGGTGCTGACAGCTGTGTGTTTGCGGAAGTTGAGCTGTCTTATCCCAGGAGTCACACCCACAGCCCTCCATTAGCCAGTGTACTATAACAAAGTGCTCCACTCACAGATTTAATATTTCATATGGCTCCATTTATACACACAGTTGCACATGCGCACACACGCACACATGCATGCACGCACGCACGCACACATGCTCACACACACACACACACACACACACACGCACAGAGAGAGAGAGAGAGAGAGAGAGAGAGAGAGAGAGAGAGAGAGAGAGAGAGAGAGAGAGAGAAACATAAGTGTACAACTGGATACACACACACACACACACACACACACACACACACACACACACACACACACACACACACACACTTGTGATTGATGTACTGTAACTACATTAGGCCTGGGGCAGTGGGGAAGCTGGCCAGAGACGTTACAGAAACTGCGGAAATGGCATTGTGCGGATAGCTTATTTACCGTGTAGAGTGGAGAGATGGGGCCTTCACCAGATCTGGACTGGTGGAGAAATACTAGGGCCCGGGCACTTTTGGCATAAAGGGACACTGTGCAAGATTTTTACTTGTTTATTTCCAGAATTCATGCTGCCCATTCAGTAATGTTACCTTTTTCAGGAATATTTACCACCACCAACAAATTCTAAGTATTCATCATGACTGGAAAAATTTCACCTTTCCTACATGAAAACAGGGATCTTCTCCATGGTCCGCCATTTTGAATTTCCAGAAATAGCCATTTTAAGCTGAAAAAAGGAGTGTACTTGGGCCATACTAGAAAATATTAGTTTATTACTTAGTAAACTTTCATGAAAAGGTCAAATTTGGCAATATAGGCGACATAGTTTCAATGAGCAGCATAGTTGCAGTACCTTTTTTTGACCATTTCCTGCACAGTGCACCTTTAAAGGGGCCCCTCATAATCAGCAGTGCAGAATTGATTTCTCAGTGGGCCCTGCACCCTCCTGGGCCCCTATTTTCAGAAAGGTTTAAAAAAAAAATACCTTTCTGAAAATAGGGGCAAAGGAGGGTGCAGGGTCCACCAGGAAATGCCCGCTATGCCAGATGGCCATAGCCTGGTTCACACCAGACGGTGTATAGCTTTCCTGTTCATCTTTAAAGAGTCAATATAGTCTCTAATCTGTCTTGTGACTCCTCAATGTGAGTTACCGTTTATATTTAAGAAATAAATGCTCCGTCTATTTTCTGTTTGGAGATGGAGCGTGCTCTATGGCTATGTACCAGACGGTAGTGTGTGTAGCTCTGCTCCGCCAGTGGGCGCCAAGCTAAGATGGCGAGTCCAGCCCGGGCCTTCACATTGCCAAAGCTGTGAAGGTGCAGTATGGGCGTGTCGATGCTCCATCACAGCCTTGGCTGACGGTAGGGACACATAGGAGGCAAAGCGAGCTAAGCGAAGAGAGGCGAAATCCAACCGTCATCAAGTTGTCGTGGCGAATCAAATGGAATGGAACAGTTATGTTGTTGATTTGATTGGGTCGCGGCAGGCGAATTCGCTCCTCATTTGCATAACATTAAACTTTCTTCAATAATTTCACGTCGCTTCGCGCCTGCCTTCGCGCCTGCCTTCGCGCCTGCCTTCGCCTGCCTTCGCCTCTCTCATAGGAATGAATGGCAAAGTTAGCAAATTTGTGTGTGTCCCTACCGTGAGTGAAGAGGATTGCTGGCTAGGGAAAGGGGACCCAGAATTGTCTCTCAAACTGCAAGACGCAAGTAAAGACTCTTAGACTCTTCTCTTTCGTGACTACACTACCTCTACTACACTAATGCTTGAGATGCAGCAGTCCCGGGCTAGACTCTTTGACATGGTGTGTATGTGTGTGTGTGTGTACTTTACTTAACCCTGTGCTAATGTACTTGTAAAAAAAAAACTAACCCTACTTAGCATCTGCACTTATTGTTGAGTATATTTCCGGTGCACTATGTCTTTGATTGTACTGTTAAAGGAGCACTCCTGCCAATTTCAATATGCTGTTGTATTGCTCACACTACCCTTGACTTGTCAGTACCTGGTGATGCTGCATTTTGGCATTTTTTGTTTACATTTTAAAAAAAAGCATTTTTATTTATTCCCAAAAATATCCAAAAGGTTATGCAACATCAGCAGGCAGCTAGCAAACAGCGATACCTTTTGGGAAAATATTTGGAGTAGGCTTATGTTCATTTTTTTAAATGCAAACAAAAGTTGCCCCCATTAGAATAGCTCATATCTCGGAAAGGGCTGAGCCAAAAACTGCGGCGTCACCGGGTACTGACAAGTCAAGGGTAGCGTGAGCAATACAACAGCATATTGAAATTGGCAGGAGAGCTCCTTTAAGTCGCTTTGGTTAAAAAGTATCTGCCTAATGCAATGTAATTGGGAACCCCATCACATTGTGTAGGCCTATGTATTGAGAGGGGGCCCTCTCAGATGGTTTTGTCACGGGCTTGCTCAACGCTGTCAGTGATACTGGTGAGGAGGGGAGGAGGAAGAGGAGGATTGATTATTGGTGGAGGAAGGGCAGGAGTAGGAGGAGAACAAAGAGCACAGATGAAATAAATAGAATATCCATAGCCCTATATATACAGAGGAAGAGGACAAACCCATGTGATGTCTCCCATAGATTTGATCACACAGCAGAGGCCTGAATTGAAGCTTGCAAGTGCCCCCATATTTGCCAATACACTATAATATAAATGACAGTTAATCATAGTATCACTCTTTTTTATTACAGAATTCACTTAAGTAAAATGGTGGTGATGCACACATCTAATAGGCGCAGGAAAAAGAGGGTCATAAAAATATATAAAAAATAAAGCTAAAACATGTGCACTGACATTCCATTCCAATGTGCAGGTTCCATTTATTTTCTAACAGAAATGTCTATCTATGAAGTTATTAGACAGTATAACATCATTATCCAGCAAAAACCTTGTATCTCCACAATGTTTTATTATTATTTTAGGCCTATATTATTTTGTATTCATCCTCTATTCATTATAAAATATAAATCAGTAGGCCTACTACTGGTCAGTCTGCATGAGTATATATGCCTGATAAATTATTTGATAACCAACATTAATGTTGAAAAGATTATTTATTTGGAACATTTATTATTGGTGATTTATAGATTAATACGTAAAAAAAATGAAATTTGGAGATACAAGGTGTCTGCTGGACAGCAACGATAATCAAAATTATCTTTAAACACACCAAAACCATTTCTTGAACCATGTTGTGTTCTTTTCTCTCTTTATTTTGGTCAAAAAGACCTTCAACAGAAGAGTTGCTCATTACCGCAACCGTACCCCAGTGGTCATGGGAGGTATTGCGACCTCGCTCCAGAATGTTCAGCTAGCATCGTCACTTGGCCTGAATATTGCAGGCTGAGGAGGAGTGTGAGCAGCATTCCCATTGATCCGCTGTGCTTTCCTCCTCCATAATCTCTCTCTCTCTCTCTCTCTCTCTCTCTCTCTCTCTCTCTCTCTCTGAGTGCGTCTTAATATGCGACCTTGCCTCCTCCACTTGCGCTTGTCTCCTCGTCCCGCCTCCTGGCCCCTCCTCCGTGGAGAAAACGATTAAGTTTCCCAGCTGTCAGCCTAGCCACAACAACTTTTGAGGGACTGTTTTACAACACCATGTTTTACATCACCATCCCAATTGCAAATGAGAAAAAGACTCTACAATTGAGCTTTTGCAAGATATTGAAATATAATGCTGTTGTCAGTGATGTCATCATGACGAGAAGCAAGTGGAGGAGACAAGTGGAGGAGGCAAGGTCACATATTAAGACGCTCTCTCTCTCTCTCTCTCTCTCGTTATAGTGGAAATATCAACATCCTCCTCTGTGCTGACCACAGCTGGCCCTTTGTAACCTTTGGCCTCACCTCTTCCCCCACCGGTGTACACACACACACACACACACACACACACACACACACACACACACACACACACACACACACACACACACACACACACACACACACACACACACACACACACACACACACACACACACACACACACACACACACACACCCTCTCCCATCACCAATCAGTTCTCAACTTGCCTGTTGGGAGTCTGCTGAGAGTCTCACTCTCCAATTACCTCTTCCCATTACTCTCTATCCCACCTTCCTCCCTTCCCCTCTCTCTCTCTTTCTCTCTCTCTCTCGCTCCACTGCACGCTCCCTGGTCTTTCTCTTCTCTCCTCTGTTTTCCACGTATCTACCTCTTTCTCTCTAAAGAGCTGTCTTTTTCTCTACATTCTTTCTCATTCCCAAAACCCTCCCTATTTCTCTCTCATTCACTCTTTTTTCAACCTCTTGTCATTTTTGTCAGTTTCATGGCTCAAATGGACCAGTCGGTTGGCCAATCTTCATTAATGCGCATTGCGCCAGTAAAGTGAATTGTGAAGGTCCAATTAGCAGGGGAAGAGCACAGATTTGCTCAAAATCGTGCAATGCACACATCATTATGGATGGCATCAGAGTTCAAAAAGGAGAAATTCTTGGTGCGCGTGTAACTGTTGCATCTTTGAATGAGACAGCGAGTCTTTGTGATGTATCAAGAGCCACGGTATCCAAGGTAATGTCTGCATACCACCAAGAAGGATGAACCACATCCAACAGGATTAATTGTGGATGCAAGAGGATTCACAGTGAGCTTTGAAACCCCTGGACACCTTTTGGACTCTTTTTCACTTTTTGACTATTTGGCTGCTCTGTCCTCTGAGAGCTCTCTCTCTCTCTCTCTCTCTCTCTCTCTCTCTCTCTCTCTCTCTCTCTCTCTCTCTCCCTTTCTTTACATCACTATGTCTTACAGTCATAGTCTCTCTCTAGCTCTCTTCCTCAATTTTCTCTCTCTCCTTTATCCTCTGTGATCATTCTTGGGCTTCTCTTCTTTTCATCTGACATTTCCTCCTGGGCAAGCCAAAACCGCCGCCACACCAGGGGGTAAAGTGTGACTGAGTATCCAGGGCCCCATGTACAGTATATAGGGGACCCCCACAAACAGGGCCGGATTAAGATGGCCTGGGGCCCCTAGGCTATATGTTGCTGTGGGGCCACCTGGAGGGCAATTTTTGCAACAAATTTACATCGACAGAATCATAATTACGAACTACGAATTAAGGACTTAAGAACTTGTCAACCAGCTGTACTCAATACAACACTTGATTTTTTTCAATAGTATATCCTGTCACAATTCCGCAATTTGACACTTTTGGCCACTCAGGGCTCCCCTGGCAGGTGGGGCCCCCTAGGCTGCAGCCATATCTAGCCTGTGCATTAATCCTGCCCTGCACACAAAGTCCAGTTTATGGATATATGGCTACAGTATATAGTCTATAGATATATGGCTGCAGGGGTCCAAAGGAGCAGATGGTATGGGGCCCAAAATTTGCTACTACGCCCTTGCGCCACACTCATTCATATGCTATAGCCACATGACTATCGGCAGAGACAGTTTAGATCGAGATGGGACAGTCGCCGCAATCTTGTTGAAGCCTTCGGGGTGCTATTTCGGGATTATGTAGACCAGATCTGAGAGTCAATGGGAAAAATGAATTAGTGAAGGATGTTAAGTCAATATTCCATAAGAATCTTTCACTTGGTGATACAAGCACCAAATCTGGTTCACAGGTGCTTCAGGAGCTACTTTCCCAGAAAAGGTCGCTATCCAGGTGGAAAAACAAGATGGCGGCCATTTTTCAAGATGGCCGCAATACAGATATAATACAGATACCGTTACGGAAGTGACAAAAGCACCAAACTTTGCATGGTGTTTCTTTAGGGTATATGCTGTAATTCTAGCCTCGGAGCCCTCGGAAAAAGAAAAACATTCTACCATGTCATATACAATATGTCATGCATTACCTTGTTATTACATGACATTTTACTTAGCTGACGATGTTAATATAGTCCCGAACTCAGCAGAGATGAAGCAAGGGCAGGGGTAGCCTGCTTGACCAGATTGCTGCAACTACAAAAATGTTCATAGTGTGAAAGTATGGGTGAGTCTGTGCTTACATGTTTGACAGCAAATGTAACATTGTGAAAATGTTGAGAAGATTCTTGGTCTGAATTTAATGAGCATTTCCCACACTAAAACTGGTGAGAATAGACTGCTGCTAATGCTCGGTCAGCTGCATCTGAATTGGGAAGTGTCATTGCAAGATGATGTCCAAGGTAGCAGGTTCTCCATCCTCCAATTTCCATAACAAATATTGAGTATGAGAGAGGGTAAAGGACAATACCTCTCCATGTGTATGAAGAACCCATAAGATCACCTAATTCTAAATTTTCACAAGTAGCATTATGTCTATAGTGACTGCATTTCAGTCTTTAAGAATGGCATTACAGATCACTCAATATACAGTACATGTAGGCTATATCTTCAGTTCAAATCAAATGGGAATGATTTCTAAGTAGGTGTTGAGTAAGTAGGCAGAGGTGTGAGAATTGTTTTTTTCCTCCTGAATTTGCAAACAAGTCCTCACCTAGTACTTGTGTCACAAGTTGCATTACAATAAACTCAGTAATCATTGAGTATTTCAATTGCTACTTCAAAAATGACAGCTGATGGACAACATGTTACCTACCGTAGGTCTTTGCCACCTTTAAGAGAAATATCTATGTTAAAAAAACAATTCTCATATGGTTTATATATATATATATATATATATATATATATATATATATATATATATATATATATATATATATACACAAAATGCCATATGACTTTTTTAACCTTCAAGATTTTGAGTGGTAACAGTAACATAACTCATTCCCACTACATCTTTTTGCATCATATTGTACATGACCTCAGAATGCTCTAAATGTTTCAGTTCTGTGTAGTTGTACTGTACAGTACAGTACAGTACAGTACAGTACAGTACAGTAAAGTACAGTAGCATACAGTATGGTGCCGTATAGTAAAGTACAGTACAGTAGAGTATAATACAGTAGAGTATAGTACAGTGGCATACAGTACGGTACAGTACAGTAGCATACAGTACGGTGCAGTACAGTAAAGTTAAGTAGCATACAGTACGGTACAGTACAGCACAGTACAGTAACATACAGTATGGTGCAGTACAGTAAAGTACAGTAGCATACAGTACAGTAGAGTGTAGTACAGTACATTGCAGTACAGTACAGTAGCATACAGTACGGAGCAGTATAGTAAAGTACATTACAGTACAGTAGAGTATAGTACAGTACACTACAGTACAGTATAGTACAGTACAGTACAATACAGTATAGTACAGTACAGTATAGTACAGTATAGCAGAGTACACTACGCCACAGTACAGTACAGTACAGTATAGTACAGTACAGTACAGTACAGTATAGCAGAGTACACTACGCCACAGTACAGTACAGTATAGTCTTGATGACTTGTAAGCTACTTTGACAGCTGTATCCCCCCAAAGCCAATGGCATTTCCACATGCTGTTGTTTAAAGTTTTTGAAAGACTTGAGTGTGTGAGAGAGGGAAGGCAGGCAGATATGTTTTAAACAAAGGACCACACGCACAAATAAAAAATAACAAGCAATCAATAAATTAAGTGGTTAGGTAGCCAACATGTCATCTAAGTTTAAGCACAAAGTAGACCAGAAAACCATTTTGCTAATACATACAATACATAAAGTATTTGTCAATATACTGTATGGTGTATTGCACATTGATTATTCATAATTTCCCAAGCATAAAGGCCCCTATCACTCCACAGTACACTTAGGACTTGAGATATACATATCTGAACACAAATCAATATATATTTTATTTTGAGAGGTAGAGGTAGATAATCCAAGCTGACACATGATATGTACATGTATTATTCACTTGATTGATATGAAAATTGAGCATTTCACTTGGGTTCCTAGGCTTAAATCATTGAGGGGGTCCTAAGGAAGCATCGTGCAAAGTTTCACGCTTTTGTCAGCTACGTAACAGTAGTGCCCTTTTTGTCCCATAACCGATTTCAATAATATGTATTGTGGCCATCTAGGAAAATGGACGGCCATCTTGGATTTCAAGTGGCCTGCATGCCTTTTCAAAAGAAGTGTGTCTAAGGAGTATCTATGACAATTCCAGTGCTTGTATCACCATTTCAACAGTTGTTTCAGTTGCTAATTCATATCTGCATGGCGGCCATCTTGGAAAATGGCCGCCATTTTGTTTTTTCACCTGGATAGCGACCTTTTCTAAAAGAGTAGGGTCTGAAGCACCTCTGAACCAAATTTGATGCTTGTATCACCAAGTGAAAGATTGTTTGAGGTATTTGCTGCACTAAATGGGGAAACTGAGTAGGATGGGAGGGAACCCAGCGGTTGTGAAAACCATAAGTTTGAACCCACCGTGAAAAACTGATCAATCTAGACTACTTGGTTTTGTCATACGAGTCAAAATAAAGCTTTTTAAGCCACTTTTCTGGCGCAGTAATTCCGTAACGGCAATTTTGCAGTGTTAAAATAACACTTAAAGTGTTGAAATTAACACTACTCTAGTGTCTATTTGGTCCTGCTCTAAATCAGTGTTAAACACTGGTGTTAAATTTATAGTGTTAAGCTAACACTATAAAGAGTAAATGATTAACACTTGTGTACACTGAGGAGTGTCATTTATAGTTAACACTACAGATCAAATAACTCCATGGAGTGTTAATTTTATTCTGATCAAGTGTTAATGATTTACTCAATTATATTGCAAAATTAACTCTGATGAGAGTGCAATCTATAACTCCATGGAGTGTTAATTTTATTCTGATCAAGTGTTAATGATTTACTCAATTATATTGCAAAATTAACTCTGATTAGAGTGCAATCTATAACTCCATAGAGTGTTAATCTTATTCTGATCAAGTGTTAATGATTTACTCAATTATATAGCAAAATCAACTCTACTGAGAGTGCAATCCATAACTCCATGGAGTGTTAATCTCATTCTGATAAGTGTAGGTCAGGTATGTTGCAAAATCAACTCTACTAAGAGTGCAATCCTAATAATAAACACTGAATTGAAGTTAATATAAATGTATCAGTGAATATGTCTCTGAGCAGTGTTAGTTTTACACCATATGTTAAATTTGAATTATTTTGCAGTGTACACTCAACTTTATCTTCATGTAAAAAAAAACAACATTAATACTTAACCAAGTGCTGTAAAATGAAATCCAACTCATGATAAACAGAGCATCAAAAGCATTCTTTGTGCATTCTTTGTGTTTATTTACTTTTCACACAGCCATAAAATGACAGTAAGGCACTATGTATGGTGAGGAATCCATTGTGCCATATTTCACTTGAACATCAAATGGCTTAAAATAGAAAAGTTCATTAGCATTCAAAACTTTAACAAGTCCTTCTGGATGCAGACTAACCCTGAATGCATGGTAATGCTCATCAAAACACACCGTTTCCATCAACAATCCACAGAACACAATATCATCATCTTTGACAATAATAGATTTGATTTTACAAAACACTGGCATATCACAGTGTACAGCAATACAAATCACACAGTTACGACGGTACTCGGTACCATTGTATTTGATCCATTTGGCTGAATACACAGGTGTTACAGCTTTTAATTTCTTAGCAACGTCTACACCACCGATAAGATCTGAGATCTCCACCATCTTGCCTGGACCCAAAATCAATCGTTCATTAATGAAAACATCAAAATTCATAGCCAAAGAATTTTGGTGTTTTCTAGCCAAGCACAGAGTAATGTTCTTAAAATTTTTACACTGTTTCTTAAAGTAGTTGTGCTTTGCTTCATAACGCATGCACCACATATGAAGAACAGGACCAATGTTTCGTATTATACGCGGATAATGAAGCAAAAAAATGGTGCTTGGGTATAAGATTGATTTCGGGGAATAGTTGCTTGAATAGACGATGGTGATCAGCAATCAAATGTTTCAAATATATGGTCATTCCTTCTGACAGTACAGGGGAAAATACAATGTTGACCAGCTGTAAAAGCAAAAGGAGAAGGTGCCAGAACTTATCCTCTGCTTGCACCAAGTCCCCAAATAGCAAGGGCATATTGCGTAACAAGCACCAAGATTGTGTGGCATTCAGCCCCAAATCATTGCTTCCATCAAAAAGTTTTACTCTTGGTGGTCGATTTCGTTGTTGATTATACCCATAGTCATATGCATGTATCCTACCAGCAAGCTCTTCAGCATTAAGAAAGTTGCTCTGAATATACTGAAGGACTAATTTTACTTCAAACTGAGCCACCCCTTCCAGTATGTCATGCATGAGATCTACTGAAAAGTTGTTTGCTGTGTGGAAATACTTCAGTGAATTCAAAAGACAAGTGCGCTTTACACCATATACATGAGGTAGTGTAGAATTTGTTTGTATAGTTTGACAATGGTGTGAGTGCATGTCAACAGTCCTGAGTATAACTTTTGGATCATCTTCCGAGAACACCGACTGAAAACAGTCTTTTTCCAGCAGACAGAATCGACAACAATATCGTGCCCCAAACGACTCTACAAAACCAAAAAGACCATGCAAACCAAGATTATCTCCTGTAACCTGAATTAAAGTACCACGAATCACACCTTGTGTGGTAATGCGAAGTCCCTCTGTTTCAAGAATTTTTAGATCATGGACAATTGGCTCAAGTATTGTGTTGAAACCATAGCGCTTGATATCTTGGGAGTGAAAGAGAGCACACAAATGAATATTAACTAAAGAAGAATTCAGGACAGGGGGGAAATTTCTCAGTGTGAAATACATAGCACCTAATTTGTGCACACCCTTTTTCGAACCCAGAGGATTTCCTGTTTCAAATTCATCGTAGAAGAGCTGAATCTGCAATGCATCCTTTTCAACAGAAAACAGGGGACTGTTTTTGAAATAGGAACCATCTCTCAAGTCTGCATACAGACCTTCCTTGGCTATGTCCCTTGGCTTCAACATGTCTTTAAGTTCTGGGTTGTTAAGAATCATCTTCAGCGTTTCCAAAATAGGAACATATGCAAGTTTATCTGTCACGATGACCTGGTCGTACGTTTCTGTTGTTTTATTTCTTTTGCTGTCAAACCTTGTTCCAAGTACTTTTTCTATCGGCTCAACACTTCCCCATTTCTTTGAGAAATGTCTGTTTCGTTTGGGTTCTGAGTTTAAGAGTGTGAATGGGTTTTTTAAATTATGAAACTTTTGTTCGATTTTGTTCTGAATTTCTGTGTCCTCTGGCGATAAGCACTCTAAGGCCGTTTCTTTAGCCTCATTTCTCATCTCAAAAAACACTTCCTCCATTCTTGAAACGAATTTGTCTATACGAAACTGACTTACACCCCCTGTCTTGAGCTCTGCCACAGCCGTGGCACACATATCCAAAGTGTTACTTTTGGATTTTAATGGTTCTGATGTTGTGGTTGTTGAGGATGTTGAGGGCCTTTCATCAATATCAATAGTAACATCTTCCCCTCTGCGTAAATGGGCAACATTGTTAACCTGTCGGCTGGTACCGTCTTGTCCGTGTTTCATATTTAAATGTTTCCTAAAACCAGAAAACGAACCAAAACTTCGCCTGCATCCAGTCTCAACACACTGTAGATGAAGGCTTTTGCCAGGAAAGTAACCATGAACTGACTGTATATGCCTAACAAGCTTATTTGAACCATTAAATCCAGCATTACAAAGAAAACACTTCATGAGGAAGTAGTATTACCAAGCACTGATGAAACAAGTTAATTAAGCAGTCTTGCCCTAATTTCAGCTACTCTGGGACTCTCCTTCACTTTGGCTACATCAATGTTGTACACAGTTGTCTGAATAAAGACATACATGTTGTGGAGCACGGTGTTGTAAGATGTGCCAAACACGAAATGTGCTTTAAACAGTTCATCAAAAGCACCAAGGGAGGATGTTGACCTGCATGGTATGGCGTTCTTGTCAAGAATGATGAAGAACTGGTGGATCACATTCTTCTTGGTTCCAACTGCCAGTAGATAGGGCTGAGTGCTAGAGGTGATGCTGTCCAGATGCTCTTGTAGATTTGTTCCAGCCTGAAAACATTCACAAATTCACAATTGGATTATTGACATTACATTGCATTGCATTGTATTTGTCAGATGTTTTTAACCAAAGCGACTTTCAAAAGAGGATATAATCATAGCCAAACTCACTAGCAGATACAATGTGCACAGGATATATACAGATCAACAAGTGCAGATGCAAAGAAGGGTTAGTAAGGGGTTTTTTTTTAGAGTAAATACAAACACACACACACACACACACACACACACACACACACACACACACACATCAAGAGTCTGGCCTGGGGCTAGGCCAGCTCAGATATCTATTAGATATCTATTACAAAATTTGATCGTCATGAAATTACGAAACATGCAAACATACCTTCTTGAAGACAACGAGCTGCTTCTCTGCTTGGGAGGCCGCCACCTTTCCAGGTCTTTTCCGACCCTGAGCAGTTGGTGGAATCAGGTGTAAAAGCAACAAAATCGATGACAGGTCGCTGTCCCAACCTGAAAACATCACAGGTATCAATTACAATGGACCAATATCGTTCTTAGGTCTTCCAATAGTCAATATTTCTCTAAAGGAAGGATCTTGCACCTCAAGGTCAACAACATTAGAAAACAAGAAAGCTCCGGCACACTTCCACAAGAAGCGTGTCATGCATGTGTGCACCCACAAAAAAAAGTGTGAGAACATCATTGTGAATTCAGTAGGAAGACAGGATTGGTGCACCAAAGCCAAAACAAAGTATGAAGTCATTTGTATTGTTAATGGTGGACAGTGTAATATTTTTTAGTAGTTTATTTCCAGAATGAATGCTGCCCATTCACAACCAATTAATTACCTTTTTCATGAATACTTGCCACCACCCTCAAAGTCTAAGCATTTATTTTGACTGGGAAAATTGCACTGTTCATACATGACAAGCTGGATCTTCTCAATGTTCTTCTCAATTTTCTGAAATGGGCATTTTAGCTGCAAAACTTACAGTACTTTTGTCTTTCTACTAAATATTCGTTTATAACTTGGTAAATTGTCATGAAAAAGATCAAATTTGGCAATAGGCACCTCAGTTCCATTGTTGCAATACCCACTCTCAGGGAAGCTGACAAAGGTGGACAAAGGGGTCAGTTGTCCCAGGCCCAAGGAGAT
Source organism: Engraulis encrasicolus (assembly GCF_034702125.1). Lineage (NCBI taxonomy): Eukaryota > Metazoa > Chordata > Actinopteri > Clupeiformes > Engraulidae > Engraulis > Engraulis encrasicolus. The sequence continues at coordinate 23,020,810 of NC_085874.1, read as the reverse complement.
GAGGGCCCATAATTGGGTCCTCATTATATTGATAGTATTGGGTGGGGGCCTTTTCAGATGACTTTGTCCTGGGCACAGCCAAAGCTGTCAGCGGCCCTGCCCACTCTGACCACAATCCTACACAGTGCACATTTAAATTGCTTGAATGTCACTAGACCGGAACGTCGCTATTTAACTCTGCAAGTGAAGACAGTGTGTGGGAGCGTTCTTGTTTTCTGCATACTGTATATCACCCAAGTCAGTATATTTGATGGGCAACAGATTTTTTTTTAAATATTGATGTGTGGCAGATATAATAACAGTTCTAGAAAATCTGGGTAAAGATCCCTGACAGGAGTGCTGTAGCAACATCCTTACTATCCACTGTTAACACTACATGTGCCACAAAACTGCATCCTGCATGGAAGAAGAGCATTCCATGAGAAACCTACCCAATTCATAATCTTCTTCTGGGTTATCCTCTGGAGGATCGGCAGCCAGCAGGAGCTCCTTCATTTCATTCACGGCTGGAAGCTTCTGGCACTCCCGGATGATCTTCTGCTTGAAGGTTGTCGGCCATTTCTCCAGAAGTTTCACTGATGTAGCCTCTCCAAACATGAGGATGAAATCCTGTTCAATCTGGGGTAGTAGTATTGAGAACAATTTTAGGTTTTCACAAATTTGTAAGCAATAGCAATTACTTTTTACAATAGCTAAAGATGCAAAAGATACTTACCAATCCTTTCACATCTTTGAATCGTGGAAAAATGGACAATATCTCGCTGGACTGATGAGGGTCAACAACCAAGTCACGACGATGGGGAAACGTTAACTTCATCTTCCTCTTCACCATTTCTTCATCGGTAGAATGTTTCATCACTGAGATGGCCTCCCTACATTGCTCTTCAGTCAGGGTGGTCTCTGGAACATGTTGGAATTCTCGATTGACAGTTGGACCGCCAGCATGTTCTGTTCCAGATGGGCCTTCACCTAGAGACAACACAAGGACATAAGAAAAGATGCAAAATGTTTTAAATCATTTCCTTCCTTTTAGTTTGACAGGGAACAACAGTAAAAGACAATGACAGACCTAACCATTTTGGTTAAAAAGCAAACAAATGTGTCTGTATCTGAAGTCTGCCATCCCAGTTTGAGGAGTGTGGAAAACATACGTACATCTAAAGCGCTGAGTTTCTGTACCAGAACCATACACATACCCGTAAACACATAGAACACCTTAGTGAGGTTGCAGCTAGTAAGACTTTTCAGACCCAACACAACATCCAGCAACATTCACATTTTCTCTCTGGTATTAGCAATTAAAAGACAACTTTAATAATAAACAACCATTTTGAACTTTGAGCTCCTTTTTTGACTGTCTTCAATATTTTAGATCCTCCTCAACTTTTTTTTTTTAAGGATAAGCTCAGCCAATTTCAAAATGCAGTTGTAATGCTCACACTACCCTAGACTTGTCACCTTAGGATTTTTTTTCTTCAGCCTTTTCCGAGATCCTGGTCTCAGGCGTTTGTTTACATAAAAAAAAAAAAAAAAAAAGATCTCTGAAAGGGCTGAGCTGAAAAATGCAGCATCACCGGGTACTGACAAGTCAAGCGTAGCGTGAGCAATACAACAGCATGTTGAAATTGGCAGAACTGGTCCTTTAATGTGTGCTGCTGGCTCCGTTATTTGGCTAATGTAGATTTTCTCAATTGGCTTTACAATGGCGGTCTATGTTCTTAAAATCACCCAAAACATTTGAAAGTATGCATCTCACGTCGAAATATGGCTTCCGTGATTTCTTATTTGCCATTTTGTGAATTAAAATGAAAAAAAAAAAAATGCATTTACAAAATGCTACATAAAAGTATAGACGCCACGTTTCACTACAAAAACTGTTATGAGATATCAGTGAATACCCCTGAACACTTGGTGAGTTGCACATTCTTGAAACCAAATTTTAGGGTGGTTTTAATAACATATTTGGACATGCCCATAGGCGGCCATTCTAAAGTCAGTTGAGACAAAATCCGAATAGGCCAAATAAAGACGGCAGCAAGCATTAAATAAATGGTGAGGGGGACTCTAAAACATTGCAGGCAGCTCAGAAAAGGGGCTTAATGTTTAAAATAGCGCAATTGTCCTTTAGGCAAACACATGTACCATAAGACTGGGATATTAAAACATTCCACATTGTTTCTACAGGCATACCTGACGCTCTGCGATCTTTGGCACTGCTCCTCTGAACTGTTTTGATTCTCCAGGCAAGGTATCCCGTCCCACTTTCGCCATCGTAGTAGTGCTCCTTGAAGGAATGGATAATAGAGAACATTTTCTCAAAGACTACATGCTACAATGGGTAACATGAGGGTATACATACAGGATAACTTTATGAGTGTTAAAATATTTCAAAACAGTTGTCATTTACCAAAATGACTGCATTAATGTAACTTACATAACCATTCTTGGAGAAGGGGTCGCTGAGGTAGGGGAATAAGTTCACAATTCCTCTTGCGTACTTCTCCTTCACCTGCCTGGGTGGCGATGTGCTACAAGATTGATGGAAAGACATTCTCAGACACTCAACAAAAAAGGGGGATGAGTCTTACTTCAATACAGCACTTACTTTCCACAATGTACATGAATAAACTGAACATACCTAAATGAAACCTACAGTATGAGGCATGACACCCATGACACTACATTCAGGAGAGAAAAAAATTACCCATGTGTCTCAATCATATCTGCTGTCAGGATCTTGACGAGCTTCCTTCTTGTTTCATCAGTCAAGGCCTTGGTTCGATTATATTCGTTAACAACCCGGTCTCCACCTGGTTTCGATTCCAGAACAGACTTCACCAGCTTGAAACACATTGCAAAAAAAAACAACAACAAAAAAGTTAATTGAGGATGTAATTAACACCACTTAAGCATAGAGATGCTCTGACCGCTAATATCTGATTCAGTAGACTGATGATCCATATTGGCGTGGATTAGTGTGGGCGGGATACAAGAATTTTCCAGTGATAGGGTCAATCAGTACAATACTGTAGTCATACTGTACGTTCAGCACAGTTCTTCAACAAGCATCTGTCAGTAAGGGGTATTCCAGAATGGATTTAATGAACGGTTGAGGGCAAATAAAGTAACTTAAATGGTGCTGTATTAAGAACACACAAATTTAATGTAACAGTTGTTTTTTTTTTTCCTTCTTCCAAATTTGGGTGAAAATGTGGGTCGAGAAAGGAAAACAAGCTAGACTGAATCTGCACTGTAGGCACTTGTTTTTCTACAAACCCAAATATTTTAACTTGTGTGCATGCAGAGGAGAGATGGGGGCATTTAGAGACAGTCTCCTAAAAGTGGCATTCAAAGTGAGCAACGAGAGCAACATTTTTTCAAAAATATCAGCAAATAACCACCAATTCATCAGAGCATCCCCCACAGTACAATTCATATTGAGATACACCAGAAAAGAGCACTGATACATCTCTCCTTACCTGCTTAGCCTCCAAATCAAGCCTCTGACGCTTTTCAGCAGGACCAACTGGAAGGATTATGGTGTCCTGTGAATCCGATGTATTGGGTGACTGTGGTAGAGAACGTTCCAGGGAGCACACAGGGGAGACAGAACCTGTCAATTGACCAAGAGGGACAAGGCACATCATTAATGCATTAATATAGTAACAACAGTACGCTTTCATGTAGCCAAGAACTTTTAAATGTGAAACAAACCTGTGTCATATCGAATGGTCAACACACCAGTTGAAGGATCATTAACGATATCCTCAAAAACATCTTCATCCACCTCCGTCCCAGAGCTGTCAATGACCTTAACACCTTCTGTCACGGGTGGCACTCCAAACTTTGCAAATGCTACGAAACAGGCACAAATATAGCATTTGCATAAATAGAATCTGAGCTCAAAAAAATGTTAATTGAATGTCCACCGTGATCTACATTCTCCTTACCTGCATCAAGAAAATCTGTCAGGTTTGGCTCTGTTATGCGAACAAACTTCTGGGCATCACCAAGCCTCACCTTTAGTAGCATGCTGTCTACTGGGGGGGGGGGGGGGGGGGAGAGAGTGATTTATCATTGTTTTGAAATCAATATACACTGCCCAAATAAAAATGTACCAAATAATGTGTATATTATGCAGATAAAACACTGAACAAATCATGTACACAGCATGCTTTTCAGACATTTAAGCCTGTGCTGCAAACTCGCAGTAGCCTGGTTGTGTCACTTAGTCCACTTGAAAGCACGTGGAGCACTTGATCATCATGCTAAAATAAAACTTAGACTTCACTTGCACCAACTCTCCACCATGCAGGGAGTCTGATAATTAAGTGGCAACATGGCTTCAATTCATAGCGGAATCTAATCTGAATCAGAATTACAACCTTTAAAATGACACCAACTTGTAGCCACACCAGATTCCAAGTGTTTAATATTGAGGAAAATAGGCTACTGTCGCCTACTGTCTTCCACTTGCAACTCACGTTCACTTAGCTCTCAGTTTGCATTCCACGTTACACACCAACACATTGCAATACATTACTGACCATTGAAATCCGTCTGAAGCAATGCAGCGACTACCTTTACAATGCCGAGTCATCACAAGAGAAATGCAAGGCAATTTATGGGGTTCGCGGACGTGAAAAGAACAGGCATATTGCTTCCGTCGCCAAAACCAGACTTGAGCTATTAGCCGTTGCAACTTTCACTGCAAACATTGGCGGTGTGCAATTGCTAACACCTGCAGTAAACGGCAGCAGAATTGCAATGACGCTTATTTCAGGACATTCCTTAGCCAAACTGCACGTTCCCAAAACACGTCGTAATGTTGCTCTCATGTGATCGTATTGCATCCCAAACGTGCAAAAACAGTCCAATATGCTACAACGCCAGATACATAATTTGATGTTGGCACCAGAAAACGTTCCTATTACCGTGCATCTTACCAGAGACGTTAGCCATGTAGCTGAGAAGAAATTAGCTTCTCAGTCAGACATAGGGCCTACTTGCCGCAGTACGACATTACCAAAATATGAACCAACTCAAAATGGCCCCTTCAGTTGAAATACTTGCTTATACACCACATTATTTCAAAAATATGTTAATACAAAACTTACCTCAGTTTCGGGGAGCATTAAATGACGCTGGCAAACTCAATCACCTCGAGGAAGAATCAGAGGATTTCCCAATTCCAGAACGAGGCCAAGTAGGCGGGGCTCCCTGGAGTACTTCTAACTCCACACATTTTAACAACTTCATTTGTCACTGACACTGGAGAGCATCTTACTCCATTTGGTGTTGGAATTACTCCAATAGTGTTAATAAGACTTAACACTGCAAATTTAACACTGGCAAATTTACTGTGCACGAGAGCAACGGCTTTTCACAACTGAGCATGCGCATCATTTCGCATGCGCCGATGCAGCCAGATGATTGGATCACTGGCAACGCAGTTAAGCAGGCACATTGGCTCTTGTTACCAGAAAGGCGGGAGATGTGCGGGTAGATGCCATATTTGCATTACGAATCTTCACCGTTCATCTGTATGGACACCTAACGATTCTGTCATATCTCCCCTTCCTAAAAAATCTCTACTATCGGTCACTATGGCTTCATCAAAGTCCTTTGGACTCAGCACATGATTGGAGAAACCACTTGTGCAGCATTTTCAATGACATGACGTTACGGAATTACTTTTTGACTGTGTCACATCTCTTAAAATCAGGCGATCCTGATTGGTTCAATCACCTGAAAGCCGTGGAAGCTGAGCGAATAGAAAGTTCTATCCAAATGTAAGTGCAGTTCGCTCACAAAGCTGGGTGGACACACGCAGGTCTGCCGAGAGCCAGGCTAACCCCAGCCATACAGATGATGTGCCCTGACGATGGGGCATTCAATATGTCAACTCCTTAGCCCAACATGTGATCGTCTCTACATCCCTGCACAACGTCCTGAATTTACATTTCCTCATGTCATCCTTTAGAACAGGGTTGGGGAACCTTTTTCATTCGAGGGGCCACTTCAAATTCATCCAAGGGCCGTAAAAGTCCTCCGAGGGCCATACTATGAACACAAACCAGGATTTCCCCCTGCACTTAAGGCTTATGTTGAAGGCAGCCACCTTTAAAACAGACCCCACCTTCTCTAGGTCCCCTGAATATAACTTAATTGTATTGCAAATGTATTTTCTAAGATTCTATTACAAAATATCCTATATTTCATGTAAAGCTGCAAAACATTGAAATTACATCGGGGGCCAGATAAAACGGCTTCAAGGGTCACAAACAGCCCTCAAGACATAGGTTCCCCACCCCTGCTTTAGAACCTGAGCTAACCTCTGATCCTCAGGGCTGGATTAATGCACAGGCTAGATATGGCTGGAGCCTAGGGCCCCCCACCTGCCAGGGGGCCCCTGATTGGCCACAAGTGAAAAATTGAAGAATTGTGGCAGGATGCAAAATTGAAAAAAAACATCTGTCATGTTGAGTACAGTTGGTAGACATGTTGTTCTTAATTCCTAACTCGGAATTATAGCACTGTCTACTACTAGTAGTGTCAACAATAATCGATTCGGTAATGCATCGCAATGCGGGGGCAGGGCAATTCAATTCAATGCGGCAAGTGTCATAGTCGATGCGACATATTTTTTTCAAGTTTCAATAACTTCCGTGGATATTTCCGGAGCAAATGAATGTTAGATTAAATAAAAGCACTTCAAAGCATTGAAAATTGTAAGACTGATACAGAAAACAGCCAATAAAATGCTGTTCAGTATCTGACTGCTTATTGCCTCATCTAGGCCGGAAGGTGACCCTCGAAAAGTGCTTCAGAAACCGAACTTCGCTCCACAACCTCCGAACAAACAGATATTCAGTTCATAAAAAAGAAAGACTTATATAGAGGATTTAAAACCTCAGTTCGGATTAGTCCGCACTGCAAGGCTATTCAAATTCGCAACGTGTAATGACGAACTACTGTCTCCGAGGCGTATGTAGATATTCGGCCGGCGTAATAATACTTTTCGCCTCGAGAGGTGCCACGGTTGAGGCGTCATCAGAAGGAACGAATCAGCTAACTGCTATGTCAGCTGAGATGATGAGTAAACGGAAGTAGCATCAGAGAGATTTTAGAATATTTCTGGTAGCATGGCTACCAAAGGAGCTGGTCGATCATCTAGTAGTACCGAGGAAGACGAAATCTCGACCGAAAATGTACAAAAAAAGACATCTTCGAAACGCAAGTTGTGTTACATGCATATATCTTCGGTCAAGCATGAAGAAACACAGAATTTCACCAACATACGGTGGAATACATATCGAAATTTTCGGCAGTGGCTAGAATTGAAGGGTGAGTGCAGAGATGTAGCAGAACATTTTAAGCAATGTATTGGAGTTTGACGAAATTCCCGAGGATGCGGCTTTCCATCCCACATGCTACCGGAGGTTTATTGACAAGCGGGAAATTGAACGAGTCACACGGCGTGTCTTGCGAGAGGCAGAGAGGGGAGATGGCCAACAAGACCCCCAAACCAGCCAGGCTACCTCCGCTTCATCGGCTGTGACCACCACTCCGACCAGGAAACTGCGATCCAGATCAAGCTTGGCCATCACGAGCTCTGGCCCCGTTCTTCCTGCTGTCTGCATGATTTGCAAGAAAGACAGCAAATTTATCGTCGCGAGTGGCAGACGTCAAAAAGAACGAAAACACAGACTTTAACCGCAGGTAAGACTACTCTCACCCCCACCACACAGTCTATGCGAATGCATCCCATCCCCCAAACCACACACACACACACACACACACACACACACACACACACACACACACACACACACACACACACACACACACACACACACACACACACAGATGTTAGTAGAAGTTGACTGACTATCTAGCCCACACTGCTGCACAATCATTGTTTTTTTGTCTAATTCTAATATGAATGCACGTGTGAATTGGCATAATGTGTTATGTATGTGTGTGGGTGTGAAATTACATTCCAATAGCCTGCAAAACATCCCCATGCCTATAGTACCCCCAGTGTTTTAGGTTTTAGATGTTTAAATGAATCACACTTTGTCTTAAATAGGATAGGGTGTATGTTTATATGGATGTCAAAGCATGCCTGATGTTGATATGACACTGAATATCTGTTCAGAAATGTGGCTCCTCTGCCTGATGGCCTGTCTGGTTAAGACACTGCTTCTGCCATCCCATCCCATCCCCCGTGCCATTCCCCCACCCCCCACTGCCCCCCTCTCTCACTTGTACACTTGGGATTTTTCCGCTTCTGTCCCTGGGCAGCCTCAGTGACTAGGCTCAAGAGGTGTGTCCTGGCTGTGCTGTACATCTGTGTGCTTAACCCCTTAGCGCAGCACCTATGTTATAACCTTACTGTCACCAAAATTGTAATATGTATGTCTTAATCTGTTACTCTGCACTGTCATAGCAATGTTGTTATGATGTAGTTTTCAGCAAATAGTGAATAGGCCCGCTGGCAACCCCATCTGCAGTAAGATGCTACGGAATGTTTTTTTTCGGGGTGCAACACCCATCGCCATTTTTTTTTCCATACCACTCCACCAGGAAAAATGTCTAATTGTTTGCCTGTATATTTATTCATTCTTTTTTCTTTTCTTTTGTACAAGGCAAGTTGCAGGAAGCAGCTGAAATAAAGGAAGACCAGAGCATCCTCATTCACATCAAGGACAGAGACTGTGTGGCTCTGGAGGTGCAGTACCACAGAAGTTGCTACAGAGAGTACACAAGGTTTTTGAGTGAGCCTGTCAGAGCAGAGAAAGAACAGTAAGTCAATCTTAATTTTATATAGAAACACAGTACAATGTGTGTCCTATGATTGAGACAGTTTGTTCTCACAACATGGATCTCACAACGAAAGCTCTCACAACACACATCTTCTTCTATATTTTTGTAAGGATTGGGCCAACATTTGATCTGAGCTACAAGTTACTCTGCGAGAGGGTAATCCGCCAAAGGCTGCTGATCAACCAAGAGGTGCTGAGGATGAGCCAACTGAGGAAGGCCTTTATTGCCCTTGTGCAGTCAAGTGAAGGTGTTGATGCTTCAACCTACAGGTTCAACCTACAGTCAGTGTATTACGAATTTGTCAAATCCAAGGGAAAGTTCACACATGTGTCTTAAAGGACCACTTCAGTCAATTTCAATATGCTGTTGTATTGCTCATACCCTTGACTTGTCAGTACCCGGTGATGGCACATTTTTCGGCTCAGCCCTTTCCGAGATATGAGCTATTCTAATGTGGGCAGCGTTTGTTTACATTTACATTGTTTACAACATAGGCCTACTCCAAATATTTAAAAGGATGTCGCTGTTTGCTAGTTGTCGGCTGATGTTGTATAACCTTTTGGATGTTTTTGGGAATAAATAAAAATGTTTTTTGAAATGTAAACAAAGCGCTGCCCTCATTACAATGACCAGAATCTCGGAAAAGGCTGAAGAAGAAGAAAAATAAATCTCTAGTACTGACACGTCCAGGGTAGTGTGAGCATTACAACTGCATGTTGAAATTGACTGAAATTATTCTCTAACACTCTGCTTGTCATCTGCACATACTGTACTTGTAATATTTTGAAATAAGGAGGATGGCAGTATTCTTGATAGTGTGATGTTCGTTACAGTATGTGCTTCCCTTTGGAATACTTGGTATTATATCTGTTGCATAGCAAGTAAACTCCACCAATATTATTTATTCACTCCGAGTTAATTTGTGAGGGTGGCTATTGCATATCAGCGACAACATGAAGCCCCACTATGCTTGTGCTGATATGCCTCTTTTTTGTTGATTTGTGTTACAGACAGGCTATATTGAAGAAGAGGCTCAGTAGTGATTTTACTCAGCTAGTGTTCCACACCCCCGCCAAACGCAACACATCTGAACTGGTTTTTGCTGAGAACTTGTCGACGAATGCAGTCTTGGACTTGTTACCATCAGGTGCGGAGACGACTCAGTCCAGCGAAATGAGCCAGACAGACAGCGACACGGAAAGGAGGAAGTCAAAGCAACCAACCACAGAGGAGACACGGACACTTTACACAGCAGCTTTGCTTTTGAAGAGGCTGCTTAGTCACAGTCCTGGCATGTCATGCCCATGGCCCCCAACTGCAGTAAACTTCAATCTCACTGAAGTCATTTGCTGTGGCATGCGCAAAAGATGTGTACCTGGATGCTTTCACAGATCTGGGGAATGACTTTAACCTGGCTCAATCTACATTTGCCCTACTATGCAAATATATCTGTCATCTCTATGATCAGTCCACCACAGAAAACATCAACGAGGCAAGGTACAAAGCTTTCTGCATGGCATCTTCAGCCTTGCCAGAACTGTCCATCCCCTGTCAAGCGATGCCCTCCACCAGCACTGCAAAAGGGAAAATTATCAGGCTAAGATAATGAGGTCATGTGTGAAGCAAAAGATTGGCGCTCCATCTCCCACTGAGCATGGCTGGCATCTGGAAGATGGACAACTTCACGTGACATGGATGACAAGAAATCCAGCCCCTGACTCTGTTTTACATGTCATACACTGTGGTTGCAGAGGGAGTGCCTGTGAGACAAACAGATGCTCCTGTTTCTCTGCAGGACTCTGTTGTACAGACCTGTGCAGGTGTTCCAACTGCTCAAACTCAAAGGAAAAGGAGGATGAAGAAGATGAAACCTGCCCTGACACTGACAGTGAGGAGTAGTGTGTGTGTGTGTGTGTGTGTGTCCGCCATTCTATTCCATTTGTATCATTATTATTCCTTTTATTATGGTTATGTATATAAGTTAATGCCAGTTCATGAAAATGCCGGTTCATGTGTATGCCACTTGTTTTGATTGTTTTATTTGTTGTATAGTTATTAGTGAATAAATGAATACATGAATACCTGGATGGTCCTTATCATTGATCATTAGATTATTTCCATTTATTAATGTGAATATGAAAAGGTAACCTTATCATCCACTTGCATAAGTTGGTGCTATAAACAAAGCACTGTTACAATCACTTAGAGGGTTATCAATAGCCTGGGTTATCTATAGCCTACTTATTGTAATTGTTTCCATTAATTGCTCAAAACCACAGTATGAAATGTCAATTGCAAAATTGTGCCTTGTGCTGTAAATAAAGCACTATTTATAATTTATTTAGAACTTATTCCAATCCAGAGATATATGCATGAGTATTATTTTTGATATTTGTTATTATATGTGAACATTAAAAGGTAACCTTATCATCCACTTGCACAATAGTTGTTGGTGCTATAAACAAAGCACTGTTTGGAGTTACAATCACTTAGAGAGTTATCAATAGCCTGGGTTATCTACAGCCTACTTATTGCAATTGTTTCCATTAATTGCTCAAATCCACAGTATGAAATGTCAATTGCATAATTGTGCTTTGTTCAGTAAATAAAGCACTATTTATTATTTATTTAGAATTTTTCCCAATCCAGAAATGTAGGCACGAGTATTATTTTTGATAATTGTTATTATATACCCTCTTCAAAAGGGTATTTTGGGAGATTCTTATAGGTAGGTCAGACTTAACAGTTTTTGGTGAGGGCCCGCACACCTCGAATGTTTCTTTTTTAGCAGGTGCAGCTTTTCAAGGTACTCCAGTCTTCGTTTAACTCAAGGAAGAGCGCGACACTGCTTCTTCACAATTCACCACTTTTTTATTTTTATAAGCACAAAAAGAAAAATAAAAAAGTGGTGAATTGTGAAGAAGCAGTGTCGCGCTCTTCCTTGAGTTAAACGAAGGTCAGACTTAACAACAACAGACGGCTTGTCATTATTTTCAGTTTTTCAGACGGCTTGCCACTTTTTCCCCGTAAATCGGCTACGTGATTGGTTTAAAACGGTCACATGGTGTCCAGTGACGTAAAAATCGTCATTCCCTACAGAGGATAAGATTTCTTACTAAAATGTCACCGTTTTAATTACGTGCACGATTACATGAAGCGGACATTTCACGGTAAGTTGAACATAGCTTTGGTCGTTTCATAATCTAATGGACCTGCTGTTCGGAAGCTGTGGAGCGAGACTGAACGAAAAGGGCTGTCACCCTACGGCCTCATCATGACTGATAAAAAATTTGCTGTGCTCTCAGTAGAAATGTAATGTATTGCAATGCATCGTCGAATTGAATCGAATCGAATCGAAACGCTACCTCCCGAATCGTAATCGAATCGAATCGTGAGGGCATAGCCAATGCACACCACCACTGTCTACATCAATTTATCAAGAAATGTGTCTTCTGGGGGGCCCACAGCAACCTGTAGCCTAAGGGCCCCAGGATATCTTAATCAGGCCCTGCTGATCCTTTAAGCTTGACCTACACACTCTGAGCTAGCCTAGACCCTTGTCCTCCACACACTAAGCTATAGCCTAGAGCAGGGATGGGCAACTGGAGGCCGGGGCAACGCAGCCCATATAAACCATATTTTAAAAAATAATGAGCAGACTTTTATTTAACCACTAGTGAGTCAATCTGTTGAAATTATACTGCTGGCTGACAGAGACTGTCCTATTCCTTTCAAACTTTTTCGGCAGTCCCTGAGCAACCAACTGCCCCTCAAATCTGCAAGTTGCATTCAGATCTGTGGTCATCTGGCCCTCCGATGCTCACCATGAACAAAATGTGGCCCTCTTTACCATGAAAGTTGCCCATCCCTGGCCTAGAGAGTTTCGCTCCACACACTGAGCTAGCCTAGAAACCCGCATTGCATTTTGGAAACCACATTCCTGGGCTCAGGGTGAGGAAAAGGATGTTGAGTTTTACAGTAGATGGTGTGGTAACACTTTCTATATGAAGCTCATATCTTTGCGGCATTACATGGGCTTCATAGAAAGTGTTACCGGTAGTGTTTTATGGAGTGGATTAGACAATGCAACCCACACGCTGCATGGTGAACTACTACACAGATTAAGCAGAGCGCCGCTACAAAAATCAACATAAGCCTGCAATGCCTGTACGTTTGTGGTAATAAAGCTGTGTAAGAAGAGAGAGAGGGAGAGAGAGAGAGAGAGAGAGAGAGAGAGAGAGAGAGAGAGAGAGACAGACAGAGAGACAGAGACAGAGACAGAGAGTGAGAACAGAATATCAAGGGAAGAATACATAGTGACCCACATATACAACACTGTAAATGACACACACACACACACACACACACACACACACACACACACACACACACACACACACACACACACACACACACACACACACATTGTGATTCAATTCGTGAAGTGAATGAGTGAATAGGCCTAATACCATGTTATTGTAGCATGAAGGGATACCGTACACATCTAGCGATTGTTGCCTCTGGCTCTTCTAATAGTCAGTCTAAGTATTACTGCCACGTGTGCATGGTGCATCATGAGGTTGTTAACACGAAAACTGTGGCGCGTACCTGCATGCAAAGAAGCTTCAACCAGAGAGAGTAGAGAGAGAGAGGTTCCATTGGCCCATTGTTTCCGGGTTCTATTATTGCAAGGGGGAGGGGGGGAGATCCCCCTTTAGGCAGACCTAGGCAGATCTAAGGACTGTTCTATTCAATGGTAGGAGCATTATGACACGCCCCTTTAGGCAGACCGGAACCTGGTCATGTTAGGTGCCCATAGCAACCTATTATGTTGGCATATCTCTATATAGGCCTACTTAAAGAATCTCTGCTTCAACCATAGAACATCTTAAACCCAATTCAACCCTCAACTCTAACCATGGGTCAGATGGCTAAGGCACCATACTGTCATGCTGGGGTCCTGTGTTTGATTCTGGCTCTAGGTCATTTCCTGATCCACCCCCATCATTATCTCCCATTAATTTCCTGTCCCACTATTCACTGTAAACAAGTCCGACAGGTGGGAAAAGATGCGTCCGTCTATGCACTCTGCCACCTTGTGGACACAGGAGGGAATGACAATTCAAGGAATGCGTTTCAAACGGACAGACAGACCAACCGACAGACAGACAGACGGACGGACATACCCTCTTACAGAGATGCTATAGGACGCATCTGAAAAATGATATATATTGTTTGAGATCAGAGATGATATGCAGTCTTGTGTGATTGCTCCATTTTCAGGGTTTCTTTTCTTGGGGAGTGGGAGGGGACAGTCTCACACTATCCATGAGCATCATCCAACAGCTGGCATGTGTTTCACATCAAGGACCATGCTTGTGAGCAGGAGCACCCTGCAATGAAATATTTTATCATTCGATGCAAAAAACACAAGTGAGTGATACTTCAATGTCACCATATCTTCTTCAGGCTCTGCACATTACTTTGGTCCAGTAATAATGTCCACACACTAGTATAGTACATCACCACCTGATGCTGGTTCTGTTGCCATGCCAGGTAAAGGTGGCTCAAGCAAGAGAGGACAAAAGGGTCAGTTATCCCGAGAGGGGGAGGGGGAGGGGTGGCAGTGGAGCAAGATTAGGGGGCCTTATTACCTTGTATTGGTTGGGTGTGGGGGGGGCTTTCAGATGAATTTGCCCCGGACATGGAGCTGCCAGTGGCCCTGGGCACAGGCCCTGCCGGTGCTAATGCTAACGCTGATGCTGGAGCCAGAGCTGGAGTCGGTGCTGATGCTGAGGCTGGAGCTGAAGAGGTGACTCCACAACATCCATCAGAGCAGCCCCCGGAGGGACGGGGGCGACGCGGCGCGGCGCGGTGCTGAGGAGAGACGAGCCTCCATCTCTCACCCGGTGACAGCGGGGAGAGGCAGCCCGTGAGACACAACCTAGATTAGGCAGGGTGACACCAAAAATCAACCTAAGCCAGAGATGATAAAGCCTTGGGATCTAGGAGAGAGAGAGAGAGAGAGAGAGAGAGAGAGAGAGAGAGAGAGGTGGTGGAAAAAAGCGTAGGGGAAGAAAGAAAATGGATGTGTAAGAGTGAAACGAGAAAAAAAGGGAGAGAGAGAAATGAAAGAGGAGAGATGGAAAGAAAGAACGACAAAGATAAACAAAGGGATGGGTGAACGAGAGAAGAGCAAAAGAGAGAGAATGACCGATGTACTCAAGGATCGACTGAGAAAGCGAGAGAAGAGAAGAAAAGAAAGGGAGTACCAGGGGCAAAGTATTTAAAAGAAAAGCGTTGGATGGACAGAAAGACAGGGAGAGAGTGAGGGATGAGGTGCTGAGGGGAGAGGAGGAGAGAGGATTTCAGCGTGTTGCCAAGGTGGCGAAAGAAAAAGAAAGAAAGAGAGAGAGAGAGAGAGAGAAAGAGAGAGAGAGAGAGAATGTGGTGGGAGCGACCAAGAGAGTGTGTGTGTGTGTGTGTGTGTGTGTGTGTGTGTGTGTGTGTGTGTGTGTGTGTGTGTGTGTGTGTGTGTGTGTGTGTGTGTGTGTGTGTGTGTGTGTGTGTGTGTGTGTGAAAGAGAGCGAGAGAGAGAGAGAGAGAGAGAGAGAGAGAGAGAGAGAGAGAGAGAGAGAGAGAGAGCGAAAGAAAGAAAAACAGTGGTGAGTGACACGGGCCGGGTTAACCTGGACAGGCATTGTGGGCCTCTGATAAAGGGCTGCTCCTCTCCAATAGCGCATTAATCCATCTTCAGCAGCGCCGCACCTTAGCCGGCCGGCCACGCTATACACTGATGAATATCAAGATGGAAAACAACCTTGAGGACAAAGTGAGGAGGGAGGGAGGTGGGCACGGGGGGGAAAGATGGAGATAGAGGTGGTGGGGAGGGGGTGGAGAGAGACAGAGAAAGGGGAAGGAGGAGAGAAAAATGGAGAGATTGGGTGAGAGACGGAGAAAGATATAGCTGAAGTGAGAGAAAGAAGAGAGGAGTGTACGTAGAGCACGGGGGGGGGGTGTAGAGAGACAGAGAAGGGAGAGAAAAATGGAGACCCTGGGTGAGAGACGGAGAAGGTAGCAGAAGTGAGAGAAAAGAAGAGAGGAGTATACGTAGAGCGCAAAGTCTCATTTAATTCGTTGTCTAATTCCTGTTTTGTTTAGCTCTTCGACAGTCACCCTGACCTCTGCCGTCATTTCTGTTTATCCCTCTATTTTTCCAATCTCTATTTTTTTCATTCTCTCCTTTTTGCATGCAGTCCCTCTCACCAAATGATGCTAAAAGTGATGCCCTTATTGTGAAGGAGATTTATTTTATTGCTGCGCCCTAACTTTATTCTGTATTGAGACTTATTTTATTATTTTTCTTTATATTTTATTACTGTGCCCTAAATGTACTCTCTATTTCATACATAACCAATGACAAATGGCAGAGGTGTGTGTGTGTGTGTGTGTGTGTGTGTGTGTGTGTGTGTGTGTGTGTGTGTGTGTGTGTGTGTGTGCGTGTGTGTGCGTGTGTGTTTGTGCGTGCATGCATGCTTTATCCATGTTTGTGTGTGTGCATGTGTGTATGTGCCTGCATGTGTGCATGTGTGCGTTTGCATGTGTTTGGCTACACAGATATGTACACACAACATGTGTGATCCATGGCCATGCACTGTATGTTGCTCATGCTTGTAATCTTTGATCTAGATCTGTTGATCTGCCCAGCACTACCCAACTAGCTTAGCACTTAGCACAAAAGGCCAGTGTTCACAGAGTCAAGAGTCAAGGGATCCAGGCCAAATCCAGCTAGCTAGCTAACATCACACAAGGCTAGCACACCATACGAGTAGGGTTGCCACTTCCAGGACTGCACTGGGGGAGAAATGGGGCCCAGGCACTTTTGGCTTAAAGGGGCCCCTCATAATTAGCGACACAGAACTTACTCACTGGTGGGCCCCTCACCCTCATGGGCCCCTATTTTCAAAATGTTTTCTTTTTTTCTGAAAATAGGGGCCCACAAGGGTGTGGGGCCCACCAGGAAATGCCTGCTATGCCAGATGGCCAGTCCAGCCCTGGCCACCTCTGTTTGATAAAAGGCAGCAGCAGGACTCATTATATCACTGAAGGACTAGCAGTGCTTTGGTTTGTTTCACTGCCCTCCCGCACCCAACCCCCCTGGGCACCTGGGGTTGTTTTGGCCAGCGAAGGCCATCTCCCAGTGGTGTAGTCTACTTTTTTATGGTGGGTATTCTGTATATTTGAGATTTCTCTGAAGTGGGTATACTGTATATCTTTGTGCTATTCAACACAATGGATAATTTTAAGTGGGTATACTGAAATCCCTGAAATTTAGAAGTGTTTATACTCCGCGGGGTATACCCGCGTTCTACGTAGACACCACTGCCGTCTGAGACTGGTTCCCAGTGGGAAAAGGGAAAAATCCCACCACCACTCACCCTTCAACGACTCCAGTGTCTTTCTGCACATCATCCCTCAGCTTGCATGGTGAATCATAGTGGGACAAACATCACTTGAAGATAGAGGCGCATCTAATGCACAACATAAATCGGCCTTTCCACGCAACTTTAGAACCCTAGAACCATAGAACTGTTGTGGGTGTAAATGGCTAAATGGACATTTACAAAATGGACCGACTTCACATCCTACGTGAGTGAGTGACTGACCAATTGATTAAGGCAGTGAGTGAGTGAGTGAGTGAGTGAGTGAGTGAGTGAGTGAGTGAGTGAGTGAGTGAGTGAGTGAGTGAGTGAGTGAGTGAGTGAGTGAGTGAGTGAGTGAGTGAGTGAGTGAGCGAGCGAGTGGGGGAGTGAGTAATTGAGGGAGTGAGTGAGTAATTGAATGAGTGAGTGAGTGAGTGAGTGAGTGAGTGAGTGAGTGAGTGAGTGAGTGAGTGAGTGAGTGAGTGAGTGAGTGAGTGAGTGAGTGAGTGAGTGAATAATTGAGTGAGTGAGTGAGTGAGTGAGTGAGTGAGTGAGTGAGTGAGTGAGTATTTGAGTGAGTGAGTGAGTGAGTGAGTGAGTGAGTGAGTGAGTGAGTGAGTGAGTGAGTGAGTGAGTGAGTGAGTGAGTGAGTGAGTGAGTGAATAATTGAGTGAGTGAGTGAGTGAGTGAGTGAGTGAGTGAGTGAGTGAGTGAGTGAGTGAGTGAGTGAGTGAGTGAGTGAGTGAATCAATAAGTAACTGAGTGAGTGAGTGAGTGAGTGAGTGAGTGAGTGAGTGAGTGAGTGAGTGAGTGAGTGAGTGAGTGAGTG
>NC_085874.1:22980229-22995229 GCF_034702125.1 Engraulis encrasicolus | reverse complement strand
ACTAGGCAATGATATCAAAGCTACTGGGACCAAAATCACTGAGAAAACTACTGGTAACACTTAATGCCACAGAGGTTTAAAATCCTGTAGTGCACACATGGTACCTAGCCTGATAAACCAGCCTAAATGTATTGGATGTCTTAATTTAGTCTGGCTCTGATGAATGGATAAAACGGAACATTGTTGATGAGCACAACCCGTTGTCTTTCAAACCATGTCTGTGCTAATAGGCCAACGCTCTGACCAATCAGCGCAACTGACTGTGACGTAGTAAGCGCGACAGACAGCTGTGGTGGAGAGGGGACTGTAAACAAGGGAAGTAGTGAAGCTGTGAGCAGGACCGTGGATAACTTTAACGTTTTGAGATGGAGTCGGACTTTAGTTGTCGCTTTTGCCAAAAAGACATGCGAGTTGCCGGTGTACTACAACACTATACAAAACTGTTCCAAAGTTCAACTTCAGCTTTGTCGGTTTCAGCGAACGTCTCGCATGCATCGAGGAAGCCCACGGTGTTAAACATACTTGAAAGAGATCTTCCTGTATTTATAGGCCGTCAGGTCACCTCAATTTTCGTTCATTCTCGCTCCACAGCATCCGAACACGATGCCCATAAGATGATGAACTGACCAAAGCTATTGTAGCGAGTCTGGGGGGTTACTTAAGTTGTGTACGCATCGGTTGATTCTGTTCTATGGTTTGGTGGGTGCGAGGCACTGTTGGGGTTCGAATAAGGGGAGCGGGGAGTTCTCTCTGTTTACTGTGAGAGATCTACGTAGCAGCTGTGCTATAGTTGGGTTACTGGTAAGCAGTGTAGCCCTACTTGTTCATTATTTTTATGTGGCGTGGCTGTGGCCAACTGTCTCCATTAAACGGACACTTCTGTCTACATCCTGTGTGTTCCCTGGCTACCAAACGCTACACTATGTTTCACTTCAGAGAGGTTCGGATCGTGAAAACATCCAAGGGTATAGAAGTTTACAGAAGGAATATTTTCCTTAGCTGAATGAGGAGACACGATACACCACGTGACCGCGCTAAACCAATCACGTTGCCGATTTGGACAGCTATCAGTCCTCTTGCGTTCCACAAATTGTACTAAACTAAGGTTTTTAAAATATATATCTCTCTAAGGAAGACAGATTGATTCTTAACAGTTAAGAATGACCGTGATTAATTTCTATCTTGAACAACAATGCATGAGGGTGCCAAAGGCAAAGACATGAGCCCAAATAGAAATAGGCCTACAATATCAATAATATCCAAGATCAATAATGATCGTTCATAGGCTATACAAAGTGGTCCAACTGTTAAACTGTGCTTCAAAATTCAAAAGGCAATGCAAGTTACCTTTCATGATATATACATTTTTTTTGGAAAAAAAATGGAAAATGGAAACAATTCCAATTTTCAGTGATATTCATGCATTTAAAGTGGGATAAATGGATCCTAACATTATCAAACACAAGCAGGTAATTGGAGTGCTTCTGGGTCTTCACCTTTTTTCCTTGGTGCTCATCAGTGTAGGGGCTGTCAAACTTGGTCCAGGAAGACAGATGCTGAGGCATTGTAGCCAAATAAAGTTAAAAAAAAAAAAATGCAACCTTGAGTGCCTCAGCATCCGTCTTCCTGGATTCCTAACAGTGCTTCATTTATAACAAAACAATAATGCAAGTGGTGGTAGATCCCTTTTTAATCAATAATGGAAGCCATTATAATTATCAATATAATGAATATGCAGTTATTCATGTGGTAATTTATCCATTACTAGATACACAACACATACAAACAGTCATAAGTATATGCTTCAATAGACTGGCCTAACTGCATGGTTGTACCTAAACAGGAGGACTAGGGCATCGGTCTACAACCCCTTGGTGGCAAGGAAGATGGAGGCAAGGCAAACAATTACAGGCTGCCCTTTTAATGTATGCCATTGAAATGTTGACAAAATTATCCACTGTTGGCTCCTTAGTGGCACCTAGAATCCAGCTGACTAAATTATTAAGTACAAGAGGAACAGCTGTTTGTGCTTCACTGAACTTCTGTAGTCTTCTGCAGTGGGAGGCCATGGGAACAATGTTGTCCTTTTTCAGTATTACTATCTGTCTGGCTCATTTTGCTGGACTGTCACAATCTGTTTCCACACCTAAGGGTAACATGTCGAAGACCATATCTGTTGACAAAGTCTGAGCAGCAAACAACAATTCAGGCATTCAGTATTACAAGTGGTGGGGGTGAATAACACAAGATGCCGGCGGTCATGTCGGAGTCTCCTCTTCAATGTATCCTGTCAATAACAACAAATCAAACAGAAAAATTCATGAGTCATGAATACCGGCAAAGGGGGGCTTGATATTGTAGTTTCTTAACATGGTGGGCAGTGTGGCATAATGATTAGTGAGGTGGTCTTAAGATCAGACTAGGGTTGCTGACTCAAATCTCTGACCACTGCATACACCTCCATCCATGCCTAAAGTGCCCTTGAGCAAGGCATATATCCCAACATTGCTTTAAGGAAGGTAAACTATACTCTTTAAATTACTGTAAGCATTACTGTAGCATCACACTGCCATAAGACTACTTACTACCTACTACAAAATAATACAGGTGGCAAGATGAATGGTCACACACATGTATGAAATTTGCCTTAATTTCGACAAATAATAAATTGCCTTGCAAACACCTGTAGCTTGAAACAGACAACAACTCCACTTGACTGAACCAGGCCAATATGTATTCCTCAATTTGTCTCATTACTTAGAAAATAATATATTATAAAGTACATGTGTGTTGGGCACACCCTTGTATGTGTATTTGTGTGAAGTTAAGATATGACTTACTGTTGATTCTCTGCTCTGGCAGGATCCCTCAAAACCTGGTATTCCGTGGGTAGCAACTTTTGGGTAACTGCACCTCGAGATCCACACAGTCAATGTCCTTGATATGAAGGTCCTGTGTAGGTCCTTTACTTCAGGAGCTTGCACAAAAGAAAAAAAAAGAATGTAGCTGGCAGACAAACAGTAGCCTATATTTTCGCTGGTGAACTGGTACAGTTGCATATTGTTAAGATCAAGCAAACAGACATGATCCTCATTAACATTCACACTACCTATTACAATCAGTGTGTTAACTTGTGACAACAGATTGTAGGCCTAATAGACTGCTGGATATTGTTAACACAGACCCCCCTCAATAACTCAGATGGGGTGGGGAACAGTCCTTAACTCAAACACAACATTTGGCTATGGTAAAGTACAACCAAGACATCTTTCCACAGATGATAGAACTAGCTTACCTGTCTGTGTGTCTTTGATGAAACCTTTTTGTCTGTCAGATGTGTTCTCCTAGCTTGCCAAAACAATACCTGAAGGCCTTCCCTTTGTCACGTTTCCCCCTGTGGAAAATCAGTACGTTATTCTTCAATCACAAAGCAATTAAGTCCATATAAACTAGCTTCTTAGTGTTATTTCCACATCAACGGAACAATTAATTCAACATAATTGAGCAAGTGCGTTGTGAGAGATCATCGTGGAGCTCGATTGACTGGGGATGGTTTCTCGGAATGCTCACCGCACTGAAGTGTTTGAGAATACAATCACGCACAAGAATGAGTCTCAGAAGTGTTTTCGTTGGTTTACTCGGTGTATTAACTGTCTGAATACACGGTATCAGTGTGATTCTAGTGTAGATCACTCCACCGGTATGGCACCATTAGCTCCATAACATCGATGTTATTTTAGTGCGACGCCATGCTGTTCTTGTCGAAGTGCAGTATACTAATTTCCAAAGTGTAAAATTTAACTTAAGACGCAGCATGTGTATCCTCTAGCCGCCGTACACAGCCGTTTATCTGTCATTCCCAGTCAATCAGCCCCACGTTCATCTCACACAACGTCCATGTAAACTTCAATCTTACGACCACAGACTTTGTTTAGATAGTCAACATTAAAGACTGTAAACTGAGATTAAAAAGGGAGACGTCCGGGGCGACAGTCCATCTGTTACAATGGCAACAGGGTGAAGCGTTTATCATTACCGTCATCTTTTAGGAATATACATTACACACACCCTGACGTTGTTAAGAGCATGCCACTTACCATTAGGTGAACCTCGTCCACTCCGAGGACCTTGTCTTGGAAGACAACACGTCGCGTTCAGCAAAAGCCATGCCTCCTGACTGCTCCGAAGACCAACTGGCACTGACGACATATTTTTAAGTTGCATGGCAGTGAGTCCAAAATTGCTCGCCTCCTTCGCCTGGTCTACCATTAGGGCTAACAAGGGCGAGACGACTACCGGTACTACCATCGGGTTTTCAAAGAGCCCCATCATTTCGGCTACAGTGGAGTTAACTGGTAGATAAGACTTTTGCCATAGCCTTTCGGTAACACGGCGAAAACGTCCTTCTTAAAAATGAATGAACGTAGAGCCTCCTCATTGCTCACGTTTTAACGAAAACCCCAAGTCTAATTCTTCCAAAACTGATGCAGAATCAAACGAGTTCCATTGCCGCCGCCATCTTTCTTGTGCTTTCTCCACTGCCCAGCGTCTCACTGCTATGTCGTCACTCCCTCAAAACCCCGCCCCAGAACCCTCTGCCCCGCCCGCGTTGATTCAAAACACATCTCTGCGTTGTGATTGGTTTAGTTACCATCTTGCCAGATTCAGGGCAAGATTCAAAATGAATAGTTGTTCGATACCAGACCCACCCGCAGCTGAAAATTTTTCAGCGTCCAGCAGGTGGCGCTGGTTTACCAGGCTACATGGTACCTCTACTTCAGAAGGAACCTGTGCAGTCCCACTTGAGGTTTGCCAACGGACATCAGACTGGTTTAGGATATGATAAGGAGGTGCTGTAGTCAGATGAAACCAAAATCAAGCTGTTTGGCATTATCACAATTCAATGTGTTTTGAGAAAGAGTACTGCTGTCTATGATCCCAAGAACACCCTCCTCACCATCAGGCATGAAAGTGTTATCATTATGGTTTGAGGGTGTTTGTCTGGCCAAGGCACAGGACAACTTCACATCGTCAACGAATGGATGGAGGGAGACATGTAATGTGCAATCCTGAGTGCAAACGTCCTTCCCTCCACCACTACACTGAAGGGTGGGCCATTTTTGGATCTCCCAACATGACAATAATACACAACATACAGTCAAAGCAACGAAGGAGTGGCTCAATAAGAAGCATATTAAAGTCGTGAAGTGGCCTAGACAGTCTCCAAATATTAACCCTGTAGTAATTCTATGGAGAGAACTGAACCTCCCATTTACCAAGCTACAGCCACAAACTATTAATGTTTTAGAGATAATGTGCAAAGAAAAATGGGCAAAAATATTTTCTACTATATGCACAAACATTGTCATCAACTAAAAGAAGCATTTGACCTCAGTGCTAGACAACTAGGATTGGCCACAAAGCACTTTATCTTCTTTAGCTAGAGGGGTCAAATACTTATTTGCCTAAATTAAATACAAATAAATTAAAATATATTATTTTAAGTCATTCTCTGGAATTTCTTTTTGATATTCTGTCTCTCCATGTTTGAATACATATTATCATAAATTTATAGACTGATCATGTCTTTATTAGTGGGCAAACCGGCAAAATCAGCAAGGGATCAAATACATATTGGACTCACTGTATATATGAAACATATACAGTACAATGAAAAGCTTCCCTGCTCGGAGAGTCCCAAAAAAAATTAAAAAGTAAAAAGGCAAAAGTAGAATAAGGAAAAAAATGTATTAAAAAAAGTTGAAAGCAGCATTTTTTTTTTTTTAAAGGCAGGTTGGAGAAAGATATGATGAGTGGATTCCTTCCTATGGTGATGGTTTGGAATTCAACAGCCTGATGCATTGAGGAAAGAAGATATCCCTGAGTCGACTGGTGTGGGCGCATATGCACCTGTATCTCCGGGCAGATGGTAGAAGGGTGAAGTGTGAGTAGTGTAGCTGGGGTAGTGCGGATCCACTACAATTCGTTTGGCCCTCCTCAAACACTGTTGATTGTAAAGATCCTGGATGATGGGTACATCCGATTTGATTGTCCTTTGAGCAGATTTAATGACTCGCTTCTGTCTTGTGCAGTGGTGTTACCATACCAGGCTGTGAAATTACCAGTTGATATGCTTTCTATTGTACAGCAATAGAAGTTAGCCAGTATCCTACTCTCCATTCCATACCTGTATATCAGTATGCCTGGATCAACGGAAATAAACGGTAAACAAACATTCCCATCCTATAGCACAATAAATAGTGAAAGATCATTTCCCACCTATATCGTATGTAGCAGTCTGCATGGTTGAACTTCAGGCAATGACAAGTGAACTGTAATATCCTGAAAGTGAAACTTTTTTTCAGCGATACAAAATCACCTCTACTTCTCTAAAGTTCTGCATGTGTGCTTGCACACACACGCACACACACACACACACACACACACACACACACACACACACACACACACACACACACACACACACACACACACATGCTCTATCCCTCTTCGATAAAGGTTAATAACACACATCTTGTTTTGACGTGGCAAAGGGTGCTGATCTGGCAGAGGCTTAAGGTCTACCATGGATCCAGATCATTTGATGCAGGGGTGGAAAGTAACTAACTAAATTTACAAAGTAACGAGTAGTGAGTCGCCTTCATGAGTATTTTGTAATTCTCAAGCAGTTTTTATAATGAGTGCTTTTCCTTGTCCTGGATTACATTTGGATCCCAGCACTTTATTGAAGTACACCGGAGCAGGGCCAGAGTACTCAGTAAAATCAGACTGATGAAGACAAAATGACATGTACAATAATAAAACAATCTGCCAGGAATTAAAACAAGTTATGCTGGATTGCACGCAGCATTTTCATTGATCCCATCTTGGATCAACATTGGCTGATGGCAGGTGCCAAGCCAGAAATAGATAGATGCAGAAGATAGAGTTCTATTGTCTCCATGGGGAAATTTGTTCTCATCACCATCGCATAATTGTCACAGCCCACAGCAGGCATATAACAGACATCAAGACATTAAACACCATTGGACATTGGCATACTATTAGACATGATACATAGCAGACCCAAGGCACAACATTGATGACAGTCACACACTAGACACATGCCTTCAGACACTGACAGACAATACAAAACACAACATTCAAATAAACAAAAAGTATTCAAATAAATTAAAAAAGAAACATTGAATTCTGAAGAGGAAAGCTAATTAAAAGTAGGCCTGAATAAATATTTTAATCAACGTACATTTTAACGGAATTACTTTTTTTACTTTTACTTGAGTAGATTTTTAGATTGGTGTAGCATTTAAGCAAAGTAAATATACTTTTACTTGTGTGCAATGTTTCTGTACTCTTTCCACCTCTGATTTGATGCCGTAGTCTAGCTTAAAGAGCAGTAGCAATAGTATTTACATATATCGCATTGTCATAGACAATTGTCATTCAATGTGCTTGAGAAATAGAGAGAGAAAGAAGAAAAATATTACACATAGTATTATCTAAAGAGACAAACGGCAGAATGAGGCCCATAGAGTTCACTCCAAATGTCCACTGACCTCATTATAATACCCCTTACCTTTTATTCATCGCATTACAGTATCCTATTCCTTCTCTCTCTCTCTCTCTCTCTCTCTCTCTCTCTCTCTCTCTCTCTCTCTCTCTCTCTCTCTCTCTCTCTCTCTCTCTCTCTCTCCTTCTTCTTCTTCTTCTTCTTTTTCTTCATCTTTCATCCCCCAATGACCCAAACAAATCCAAAACAAAACAAATCAAAACAAAAACCACTCACAGATTTAAACCAGATGGAGCCCAAGGCAACTGTTCAACTCCGTCTTTTCTATCATCCACTGTCCTTGGCTCTCTCACAGACTAGCAGACAGGCACACACACACATTTTAATACTTTCATTTGGATCTCATCAGAAAGACAGTGTTTAAGACGCACGCACGCACGCACGCACCGCACACACACACACACACACACACACACACACACACACACAGGCTACACACTGGAGAGTTCAAGAGCGACAGAATACAGAATGTCAAAGTGTCACTTCACCCTTGAGAGCCATGGCACATTTTTTAACGTCTCGCAAACCAAACAACATGAAAAGTGTATCCAATATTATCTACACCTGCCTTCACATGCCTGTGAACATTTCAGGCCTCCTGTGGGGAAATGAAATGCGTCATGTACAGTAATTGCAGGATTTGTGCAAGAACAAATTATTTTATTCCTTCATTTTTTTTCTTTCCAAAATGCTCACAGGGAGCTTCACTCTTCTCTAATACCTGAGGTGGTAACATGCATTTAGTCTCTTCATTACAAAGCCGAGCTCTCCAGAGAGAGAGAGAGAGAGAGAGAGAGAGAGAGAGAGAGAGAGAGAGAGAGAGAGAGAGAGAGTGAGAGAGAGAGAGAGAGAAGAGAGTGAATGAGTAAGCAACTGATTCCATGTAAGTCATTGCATGGGGGAACGGATGATCACTTGACTGTACTGAGAAAGCAAATGCAGCTACAGTACTGTAGGTGGTGTCAGCATCAGCATCCGTGAGTAGTGTAGAACAGTGGTTTTCAAAGTGGGACCGGGGACCCCTGGGGGGCCGCAAGAGGGTTCTAAGGGGGCCGCAGCTGGTTGGAAGGAAAAGTACAGCAAAACAAAAATTAATGAATAAATTAAATAACTTCAGACCAAACCAAAAAATAAGCTAAATGACATTCACATTTTAAGAATAGCTAAGAATAGCTTCTAAAGCCTCATTGACACACTACTACACACAGCTAAAATGTTTCCCGCTGTAGGTGGATTTAAGGATACAGAAATTAATTGAATTGTGAAAGTGGGGGCGTAGAAAAAAAAATAGTGTGGCACGGTCCATGTTAGGGGGGCCAACTGAGAAGGCCAACTGAGAATCATGCCGATGCCTGTTCCCGAACTTAAACGCGAACCAGCCGTCGTGTTCACACCACTGATCTTGGCGTTAGCCAACCACAAAATACTGTGCGACAACGCGGCCGTCCACAGGTTCATCCGGGTAACACAGTCACGTGCGGAAAAAGTTCAAAGCCCTGTATGAACTCGGGCGGTTCACAGATAAGCACTTTAGTGCTGAACGTAACTGGTGTGGGCACCGGCTACAGCACCGGCTCCGTTCTGGTCGGCCTGAAACCCACCATAGTGGACTGGGGAGAGCTGCATCCTGGCTCTGGTCGAGGCCATCAGGAGGATAGAGGAGATGATGGTTGGACCATGGTGCTGTATGGAGATAGAGAAAGGGGGAGAGATGATAGGAAAGGGAGGTATAGAGCTAGAAAGAAGGGGAAGGAGGAGCAGGAAAGAGAGAGGGAAGGAGATAGAGAAGGAGAGAGAGAGAGAGACAGAGGTGGGAAGGGGAGAGAAAGAAGGGGAAAGGGGAATAGAAATAAGGAAAGGGGAGGATAGAGTTTGGGGAAAGAGGAACAGACAAGAGAGAGAGAAGAAAGAGAGAGAGAGGTGGGAAGGCAAGAGAAAGAGGGGGAAAGGGGGATAGAAATAAGGAAAGGGGAGGATAGAGGAGGAAGGGAAAGAGGTAGCAGTGAGAAAGATAGTGAGAGAGAAGGGGGGGGGGGGAGACCACGAAGAGAAAGAGAGGAGAGAAGAAAAGCAAGGGTGAGAGAGAATACGTTCTTCCAACCAGAGTGCCTGAGGGTTTAAGGAGAAAAGAGGGTGGAGAAATTTGCACTTTTAACTCAAACATACTATACACACAAACACAAACTTGGGAAAATATACATGTGTGCACGCACGAACACACACACACACACACACACACACACACACACACACACACACACACACACACACACACACACACACACACACACACACACACACACACACACACACACACACACACACACACACACACACACACACACACACACAGTCATAGGTCCATGTATTTGCACACACGTGCACATACTGTACAACACAACTAACAGACCATTTGTTTTCCTTGTGTAAAGAAATGAGTCGTCGTGCATTTAAGTTTAAAGCACCATCAGAATGGAACAGCCTGCCCTCCTCACTTGGGTCCATTACTTCCTCCAGCCCCACTACACAATACACACATCCAGCCAGGCCGTGCCCTCCTAATGGTGCAACACCTTCAGCGCTGCTTCTAGTCAGGCCAGTAGCTAGACAAATATTGTTTCTGAGTTCCAGAAAAATCATGAATTCCTCCCACTTTGTCGGATAGCAAACAACCAGTAGAAAAACCAAGGGAGGCGGGTCAACCATGCTGTTTGGGAAATATTAATTGTTATGCTGTTGGTCAGACCAAGTCTCGAAGAGATTTGAAAGTCGGGCTAATCAGGTTAATCGGGCTAATCAGGCTAACACACATTTGCTCCTCCGCATCACGCGAACACAAGAAAACAACAGGCGTGCGGTGGCTCAGTGAACTAAGATGCTGTAGCCCAGTGGTTCTCAACTGGAACAGTCTTGGGACCCACCATTTTCCACTCTCATTCGATCGCGACCCAATTGTTTTAGCATTCAAGTGACTGGTTGCACGCTGTCTATCTCGCTTAAACATTCAGATTGTATCTATGACGACAGATGACACTAGCTAGAGTTCACTAGCCTATCAAAATAAAAGTTGTAAATTGTTGCAAGAAAAGTTGGATTTTTTTTTTAGAATTTCGTTTTTTTTACACCAAGGCCCCGCGACCCACCCATGACCCCTCCGCGACCCACTTTTGGGTCACGACCCACCAGTTGAGAAATACTGCATTACGCCGGCGACCCGGGTTCGATTCCAACCCGAGGTCCTTTGTTGATCCTTCCCCTCTCTCTCTCTCTCTCTCTCTCTCCCCCTCATTTCCTGTCACGCTCTCTCACTGTCCTGTCCTAAATAAAGGCATGACAACAAGCCCAAAATATATCTTCAATGAAAACATCCAAAAGAAAAGAGAGAAAAAGGAGACATGAAGTGTGGGGCCAATTGTGTTGAATAGTAGAGAGCCAAGGAGGAAGAAGACGAGGCTGGTTGGTTGGTTTTTCGGCCGGGGATCCTCATCATCTCACACAATGACATTTTGGGCTAATCTCATGGCGCCTTCGGGGAGCGGAGCCACTTAAAGGTTAACTCCAGATGGGGTGGGCCAGATAGGAAATGGCATTTTCCCTCACCAGGGAACGGTTGAGCAAGAGCGATACCGAGGGCCCCCTCTGGCCATGTCACGCAACTACAACTGCAGATATTACTTCATGCGACCCACCCCACCATCGGAGTGTGTGTGTGTATGTATGTGTTTGTGTGTGTGTGTGTGTGTGTGTGTGTGTGTGTGTGTGTGTGTGTGAGAGAGAGAGAGAGAGAGAGAGAGAGAGAGCGAGAGAGAGAGAGAGAGAGAGAGAGAGAGAGAGAGAGAGAGAGAGAGAGAGAGAGAGAGAGAGAGAGAGAACAGAGTGATAGTGTGAAAGGAGCAGAAAGTGGAAAGAGGAACCTCAGTGTGTGTGTGTGTGTGTGTGTGTGTGTGTGTGTGTGTGTGTGTGTGTGTGTGTGTGTGTGTGTGTGTGTGTGTGTGTGTGTGTGTGTGTGTGTGTGTGTGTGTGTGTGTGTGTGTGTATGTGTGTGTGTGTGTGTGTGTTTTCCCACAGACTAAAAGGGCAAAGGAAGGCAATTAGTGAGAGAACTTCATTATCATATTGATTCTTTTGATATAAGACATCAAACGCGTCAATTTGGCCTTTAATAAGATGCCACAAAAACAGTGCACGCAGTCCCTCACGAAAAGCCACCAAATCGCTAGGACAAAGCATCCGGGACGACGAAGAAAGACGCGACTCAAACACAATCCAGGTCAATAAACAAGAGCACACACACACACACACACGCACTCACACACACACACATACCTACAAAAACACACGCACGCACGCACGCACGCACGCACGCACACACGCACACATACACACACACACACACACACACACACACACACACACACACACACACACACACACACACACACACACACACACACACACACACACACACACACACACACACACACAAACACAACCAGAGGTTATCAAGTCTAGATTGTATGCTGATTGAGCGCTTTGAAGTCCTTGTGTCTTGCAGCAGGCGGGGCACTTCTGTTTCTTTGATATAACTTTAATTTCTTTATGCGTGCGTAGAAAAGAAAAAAAGTAAAAAAAAAGAGTGATGTTGTTATGTCATGCTTGGACACGTAGCTGCTTAAGCCAGAGGGAGCCAGAATGAATGTCAGTGGTGCAGGCAGGGGCGTAACAGCAAATTAGACGGCCCTATGAACAATCAGCTCCAATGAACAACCCCCCCCCGCCATATATCTACATATATTGGACTGTGTGTGGGCCCCCTATATACATGGGGCCCTGGTGCCTCAGTCCCACTTTACCCCCCTGAATGACACCCCTGGGTGCAGTGCAGCAGGCTTGTACGAAATTCCGAATAGAAAGAATTTCAATTCAAAGTAATGCCATAATACGAACACTAGGTGGTGGTGTTCTATGTACTTGGCATTATTTTGAATTGAAATTCTTTCCATTCGGAATTTCGTACAAGCCTGCAGGGAAACCAGAAGGGAAGGAGGGCAAAAGGATTAGTGGTCCAGGGCCTCGAGAGAATGGAGGATTCAGAATTGGGTCCCCATCAGGGCTGGATTGGCCATCTGGCATAGCTGGCATTCCCTGGTGGACCCCACACCCTTGTGGGCCCCTATTTTCAGAAATGTAAATAAATACATTTTTAAAACCCCTTTTTTAACATTGAAAATAGAGGCCCACAAGGGTGCGGAGCCCACCGTTGAATCAATTCTGCTCTGCTAATTATGAGGGCCCCCTTTAAGCCAAAAGTGCCCGGGCCCTATTTCTCCCCCAGTCCAGCCCTTGTCCACATAGCGTTGAATATATTAAGTGGGCAGGGGGGCTTACGGACAGTTTTGTTCCGGGCCTGGCCAAAGCCGCCTTGGTGCAGTGCAGAGGCATACAGGATGAGTACGTATTGTAATCTCAGGCAAGCCGGGCCAGGAGTGACATTTCTACTTAGAATCTCCCTACGTAATTTTCAAGTGGACAGGCGCCATATTTTGAAAAAAAAACTGACTGAGTCTTTTCATTATTTTTTTCATTTCTTCTTTCTTTTTAAATTGCTACTTTACATAACATTACATTAAACACAATGCTGTGAGTGCGTGTGCGAGCAGCATGGCAATGGCATGCAATAGTGATGCAAACACATGATAAAAGGAACAGAAATGAAAGAGCTTCATTAATTAGCCTCGGGTGTTCAATGGCTTGATTGATTGTATGGCTGGGGGACCCAAAGGTACTTTAGTGGTACCATACTTTGGATATTTTCTTCTTCTTTTTTAAAAAAATATATTTTTTAGGGGCATTTTATGCCTTTATTGACAGGATAGTGTGAGATGCTGTCAGGAAATGAGTGGGAGAGAGATATTGGGAAAGATTGGGAAGGATTGGGAAATGACCCCGTCCAGACTTGAACCGGGTACACACACACATATACAGTAGGCCTACATACACATCATGTCAAGTGTCTGGCCTGAGGCTAGGGCAGCTCAAACATTAGTCTAGTAGATAGTCACGAAAGAGTAGAGTCTTTACTTACTTCTTGAAGGCTGCAAGAGATGTGCTTAGTCTTGCTGCCTCTGGGAGTCCATTCCACCACTCACAACATTCAAAAACAATTGAATCGAACTGCACATGATAGACCGTAATCAATCACATGCCAAACGAATGGGGAGTCCTACAATGTCCATGTCGGATCTTGCACAATAATAGTGCAACCACAGAAAACACTGTATGAAACCCCAACGAAGAATAACAATGTTCCTGCATTCATATACAGCATATTGAAATAATAAAATGGACTCAAATAATAAGTGAAACACAAACTGTTATCCATCACACTAACTAGTTTGCATTAGAGGCTAATTTCACAGTGGACATGCACCTGCTGCACACAACTGTGACATGCGGCAGCAAGAGCGAGCCTTTTTACTATGTCACTTGTTGGAGGTCATCGCATAGGAAACACCCCTAACCCCCTGCAATAGTAAGGTAACACTTCTGTTTTTGTGCGTTGTTGTGTTAAGATGGTGGTGGTATGATGAGGTTGTATCATTTCATATAAGACAAATAATGAATTGCTATATGGGAGAGATGCTGAGCGCTCTTCTTTGTTAGACAGTATACTCCGATGCTGGTGCTCTTGAAGTTAAACGAAAAAGTCCATTCCTCAAAACTTGTTGGCCATTGGGCCTACTTCAGGCGACTCTTGCATAGAGACAAGGAGTAGTATGGGGTTTTGTAATTTAAAAACCCTTTATTCCAGTTACAATAAAGGGTTTTTAAATTTCAAAACACCATACTACTCCTTGTCTCTATGCAAGAGTCGCCTGAAGAAGGCCCAACGGCCAACAAGTTATGAAAAATAATTAATTGTTCCAGCCCTTAAACTGATTATTGCCAAACAGCTCAGCCCGAAGAATCGTCACCGCAGTTTCCGGCAGGAAACACTTGTGTGTGTGCACTGCTGTGCATGCGTATGCGTCCAGTGTTCGTTCATGAATGTGTCTCTGTGTGATCCGATATAGTCCAGATGGCCTGTGCAGCAGTGCCCACAATCAAACACGGCAGTCAATAACAAGCACCACACACTGACTTGTATCATTGGCACCACATGACGCCTCTGCTGGAGCACGTTGAGGCCAGTGTTGCCAGATTGGGCCGTTACCCTCCCAATTGGGCTACTTGGGATGGCCGTCTGCAGGTATAAATGGGAAAAAATGGCCATTTGGCGTTTTTTTTATGCCATTTTGGGCCCATAGAAATCAATGCAATTTGATGAAATTGGGCGGAATTTAGCACATTTTGACAGTTTTTGAGAACCTTATGGGCGGGATTTGATCAGACACATCTGGCAACACTGG
>NC_085874.1:22947729-22975229 GCF_034702125.1 Engraulis encrasicolus | reverse complement strand
ATCTCCTCTTTCTTTCTCTGCTTTACCCCCCTCCTCATGTTTTCCCCTCCTCCTCTGCCTCCTTCAATTGTCAATTCTGGCCTTCCTCTCCTCTTCCTCTTCCTCATCCTCCTCTTCTCCTCTGCCTCTTCTATCACTGCTCCTTCTCCTGTTTCTCCTCCTCTTCATCCTCCTTAACCTCCGTTTCTCCCCCTCTCTGCTTCTCCTCCTCCTCCTTTTCTAACCCCTCCTCTTCTACCCCTTCCTTTCCCCCTCTCCTCCTACTCCTCCTCTGCTCCTCCTCCTCCGCTTCCTCTTCCTCCTCCCCCTCCTCTTTCTTCCTCCTCCCTCTCCTCTTCCTCCTCTCCACCTCTTCCTCCTCTTCTTCCCCTCTCCGCTTCATGAATTGGAAGGGTCCTAATGCCCATAAAAACCCTCCCCCTCCCCCCACACTAGCTGCGTCCAAAGGATGCAAACATGGGAGTTAAGATGGCCATAAAACCAGCATTAATTGGTGCAGAAGGACTCATAACAGAGAGGAAATATCAAGAGGAAAGAGAGGAGCGAATGTAAGGAGAGAGGAATAGAGCGATAGACTAGATGGAGATAGAATAAAAGAAAATGAGAGTATGGGGATGGAGAGGGAGAGAGAGAGAGAGAGAGAGAGAGAGAGAGAGAGAGAGAGGGAGAGGGAGTAGGGAGAGGGAGAGAGAGAGATCGAGAAGGAGAGAGAGAGAGGGAGAGGGAAAGACAGAGAGGAAGAGAGAGAGAGAGGGAGAGAGAGAGAGAGAGAAAGACAGTTGATACATCCTTAGGGACATAACACATAAACATGGTCACAGTTCCAGTGTCAAGACAAAAATCATCAGCGCCCATCAGCACCAGGACTCGTTCTGCAAACACAAGCAGAACAACAGACTGACGTCCATAAAAACGGCCCACATCAGCTGTCGTGCCCCAAAACAGCAGGCTCGTATTCTATATGGCACGTGGCACTTATTTCCTCATTTCACTTCAGTCCTTTACAGAATAACAGCTCAATTATGGCCACCGCGCTTCCCCTTCACCATAACCATCATCCCCCTCCCTCGTATGCACCCACACGCACGCGCACACACACGCACACACGCACGTGCACACACACACACACACACACACACACACACACACACACACACACACACACACACACACACACACATACACACACACACACACACACACACACACACACACACACACACACACCACACACACACACACACACACACACACACACACACAGACCTCCCCCGCCCCTGAACATGCCACCCAAGAGTTATTAAGGGGATTGTCACACATGTCGTTGTGCATGTGTGCAGGGCACCCTCGGGGCTCCGTGCCAACATAATGAAAAGCCCGTATTCAGCATCGAGTGGCTGCTGACATAGGCATCTTTTCATGACAGTCCACATGAGTCAATTAACGATGTCACAAAGGGGTGGGGGGCGGGGCTCGGACATTCTAGAATTAGTCAAATGACAAAAAGGGGAAAGAACAGAATGTTCTCTTCTTCTTGGACGTGTTCACCTGAATTGATTCACTGATACACAGTACATATGTTTGCAAAGGGTAGGAGAAGTCCAACATACCTGACTTCAAACCTATTATGGTCATTTAACCCTATCCAGACCGGGGGGGGCTAAAAGTGCCCGCACCAACTTTGATGTCGTATAACTCCTGAATGACTAAAGCTAGGACTACGAAACTTTGTGACTTTTCCTAATATGAAGTTGGCTACAGTGTAATACCAAAAGATTAGGTTTATCATTTTTGTTGTTGCCATGGCAACGGTTTTCTGACAGGTACGCCTGACAAAAAATCACTGATCTAAGTCTCATCATCATCACTTTTCATATTTTTTTACATTTTCATTAGCATCAGACACCCTTGTGAACATTTGAAGTGGTCTGAAGCACATAATAACCAAAATTGATGTGCATTACCCAAGTTAGATGGAAAATACATTTAGGTCACATTTTGGGCAATAAAATCAGGAAATGACGTCATAAATATGTCATAATATCCAATAATGACACCAAACTGATGTCATTCATAGATCTTTGGCTGAAGATCACCCCCTCCAAGTTTGGTGGTCATACGCCATTCGGTTCCTAAGTTATGAGGGGGGGGTCAAATGAGCCCCCCCCCCGGTCCCAGGAATGCCAAAAAAGCCCGGTCTGGATAGGGTTAAGTGTTGTAGAGACAGCAAGTGGATTTTAAAAAAAAAACATTGTGATAGGTGTGCTTTTTTTTTTTTTTTTTTTTAAAGGTTTTTGGTTTTATATTTAGAAAAAAAAACATCCAGGGGGCTGAAAATAAGTTTACGTGAAACAAAAGGCCCAAACAAATAATGTGTAACTATGTGTGTAAACAGCGTCTCAGACTGCGATAACAAATAATTAAGCTTGATGCATAATAACCATCAGAGTACAAACATAACCCAGTTCACTAGCTTCATCACAATCTGAAGAGCACATGCATTGAGCTGCTAACCTTCAGTTCTTATGAAAAAGTTAAAGCGATGGTTCGGAGTAGAATCACCCTAATGCCATTTGAACCGTGACACCCATCCACCTTTACACCCGAAGTGTTTTCTGCCGCAGGCTTACATCAACAGAGTTGCCGTGTTATTCGATGTTTATTCCGGATAGCTTGACTCAAGCGCATATGGATACTGGGCACCGTCTCCAAACTTTCCCCACAAAAATAACATGTCATGACACCAAACTTCTACAGTATAACAAATGTGGTTTGTACTCACAAAAAGATGAATTTGAAACTTTGTACATAGTCCAGGAGTTTATTAGTAACAACACACGAGACGATTAGCTTTTCTGCTGCTAAACATCCGTCGACGTCACTTCCTCCAGCTGGGACTTTGTTGATGGAAACAAATACACGTGAGTCCGGAAGGCGGACAACTCAAAAAGACAGCTTGCGCTACAACTAGAAATTAACCACTTCGGATTTAAATTTTACCACATTTAATAAATAGAAGACGATGCCACACTCGTGCATATATCCTGGCTGTGGACTAAAACACAAACCTTACAATAAGTGGACAGTCCCAGCTGGAGGAAGTGACGTCGACGGATGTTTAGCAGCAGAAAAGCTAATCGTCTTGTGTGTTGTTACTAATAAACTCCTGTACTATGTACAGTCGGTCCCCCTACAATGCACACCCTTTACCGAGGTAATGCCACGTCATCCACCTCGGTACGTACCGGGCCTAGCTGCAGTGTACCCAAACAACCGCCGGGTGGCACTTGGGAGCGCTCGCTCAATACCCATTCACTCACGCGCACACATGGGCGCGCACACATACACATACACATACACACACACACTCTCTCTCTTTCTCTCTCTCACTCTCTCTCTCTTGTTCATATCAGATAACCATAGCACAGAGTGGTGAAGAAGCGCAAATGTGTTGGCAACATTTATTACCATATGGAATATTTTAGATGATGTTGACGGCATATTAATATGCTCATATTCACCAGCACGCACCGATTCAGCGGATAACGACATGCCTAATTAAATTGTGTGAGAACACCTCCAGGAAGTAAGAAGAGTCATAAAAAGAATAAATAGCCTAATGAATTTTCTTTTCTTTTTTTTATGATGATCGGATGAATTGCCATTAATGTGCAAGCTCTAGGCTATGTGTACACCTAAATTGAAGCCACAAGCCCCTATAACCGATTCTCGCATCGCAAGATTTGAAACGTCTAATATTGCAACTTCAAACTTGTTATCTGGATGTGGATACTTTTTTCGTTTGGTAAAAATTATGGAGAGTGCAATAGGGGGCCTAAACCTCACTGCAGTAACCTACAGCGCCGCGTTTGAGTGTTTAAGCGTTGGCTATTTATCTTACATCGCCAACAGCTGGGGCGATAACCTAACCTACACTTCCGTAATCAATGCTTAATTTGTAAATCACAAGGTACCGGAACGCAAAAAACATATGACATCACAGCGACGGTGAGTTGGACAGAGGTCCCGGAACGCACAGAAAAACTATAATTACGCAAACGAATACAAAAGGGAAAAAAAACAGATGCAATTCCCTGCATTTGAACGACATTGAGTCCCATGTCAGCTCATATCCATACGTTTGTTTCTTAATACAAGGGACGGTTGGCAATCCAATGGCTATTTTAAACAACAGCCATAGCATAGGCCTAGCCTATTAAATGCTGTAATGACAACAACCAATATTTTTTGATCGCTAACTTTATGCTTAGTAGTTTCGTGCAGTGCATGGAAATTATGCTTTCCCCATGAGGTGAAAAGAAACCGAAGCGGTCTTATACCTATTATTCTACTATACCTATTGAAAGGACAGTGCATGGCTGTCCAATTCCCGTATTCACACAACGTTGGCATAGGCCTATTAAACGTTAAATCCTCGCTTTGTTGGCGACTTTGTTGCATATGATTTGGCTGATCCGCATGTGCTGTTGCGATATGCCACTTCACTGTTTCGAGAGCTCGCGCACTGATGGTAAGCGAGCTGCGATTTTCAGGGCTCGCGCACTGATGGTAAGCGAGCGGCGATTTTCCCGGTAGAGTTGGCTTTTCACACTGACTGTCTGCTCGCGCTGCGGTCCGGTTGAAAATCCCTCCGACCAATGTTTTATTTGGAGTGTGTAGGCCCTATGAAATATCACATTGTCTTTGCTGTTTTCGTGCTCAAATTGACTTGTAAGCAACTGTCGGGTCTTGGGAGAGAAGATAACGCGCGGGCACACATGCTGAGCGCTCGCCAGCCGAGGAAGATCTCATCCTCTCACCCAGGCTGTCTTTTTCGCTAGGCAACATGACTGATCAATGCACCAAACGCAGCCCAGGTGCCACTAGAAATTAGTATGTCCAAAACCTTGTGTGCCGACCAAAATTTGATAAAAACTTTTAAACAACCCAGGTGAAAAAGTGGTTCAATTTAGTACAATAAAAGCACAACTGAAGTGTGCTTAGCATGTTAAAAGCGCACTCACACTTTTTGTGCTAAGAAAAAGTATGTTTACAATATGCTTATTTAAAGTGTACTTAAAATTAGATGTAATTAAGTTGCTCTCAAAGAAAGTACACTTTGCGAACCATAGCGTGTTTGGATCATACTTTCAAAAGTATGCTTGTAGTGCATTTAAAGTTGTCCAAAAGCGGTGCCAATTTAGCATCCTCAGTGTGCTGCAAGTGTGCTAAAGTACTGCTTTAGTAGTGCTTCAGCGCACTAATAGTGCAATGAAGCGCACTTTAAATCGCCAAAAATAGTACACTTTGTACTAAGTACGGTCAAAAAAAGTACACTTTAAGTATATGGGTTTTTCACCTGGGATTGTTTGGCACAGCCAGTGTCGTGCCGAAAAGCGAGTCCCTGCCAGAACAAGAGTGCCCTCATTGAAACCAATGTCATTTTTTGAGAGAAAAATATACTCATTTTTGCAGAATGAATTACATAATATATGAACTAAAATATGCTTATGAAATATTACTCGTCCTCCACTTAATATGAGCTATTTGACTGAAACTGCAACTTTTGTTATGACAATTAGGCTATTCGATTCCTTTATGGAAATAATAGCCTACTGAAATTGTAACCAGCTCTTTGTAGCCTAATTCTTCCAGAAGGAATGCAGATGCTTTATGGATATGCTTTCCATCCATGCACTCTCCGTGCAGGGGTGGTGGAAAGACACCAAACGTGCCATCACCATCCCCCCGGACCCACGAAACCCACTGCGCTCCGAAGTTGAATTCCTTTTACTACTTTATTGCTATGTGTGCATAAAGCGCATGTTCGATTTGCTGTAATAGGCTACGACCAGTAGCCTCGACGTGTCTGTCTTTTCTTTTCCTTCTTTCAATATTTAGTAGGCTAAAATATAATAAATAAATAGAAATAATTTGGTATCCATGTCTGGTTAGCGTCTGGGCATTTGTGGTCTTTACCTGGTTCTCCGCACCATCTTATGACAATGTTGAACAATGTATTGAACAATACTCTTTTATTACCTCATATTGTTTTTATTGTATTGATTTTTAATTCTGTGTATAAACAAATAAACGTAGGCTAAACTTGAAATTTCAGCAAGAGTGTAAATTTATTTCACAAGTAGGCCTACAGAGTTTTAGTAGACAATGCCTACACAGCAGCAAATCATATGCAACAAAGTCGCCAACAAAGCGAGGATTTAACGTTTAATAGGCCTATGCCAACGTTGTGTGAATACGGGAATTGGACAGCCATGCACTGTCCTTTCAATAGGTATAGTAGAATAATAGGTATAAGACCGCTTCGGTTTCTTTTCACCTCATGGGGAAAGCATAATTTCCATGCACTGCACGAAACTACTAAGCATAAAGTTAGCGATCAAACAAAAAATATTGGTTGTTGTCATTACAGCATTTAATAGCCTAGGCCTATGCTATGGCTGTTGTTTAAAATAGCCATTGGATTGCCAACCGTCCCTTGTATTAAGAAACAAACGTATGGATATGAGCTGACATGGGACTCAATGTCGTTCAAATGCAGGGAATTGCATCTGTTTTTTTCCCTTTTGTATTCGTTTGCGTAATTATAGTTTTTCTGTGCGTTCCGGGACCTCTGTCCAACTCACCGTCGCTGTGATGTCATATGTTTTTTGCGTTCCGGTACCTTGTGATTTACAAATTAAGCATTGATTACGGAAGTGTAGGTTAGGTTATCGCCCCAGCTGTTGGCGATGTAAGATAAATATCCAACGCTTAAACACTCAAACGCGGCGCTGTAGGTTACTGCAGTGAGGTTTAGGCCCCCTATTGCACTCTCCATAATTTTTACCAAACGAAAAAAGTATCCACATCCAGATAACAAGTTTGAAGTTGCAATATTAGACGTTTCAAATCTTGCGATGCGAGAATCGGTATAGGGGCTTGTGGCTTCAATTTAGGTCTACACATAGCCTAGAGCTTGCACATTAATGGCAATTCATCCGATCATCATAAAATTCATTAGGCTATTTATTCTTTTTATGACTCTTCTTACTTCCTGGAGGTGTTCTCACACAATTTAATTAGGCATGTCGTTATCCGCTGAATCGGTGCGTGCTGGTGAATATGAGCATATTAATATGCCGTCAACATCGTCTAAAATATTCCATATGGTAATAAATGTTGCCAACACATTTGCGCTTCTTCACCACTCTGTGCTATGGTTATCTGATATGAACAAGAGAGAGAGAGTGAGAGAGAGAAAGAGAGAGAGTGTGTGTGTGTATGTGTATGTGTATGTGTGCGCGCCCATGTGTGCGCGTGAGTGAATGTGTATTGAGCGAGCGCTCCCAAGTGCCACCCGGCGGTTGTTTGGGTACACTGCAGCTAGGCCCGGTACGTACCGAGGTGGATGACGTGGCATTACCTCGGTAAAGGGTGTGCATTGTAGGGGGACCGACTGTACATAGTACAGGAGTTTATTAGTAACAACACACAAGACGATTAGCTTTTCTGCTTCTAAACATCCGTCGACGTCACTTCCTCCAGCTGGGACTGTCCACTTATTGTAAGGTTTGTGTTTTAGTCCACAGCCAGGATATATGCACGAGTGTGGCATCGTCTTCTATTTATTAAATGTGGTAAAATTTAAATCCGAAGTGGTTAATTTCTAGTTGTAGCGCAAGCTGTCTTTTTGAGTTGTCCGCCTTCCGGACTCACGTGTATTTGTTTCCATCAACAAAGTCCCAGCTGGAGGAAGTGACGTCGACGGATGTTTAGCAGCAGAAAAGCTAATCGTCTCGTGTGTTGTTACTAATAAACTCCTGGACTATGTACAAAGTTTCAAATTCATCTTTTTGTGAGTACAAACCACATTTGTTATACTGTAGAAGTTTGGTGTCATGACATGTTATTTTTGTGGGGAAAGTTTGGAGACGGTGCCCAGTATCCATATGCGCTTGAGTCAAGCTATCCGGAATAAACATCGAATAACACGGCAACTCTGTTGATGTAAGCCTGCGGCAGAAAACACTTCGGGTGTAAAGGTGGATGGGTGTCACGGTTCAAATGGCATTAGGGTGATTCTACTCCGAACCATCGCTTTAAAGGACCAGTTCAGTCAATTTCAACATGCAGTTGTAATGCTCACACTACCCTGGACTTGTCAGTACCTGAGTTTTTTTTCGTTTTTTTTTTCTTCAGCCTTTTCTGAGATCTTGGTCATTGTAATGGGGGCAGCGCTTTGTTTACATTTTTTTTTAAAAAACATTTGTATCTATTCCCAAAAACATTCGAAAGGTTATGCAACATCAACAGACAACTAGCAAACAGCGGTACGTTTTCAGAAAATATTTGGAGTAGGCCTATGTTTAAAAAAAAAAATGCAAACAAACGCTGCCCCCATTGGAATAGCTCATATCTCGGAAAGGGCTTAGCCGAAAAATGTGGCATCATCTGGTACTGACAAGTCAAGGGTAGCGTGAGCAATACAACATCATATTGAAATTGACTGAACTGGTCCTTTAAAACCACATGCATAAATGCATGTTTTGTTAAAAAACAAAGTTCAAGAGAAGCTTAATGAAATTTGGCATTCCTAATTTACCACCTGCATTCTGTTCTCTACTCAACTGTCATTCGCCTGAATTCAGCGCGAAAAGATAGGCATGCCTCTTTAACCAGCTGCATCTCATTCTCCGCTCTGCCGTCATTCAGTGGAATTTCAGCGCACAGAAAATTTGGAACGCCCCCTAATTAACTATTCAGTATTTATTCTTCACTCACCTGTCTCCAGTCAGAAATTTTCTTTCTCGCTCGGATCCACCACCTCCCCGTTTGCCTCCCTTACGCAGCTGTTCTATCGATTCATCAAGCGTCTTCCCCTATCTTCCTCTCAGATCACCTCACTCCATTGCTCTCCAACCATCATCTACCCGGGGGTGTCCACTCAGAGTTTGCACATAGAGCACGGAGAGTTTGCGCAGATACTGCCCGAGCTCTCAGTGGCGCCCCATACTCCCGAGCTCGAGAATGTTTGCTGCATAGACATTTCTCGGCCCTGGCAGTACTTCAGCACCACTGCCTGCTTGCCCAATACGCCATGTATCTCAGCTTCTTGAGTGCAGCGGTCCCTGCGGACCGTGAAGCACTTTGATGATGAGTCCCCCGCCTGGACAGCCACTCTCCTGCGAGAGCGGCAAAATCACGAAAAGTCCGTTCTCCAGCGAGAACGAAGATGTATGCATACACTGTAAAAAATTGAAATCTTAGCAAGCTTATTTTTCTAGTTTCAAGTCAAAATATTTAAGTTAATCTTATTTTAACTAGTACTTTTTAACTGGAATTTAGAACTAGAAATTCGACTATTTATACTTGCTTTCGGACATTTGTGTTCTCCAGGCACCCAGACCATGTTGGAAGCAAAGGATTCTTCACTGTCTGGACTTACCACATACTTCTATTTTTATACAGTGCGTAGTACGTACTATGGGCAGAACTGCAAGTAAACTCAGGCAAGGGTTGCTTAGGCAGCCTATCCTTTAGTTATGGGTATGAAGAGCTAGCTCAGGCAAGCCATTGCTAATTACACATGCAGTGTGTGATTAGCGCCAAGACTGTAAATCAGAGAAGAGCGTGTGGGAGAGAGGAAGGATTAGGCACTCTGGCTCTCACTGGATCTCAAAGGACAAGAGCTGAGCAGAAGAAAAAGAGGAGGAGGAGGGCAGGGGGGGGAGTTGAGGAGGAAGATGAGTAGGATGAGGAAGAGGAGGAGGTGGAGGAGGAAGGAGAAGGAGGAAGAGGAGGAAGGAGGAGGAGGAGGAAGAAGAAGAGGAGGAGGAGGAGGGGGAGGAGGAAGATGAGGGGAGAGAGGAAAAGGAAGAGGAAGAAGAGGAGGAGGAGGAGGAAGAGCAGCTCATTTAGCTTCTCGTGTGATTACACTAGAAAGACAGAATAAGTTATGAGAGGAATGTTGAGGGGCCATGGGGAATGTGTGCAAGAATTACAGTGTATGTGTAACCAAAGACTTCTCCACATGGACAGTACTTCTCCAAAGAGGCAAATGTGTGCTCGCTATACACAGGGTGAACATGCTAGTTTTGTTTGGGGCATCGATGAAAAACAAAGACTAGAGAGTAAAGTAGTCATTTGTTAATCCAGAGGGAAATTGAGGTGTCCAGTATAGCATACAGTACATAGTATACAGAAATACAGAATACACATACACTCTAAGAAAATTTCCCTGCAAAATAACGGCAGTTACTGGCAATTATATTTACCTGTAATTCTACTGTTATTTCACACCAAAAATCAAATACAGCTCATTGCTGTTTAATGTATCACAGTATATAACATTTTTTCAGCAGCAATTGAACTGTTAAATAACAGTACTCTACAGAACATTCACAGTATTAGTATTGTTAAACTAAAAGTGCTCTACAATATTTATGCAGTAGTATAAGTAAAATAACAGTACATTTCAGTTAAAAAGTTGAATTGTACTGTGTGATGACAGGCAAATACTGGGTCATAGTTGTATTCATGAATATGGCCATGGCAACTTCCCACCCCACCCATCATTCTCCATAACTGTGGTACCCTGGCCATGTTACCACCCCACCCTCCCATCATTCACCATGACTGGAGTGCCTTGAGCATGATACTATGGCGCTATGCTGTATTGAGAAAATGGTTTGCGGTGGTCCTTTGAAAGTGTGGGCATGAATAAAATTTCAGAGTACGCAGTGCTATGTTACAATGATTGGGTGCGAGGTGGGCTTTTTACTGTATCTCTTGATAAGCCAATGATGAATATAGCTTGGTCAGTCTTTAAAAAATTATTTTGCACCAAGTAGCACAGCAAACAAGCAGCACTACAAGCTAGCTCTCAAAGCAATGCCTAATTTGCAGCAGGCACATTATATGCAACAATGCCACAAATGATGCCACATACAGCAAGCTTTCACAAAGAGGAAAGTGTGCAAGCTTGTAGGCAAGCTTGTAGGCAAGCTTGTAGGCAAGCTTGTAGGCAAGCTTGTAGGCAAGCTTGTAGGCAAGCTTGTAGGCAAGCTTGTAGGCAAGCTTGTAGGCAAGCTTGTAGGCAAGCTTGTAGGCAAGCTTGTAGGCAAGCTTGTAGGCAAGCTTGTAGGCAAGCTTGTAGGCAAGCTTGTAGGCAAGCTTGTAGGCAAGCTTGTAGGCAAGCTTGTAGGCAAGCTTGTAGGCAAGCTTGTAGGCAAGCTTGTAGGCAAGCTTGTAGGCAAACAAGTGCTATGCTGTGCCATGCAGGCCAGCCAGCAGGCAGGCAAGCAACTGAAGTGTTGATAGTCCAGATTTATATACAGGTGCAAGAGTACCATGTGACCAGAGTCATTAGGCCCTTGGCAGGTGACGCCCGTAATTGAATAATGGCATAACAGCCCTACTCAGGTGAGGCCAGGCACTGATTAGCAGATTGGTTTAGATGGGGCTGCTTGTTGCAAGAGTGTTACAAGTTCTTAAAATGTTTCAGCCATTCACACTTTCATCACTATCAAAATGCATGTGCTACTCACACTTTGCTGCATCAAGCACTTTTTAAGTATTGTAGTTTCCTTAGAAATTGTTTCATCATGCTTGATAGTATCAGATAATCTTTAACCAGTCAGAATGACTTCAGTTCTTCAGG
This sequence comes from Engraulis encrasicolus, assembly GCF_034702125.1. Lineage (NCBI taxonomy): Eukaryota > Metazoa > Chordata > Actinopteri > Clupeiformes > Engraulidae > Engraulis > Engraulis encrasicolus. Next base: position 22,963,567 of record NC_085874.1, on the reverse strand, counting down.
TGGTATTGAAGTTTGATGGTGATCACGGACAAGTGGAGGATGAATGGGTTTCAATGGTGCTGCCTAAAATAACTTGTTATTTTCTAGAGATGCACCGGATCCGGTTCCGGTTCCGGATCCGTCAGGATAATAGAGTTTGGTAACACTTTATTTTAGGGACACATCTATTAGCACTAATACATAAAATATTAATGCATGTGTAAGTAACTTGTAAGGCATGTACTAAGCAAAATAAGACAGTTGTTAAGCATGTATTCACAAATGTCTTGTTCATGCACAATAAGGGATTTATTACCAATATAACCTTAGTAAGGACCTAGTAGACCTAGATTTCTATTTATGTGTAAGCAGTAAGGGCCAGAATACAATGTGTATAAGCTCCTGTTACACTGTGTGAACAAACCCTGAACAGTTTGAAAACAGATGTGGAATAAGGGTCCCTATTCCAAAGTGAGGCATTGCTCAGCCCAGATGGCTAAGGGCCCCTGCACTACCTAGGGCCCCCACTCTACGTCCCCCCCCCCCCGGGAAGCAAAGTGTAAGAACATTTCAGAGTCTACATTAGTCTCAGTAGGTATGAAGATCTCACTTATTCTACTCATTATGTTAATGAGTAATTGGAAGCATTATATAGCAAGGATTGGACGTAAAGTTATCAATGACGGTGGGTGGTGAGATGTCATTTTTTCATACACCAATTAGTTTTAATTGTAAAAACCCTACAATAAATGCAGAATATAACGATGAGTAATAGTTTGGAAGCGAAACTAAGCTATTCCTTTCTGATAAATAAGTTAATGTTTGAGAAAACTTAGCTACAAGAAGTGCAGTGCATGATGGGTAGGCTACGCCCTTAGTCAGAAATGCAATGCATGGCCAATGCAGCAATGATAATATTTCTGTTGTTACGTACATGGCAAATTGTTTGGATAGCAACTAAATTTCACAAGTGAGGGGAGGAGCTAAGGACGTATGCTCAGAGTTGGGTAGGTTGTCTGTTGGCCTAGATTGCGTACCCATCATGCACTGCACTTCTTGATGCTAATGTTCTCAAACATTCACTTAATTATCACAAAAGAGTAGTTTAGTTTTGCTTCAAAACTATTATTCTAATGTTCTGCATTTATTTTGTTTTTTTTTACAATTAAAACTCAGTGGTACATGAAAAAAAATTACATCTCACCAACCCACCGCCATTGACAAGTGTACGTTCAATCCTTGCTATATATAGGCTCTTGTTACCTCCCTCTCATTGATATGAACAAGAGAAAACTAGATGACTCAGCTGGGTAAATATTAATTATTTGATATACCCTTACACTTTGTAGATTGGGGGGCTAGGTAGTGCAGGCCTGGGTGGTGTGGGGGCCCTAGGACTTTGGTAGTGCAGAGGCCCTGAGCCATCTGGGCTGACCAATGCATCACTTTAGAATAGGGACCCTTACTCTGCATCTGTTTTCACACTGTTCAGGGTTTGTTCACACAGTGTGTCGGGAGCTTATACACATTGTATTCTGCCACTTACTACTTACTAATAAATAGAAATATAGGCTTACTGGTCCTTACTAAGGTTATATTAGTAATAAATCCCTAATTGGGCATGAACAAGACATTTGTGAATACATGCTTAACAACTGTCTTATTTTGCTTAGTACATGCCTTACAAGTTACTTACACAGGCATTAATATTGTATGTATTAGTGCTAATAGATGTGTCCCTAAAATAAAGTGTTACCTAGGGTTTTTCACAGGATCTGGGTTCGGCAGGATCTTAAGCAGTGGAGCCGGTATCCGGCATGTTACCTAAAAATCAGGGTCTGGTGCATGTCTAGCCTCGGCTTTTCAGTCTTTCACAACCCCAATCACTGCATGGAGTGAAATCCCTTTGGAAGCGGCTATTGCAGGCAGTGTGGCAATAAGCCAATGAGTCTAAAAAATAGTTTGCGCCAACGTAATAAAAAGGGCCCACGTGTGCGAGTAGACTATATGTTTCAACCCTTTTGTAGGATCCGGTATCCGGTTCCGGATCCGGCAGGATCTTAAGCAGTGGATCTGGTATCCGGCAGGATCCTAAAAATCAGGATCCGGTGCATCTCTAGTTTTTTTCACAACGGCGAATACTGCTATTGTGCAGTACTTACTGTTTATGCTCAATATGTGACTCAAAGTAATATTTTCACAGTAGTTGTCTGTTTTTTCGAAAAACAGTAGAAGGCTGTTGCAGAATTGCCGTAAATAAACAGCTATTTGTTACAGTGTACATATGCTTCATTTAGCCAAGGCAGATCAAAGAGAAAGGGAGAGAGAGAGAGAGAGAGAGAGAGAGAGAGAGAGAGAGAGAGAGAGAGAGAGAGAGAGAGAGCTCTCAGAGGACAGAGCAGCCAAATAGTCAAAAAGTGAAAAAGAGTCCAAAAGGTGTCCAGGGGTGTCAAAGCTCACTGTGAATCCTCTTGCATTCACAATTAATCCTGTTGGATGTGGTTCATCCTTCTTGGTGGTATGCAGAGATTACCTTGGATACCGTGGCTCTTGATACATCACAAAGACTCGCTGTCTCATTCAAAGATGCAACAGTTACACGCGCACCAAGAATTTCTCCTTTTTGAACTCTGATGCCATCCATAATGTTGTGTGCATTGCAAAATCCACCAAAGTTGCTTACTACATTAGCTACTTTGTTGTTTTCAATGCATTTTTCCATTGGACACTATCGAAGTTGCTAACAGGCTAACAACTTCTCTTTTGAGAAACTCACCCCTGTGCTCTTACCCTGCTAATTTGACCTTCACAATTGACTTTACTGGTGCAATGCGCATTAATGAAGATTGGCCAACCCGCTGGTCCATTTGAGCCATGAAACGACAGGTGTCTCAGTTATTCTGTCCAACCCCTGTACATACACATACACCCCTGTACATACATACATACATACATACATACATACATACATACATACATACATACATACATACATACATACATACATACATACATACATACATATATACATACATACATACATTCAAGGAAGGATTCAAGGATATTTATTTGTCATGTACATAGAGACACTTTCGTGTCACTTGTAATGAAATGCATGGCCGTTGCAAAACAAGTGTGCAGAAGGGTGAAGAAGAAATAAAATAAAAATAAAAATAAAAGGTGTGTGTGTGTGTGTGTGTGTGTGTGTGTGTGTGTGTGTGTGTGTGTGTGTGTGTGTGTGTGTGTGTGTGTGTGTGTGTGTGTGTGTGTGTGTGTGTGTGTGTGTGTGTGTGTGTCATTGAGAATGTTATGGGCCCTAGATAACACTCTCTTTGTGTATACTGTATGTCTTTCACGGCAGGCAGAGGTTGACGAATACAGCGCTCAGCAGAGCGCACTATCCTTTGTAGTTCTTTCTGTTCACGCACTGTGGCGTTTCCGTACCAGGTGATGATGGACCCTGTTAAGATGCTCTCCACTGCTGAGGAGTAAAAGGCTTTTAGGATGGGTGTGGAAACTTTGAACTTTTTCAACAGGCGCAGAAAGTACATACATACATACATACATACATACATACATACATACATACATACATACATACATACATACATACATACATACACATATACACATATACAAACATAAGGCGATGATGATTGGCAGAAGCTTCAAGAACTGGACTGTCTGTCCAAAAGCTGGTGATATTGCTGTCTGTAAGTCTGGTTGGGTGGGTGTGGTGTGTTTTTGTCTGTCTTTATCTCTGCTTACCTGCTTATCATCTTTGTGTATGTGTGTGTGTGTGCAGAGGCGCATCTTGCCACCAGGCAAGGCAGGCAGCCGCTTGGGGCCCCCAAGCCACTAGATAGTGAATAACAGACCACACTTTACCATAGTAGAGGCGATTTTGGTTCAAATGTTCATTCTTTTTGCATTTTCGCTTGGGGCCCCACCTGACCCTAGAATCGACTGTGTGTGTGTGTGTGTGTGTGTGTGTGTGTGTGTGTGTGTGTGTGTGTGTGTGTGTGTGTGTGTGTGTGTGTGTGTGTGTGTGTGTGTGTGTGTGTGTGTACATGCGTGTGTGCGTGCGTGCATGTGTGTGTGTTTGTGTGCATGTGCGTTTGTGTTTGTGTGTGTGTATTAGAGTGTGTGTTTGTGTGTGTGTGTGTGTGTGTGTGTGTGTGTGTGTGTGTGTGTGTGTGTGTGTGTGTGTGTGTGTGTGCGTGTGTGTGCGTGTGTGTGTTTGTGCGCGCGGCGCGCGTGTGTATGTATTTTTGTTTGTGTGTGTGTGCCCACCCAGGGAGATAGGGGGCCCAGAATTGGGTCCCCATTAGATTAGGACCCTCTCGAAAATGAGATTTCATATCAAGAGGCTATCCTTTAATAAAGAAATTTGACAAATTTGACAAATAAAGATGTATTGGGTAGGGGGCCCTTCCAGATGACTTTGTCCTGGGCCCAGAAAAGGCTGTCAGCGGCCCTGCTCACCACCACTAATTCCCACTCTTCACTTCACTTCACTTCCCTTCCCTTCCCTTCCCTTCCCTGTCTTGGCTGACGTCTGACAGCTCTGCTTAATGAAATTCATGGCCTGCGGACACGTCTGGTCAGAGGTGTGTCGTGTGTGTGTGTGTGTGTGTGTGTGTGTGTGTGTGTGTGTGTGTGTGTGTGTGTGTGTGTGTGTGTGTGTGTGTGTGTGTGTGTGTGTGTGTGTGTGTGTGTTTCTGTGTGTGTGTGTGTGTGCGTGCGTGCGTGCGTGCGTGCGCGCGCGCGAGAGAGAGAGAGAGAGAGAGAGAGAGAGAGAGAGAGAGAGAGAGAGAGAGAGAGAGAGAGATATTTATGCACAATTAGTCAGCACTGAGGGGGCACAGAAGACTAAAAATGAAAAACACATGGGGTACTCTGCTTAGATAACTTGCACAACATATCTCTTATCTCCAGTTGACAATTTTATTTGGCCACCATAAACAGGTAACCCTTAAATAACTCCTCCGTGTTATACATGCAACAATACAAAACTTTCATTTGTTCTTCGATAAGGCTCCCTCTACTGGTCAGTATTGCTTAGTTTAACCCATTGACGCTGGATGTTGCGTTGCACAACATCGGCCCTGGCGCCTGGAGCTGCATAACACAACATTTAGGCTCATGAGATTTAAGACAATTTTATTTTAAAAATCTTGATATGTTAGAGCTGAATGAATACATTCTAATGCAAGATAGGAGTAGGGCGTTATGTGAATTGTCAACAGCACTGACGCCTTAGCCAGAGGTATTTGCTAGAAACCAAACTGGACGTCAAGCTTGGAAAACACTTTTGCTCTGGACCAGCGCCAGAGTCTGCTCAACAGACGATAGGATGTGTTGCTCTCTTTTCACCCATTTGCTGAGGTGGGTGAAGTCAATGCAGATTCTTATCTTCCCGTTAGTTTTCAGAATGACGACCATCCCTGTGCACCAGTCTGTAGGTTGTGTGACTTTTGAGATGACTCCCATTGCTTCCATGCGGTCGAGCTCCTCGTGGATTAAACCTTGTTGGGGAATTGGAATACGGCGTGGCATAGAGAGAGCAAACGGGATGGCGTTCCCCTCCAACTCAATGGTGTAGCTTTCCTTGAAACATCCACTGTCGAACACTGTCGGGTATGCAGCCTTGTAATCGTCAATTTGTTGTACCAGATGCAAGGCGTAGCCTCTTACTGCAGCTCGGGTCGCCGGCGACTTTATTCACTTGCTGAAAATGCTTCACTACATCATAACAACATTGCTATGACATTACAGAGAGCCATGGTGCTGTGCTAAAGGGTTAAATTGCTGGTAAATCCAGTAAGGGCTTTGAGAGTCGTGTCACTATACACCCCCTGTGCTGTGCTGTGGCCTTTCGCTGACAGTGTGCCCTTAAAGCAACCTCCAGTACGATATTTCTGGACCATAAAAGACTTTGCTGCTCCACTTTGAATACTGTATGTCATGGCGGATGGTGGTCACCGCCGCGCCAGTATCCAGTTTGAATGTGACAGGTTCTCCATTAAAGGACAGTGTTTCCGTCCATTCTGTCACTGAGTGACTGCTGACTGTGTTGATTGTCACTCATTGTCTTCCTGCCACCTTTGCTGTGTGACAGAGTGGACTGCTTTCGTGGACCGACAAACTGCAGCGTAGTGGCCCTTTTTTGCATTTTCTACAGCTTGCACCTCTTGCTGGACAGTATTTCCATTGCTGGTGCTGTGTACCAGGGACCACCATGGACTTGACTGTGAATTACAAGATTATGAGGACCAGCCGTCTGATGAAAGCATGTCATAGACACCCTCGCGGTAATGGCTTTGGAGTTGTAAAGAATAACACCAAGTAACATGAATGAAAGAACAAGACAAAGTTTTCCGTTTTGGGCAAACTTATACAATGGAAAAACTTTTTTTTCCCCCCGTACAGCCAACATAATCACCACATCCCTCCCACCTATTCCTTTTCCTCAAGTTCAACGGCCCACACACTTGTCACTTCCCTTGCCTTGTTAAAAACTCTCTCTCCCTTTTCTCTCTCTCTCTCTCTCTCTCTCTCTCTCTCTCTCTCTCTCTCTCTCTCTCTTGTTGAATTGTTGACGTAAGCCTTATTGTATTAATCTACTGTACTATTGTACTGTATATGCAACCACAAGTCTTCCCCTACAGTTGCTCTGCTTTCCCTCACATACTATTTCAGGTCTACCAGAATGGTGCCGGGCCTGTGCCCGCACCGGTTACATTCGGCACTTAAGTGCTTACCAGTAAACCACCAGCGTTCACACGGTACCAGGCTCTGAACATTTCCGCATGTGATTGTGTTACCCGTATGTTCCTGCTGACGTCCACGTTGTTGTCATGCTTCACGGAGATAATAAGTATTTTTCAGCTTGCATTGCGAAACGATGTTCCGGTTAGTGAACACTGAGATCTGTGGTGTGAACAAGCTTAGATGCGGGAACGGGGACCGGCACGGTTCTCAGTCGGCCTGAACCTGCCAATGGTAAATAAAAATACACTCTTGAATAATGTTAAATAATTCCACCTGTTCCCATCCACATTAGTTGCTCTGCACCCAGTAGTGCAGATTGACATTATGATATAATGTGATACAATATCACCTTTATTATCAGTTTTGCCTGAAATTCATTTTTGCACCCCCTGATCAAAGATTTGTTTAAGGAAGGACAGGACATTCATGTTAATGTCACAGACTAGTGCACATGAAGGATCATGTAAAACTACCATACCAGTATGTGTCGATGTGTTAGACTATCCATCGCTTGGTCCCTTTAGCCTTTATCTCTGTAATCATTACAATATTGCGACACGCTACGTAGTGCTTTTGCATTTAGCCAAATCTAGATATGCATTAATTCCCGCTATACTGCACTGTAAAGGCAAAGTGCGGTCACTACTTATTTTGTCAAAATCAATTTTCTTAATCTTGTGGCAAAGCCAATAACTTTCAGAGGGTCCAAAAACAACTGCCACCACTGACCATCGACGGCGATGCTGTGGAGAGAGTGAGCAGCACCAAGTTCCTTGGAGTGCACATCAGCGACGACCTCTCTTGGACCACCAACACTACATCACTGGCGAAGAAGGCCCATCAGCGTCTCTACTTCTTGCGCAAACTAAAGAAGGCAAGTGCTACACCCTCCATCATGACAACATTCTACAGAGGAACCATAGAGAGCGTCGTGTCCAACTGCATCACAGTGTGGGGAGGAAGCTGCACGGAGAAAAACAGGAAGACACTCCAGCGTGTTGTGAACACAGCGAAGAAGATCATTGGAGTACCACTTCCCTCCCTGCAGGACATTTACACCACACGCCTCACCCGGAAAGCACTGATGATCATCAAAGACACAAGCCACCCTGCACACAAACTGTTCAGCCTCCTGCCCTCTGGAAAGAGGTACAGGCGCCTCCGTTCCCGTACCACCAGGCTGGCAAGCAGCTCAATGCACCAAGCGATCAAGTTACTGAACACTCAACCCACTCTCCCTCCACTGTCAGCCTCTAGCCAGCAAGGCCACTGACAACCCCCCCCCCCTCATCCCCCACCAACATATCTGCGACTGAACATTCCACCCGCATTACTATTTTTGTGACTGAACTCTCAACCTGCACTAACTCAAAACATGCACACACACACACACACACACACACACACACACACACACACACACACACACACACACACACACACACACACACACACACACACACACACACACACACACACACACGCACACACACGCACACCGCACCTTCTACCTGCACTAAACACACACACACACACACACACACACACACACACACACACACACACACACACACACACACACACACACACACTGCTGCTGTTGTACTTGATAGACCTTTTCCTACAACAATTACCTCTTAATGTATGTTCTCTACAAGTCTTCTGTTGTCCAGTCTTGCACTTTAAATGTCTGTATGAGCACTGTCTATGTCCATACTGTCTTAAGTCCATGTATAAGTACTGTCTATGTCTATACTGTCTATGTCCTTACCTAGATTAGTCTATGTCTGTATGGGAAAGCAAGAAATGTAATTTCAAATTCTTTGTATGACCAGTGCATGTAAATAAATTGACAATAAAACCCACTTGACTTGACTTGAATAAGGCCAAAGCCAAATGTGTCCAGTTTTAAAGACATCCCTATGTCAAATTTGCAGTAACTACAATATCCAACCTAATATCAAGGCTTCGAAGGTATTTTTCTCAACTTCAATGTTGGCGTAATTACTGCACTTTGCCTTTTTAGGGCAGATGGAAGACACACAACTGGAAAGACCTGTCCACTCTTGGTGCCCTTGCAGCCAGTACAGCAATGGCAGTTTAAAAGTTTCCTCTGACCTTTTTTGAGTAGACAATGTTAAACAGGCCTCCCACAGCCAAAACCAATGCACCTGAAACAAAAAGACCCTCCTGGATAGCTATTGGAGAAGGAAACAGAGAATGTAGCAAAAGAACAACATGGCCACCACTATTCACTCTTGAAGGTGGAAAAATATCAAACACTGGCACATGTTCATATTGTCAATGTATCCCTGCCCAGGGTTGGAAATCTATAGCTAGCCTGCAGAATTAATTCACAGTCTCACAGGAGTACATACAGTGTATTGTTCTTGTGACGTCTGATTAACAACAGCTTTGTGAATACTCCGTGGCGTGTTGTGTAGTAGCGACTGAAATCGTTAGCGCGGTGCCATGGTCCAAGGGCTTTGCCGTATCTCCCGAATTGATTAATCTCTACGGCCTCCTGTCCCGGGGGGCGGGGTTTTCATGTGGTGGAGGGGGGGGGTGGGTCATTTTAAATACTTTTCGCATCGTTATAAAGAACATGCCGCGAGAAAAGAAAGGACATTTTCTCTTCCTTTGATAAACTCAGTGAGGCAGAAGACAGAGCAGAATAGCACTGTGGTTATGGATTCAGTTTTTTTTTAAATAAAAGGCCCCGGAGCGATCTATTGAGGCAGGTCTTGATGTGGCATTATTGAAATGTGTCCATGGTCAGGTACAATGTGTCCATGGTTAGGTACAATGAGTTCCTCATTCAGAGTGTTCATCAAAGCCATCCTTGATGGTGTGATGAGCTCTATAACCTAAGAACCTTAGGGGACTTCTTTAATCTCCATTTTTTTTCCTACCTGCACCTTTCCTATACATTTTCATGGTAAGAGTACTCATAAATTACAAAAATTTAGTTCGTTTTTAGCAGAGCATTTTAAACATTACTTTCGTATTTTGGCTAATGAATTGCACATAAGAGTTTTGCCTTCACTGTTTCTTATGCTATTTAGTTAGCTGCAGTGCATCATTGTACCGTATTTTAAATGGAGCACACTCACGCATTAGCAGTCACTGGCAAGTGGCAACAATTGCACGGGAAAAGGTGAGACGTAGGCAACCACCACAAAAGAAGCACTGGGCCATGTGTGTACACAGTATACACATTGCTTCAGAGGGGTGCATTCATTTGCAAATGTAATTGTTCCTGCAAAGGTTAAATATTAAAGGGCTGTGAAGTGCCCTTGCTAATTCAACCGTGCTCGTGGCGTGTCTCCACAGCACAGAGCGAGGCCTGGGGAGCAGGTTTTAAACCCCCCTCCCTCCAGAGACACAAAGAAGCAGACGGGGAGCTGCCCTTGAATGCCAGTCCTGGGACTACACTCACTGCTATGACCTTGGCCATGTCTCTCTCTCTCTCTCTCTCTCTCTCTCTCTCTCTCTCTCTCTCTCTCTCTCTCTCTCTCTCTCTCTCTCTCTCTCACACACACACACACACACACACACACACACACACACACACACACACACACACACCAAACAATCTCTGACTATCTATTTGTCTGTCTCTCTGTCTCTGTCTCTGTCTCTGTCTCTCTCTCTCTCTCTCTCTCTCTCTCTCTCTCTCTCTCTCTCTCTCTCTCTCTCTCTCTCTCTCTCTCTGTGAAGTACCTAAAAACAATCCCACATTCTAGGTGCAAAATGAATTAATATATTATGGCCCTGCTTTCTAATGCTTTTCTAACTAATATCTTCTATAATTCTACCTTAACCCATTGTGTCCTGGAGCGACATATACGCTGCATTCAAGTTCTTGAGATTTGAGCTGTTTTATTAAAGATGTGTGTATGTTAGAGCTGAATGAACATTATACTAGTGCAAAATGAAGGTTCAAGATTTTAAATATTATTTAATGTTTGTATGTGCTTCGGAGGCTGAGATATTTAGGATTTGATAGGCAGAGGGCACCCTTACCCAAAAAGTGCTTAGGTCAAAATAGGTCCTATTTTTGCATGTTTGGTGTGTTTCATGAATAAAAAGCAGGTTATGTATCTGTCCCTTTCTGTTCATCTCGTCCACCAGTTTCTTTCTTCCTATCCATATCCTGAATAGGCTATCGGCTCAATGCATTGTTCCTGGTGTTGTTTTTCGCTGTAACGATAAACAGTTTACACAATTCATTGCAATTGATTTCAAGTAATACGTCCATTGAACTAATCCAGCATCACTTAACTAAAATACTATTAGATCTAGTACGTATTTGTCTGCTTGATCCGTATGCTGTTACCCCTCACAAATAGAGGTTAATCCTCAATTGCAAATGTTTGATAACTGATTATATTAACAAATGAGCACAAAGAGCTGCCATTGACGTCTGGGACAGGTCGGAATTAAGTTGTCTCTTTCCGTAGGCGCCAAGATCTAACAGAATTTGCTTATCAAAAGGGGGCCGGGAGTGACTAGACAGACTTTCCTTTCTAGTCAGTGGTCACAAAGAAAATTATTTTTGAGGTTATGGTTATGTCGCCACGGCTGATGCAGCTGCTAGCGGTGCTAGAGGTTGTCACTGCTGGGGAATTTGCAGCCCTTTGATATTGACATTGATGGAGACTCCTTCCCTGGACTACCACACACACGGACCCTCACACACACTGTTTTATTATTAATGGAATGCCCGGTCCATTCTTTGATGGACCAATCACAAGGGTTGTGGGTGTATCTGGCTGTTTGCTATAGCGGCCCTAGACCTAGTTTGGTATCTCAGAGCCACAGTTAAGTACTCGGAATCGAGTCGTGACAGGATGAGTCTACTCTCCCTCACTAGGAGATGAACTGCCAGATGATTTCAAAATACACGGGTCAACACAGTCCGCCATTGTTGATGCCCTCCTCTTGCTGTATCCTTCTCTGATTCTATTCATTCGTTTATTCGTTCGTTCATTCGTTTGTTAATTTATGTATGTATGTATGTATGTATGTATGTATGTATGTATGTATGTATGTATGTATGTATGTATGTATGTATGTATGTATGTATGTATGTATGTATGCTGTCTCAACCTGTCCATGCCATCTTTCTGATAAGCATCAATTCTTAAACATGGTGGTGTTAATTGAGAGGTTTTCCAGGATCAAAGCCATTTTAAAAGAAGTGTGGCCCTCTTGGTCTGTTTTTCTGATCCCCAGACACTTTTCTCGTGCTCAGGTTATGCTCTTGCTTTTGTCCAAATCAGCAAATCAGCAGGAATAAACAAAGACAGTAAAAGAGGAGAGGGAGAGAGAGAGAGAGAGAGAGAGAGAGAGAGAGAGAGAGAGAGAGAGAGAGAGAGAGAGAGAGAGAGAGAGAGAGAGAGAGAGAGAGAGAGCTAAAGAGACTGGCTTAGTACCATAGCATCTCCAACTGGGAAGAACTGGCTATGAGGCTACTAATGCAGACTATTGCACAAGGACAAAATGAAAAGGTAGACACGGACATGCACGCGCACACACACACACACACACGCACACGCACACGCACACGCACACGCACACACACACACACACACACACACACACACACACACACACACACACACACACACGTGCACACACACACACACACACACACACACACACACACACACACAGGGGCGGAGTGGCCCACCTTTTCCCACCGGGAGAATTTTCCCCTTGGCGGCCCTCTTTACAAAAAAACAAAAAATAAAAACAAAAACAAAGCGAACAACATGGTTTCCTAACCAAAAAGACAAAAGCCACGAAATCTGCAGTCGTACTAGCCTACATGTGAACATTAGTGTAGTCAAAATATCAACCTGAATTGGAGAATTTAGCCTACACCTTGATGAAATGCACAGCCAGTGGTGTAGTCTATGTAAAACGCAGGTATACGCACCCATTTCAAAATTTCAGGGATTGCAGTATACCCACTTAAAATCCATTATTTACAATAGCACAAATATATACAGTACACATAAAAAATGCTCAAATATACAGTATACCCACTTCAAAAAGTAGACTACACCACTGGAGCCATCATCACAGTCCAAAGCATTCATAGGCCTACTAGGTTAGGCTACATCACGCTGCTGTTCCATATGCACTCCACTGTCATTTTGACAGTTTGAAATTGAAATATCGTTTAAGGAAGACGGATGAGCATGGGCACAAAGTTTTGAGTGTGGGGATTTTTAGAAGAGTAGGCTCACAAAATATAGTATAGTAGCCTATAGCTTACAAAAAGTCTGTCTACATTGTGCAATAAACCCACCATGCAGCAAATAAGCCAAACCTAGCTACTTCAAAGCACAACTATAAGTCAACAAAATGTATAACCAAACGGTGTAGGCCTACCTTAAAACGCTGTCTTCGTCACAGCAAATGTCTCTTGCAATTACATTTTAATCCACAGTTCAGGCTACACACCCAACACTGCTCACATCAGAATCTTGTGTGGTAATTATTTTGTTCCATTTCTTCAGACATTACATAGGCTACATCCTAAATGTGCCATATATAAATATATGTATGATATAACATTATTTCGACTGTAAGGAGATATACCTCTAGTTCCAAACCAATGCCATCAAAACATGTACAGCGTGTTTTCCTGCTTAGCTGCAGTTCACTTCCTTACCACTTGGTGGAGTATGTTCGTAACCCAAGTCAATAACCACAGAAGAAGTGAATCTGCAGTGGCAGACTGTAAACTGTAACAGTCATGTGGAAATCGGAAAATAAATCACAACTGACTAATATTTCCGTTCCTTGGTAACCAATCTAAATATCACAGGTTCTTGAAATACTGAAAACGAAACTATGTTACTAAGATCTAGTAAACTTCCGCGATCTACGGTGTATGAACATTATCAGTAGAGAAGGGGTGTGGCCAATTTAGTGTTTGACACCGTCACTGAGGTATTGCGGTCGGGTAAACGGTATATATACTCTTGAGTCATCCAAATATGCGATAAGAATTTATTGTAACTAATTCACATTAGCTTTGACGCTGGAATACTTTGGGGCCAGCAGAGAGTACGATGTGGTTAGAGGCTTTAAGGCCGGCTGAGAACGTAATACGGCCGTTGCAATTTTTTTCGCGGCCGCGGCCCACCGGGACAAGTCCCCGATTTCCCGATGGCCACTCCGCGCCTGCACACACACACACAAACAGAAACCAGCATTAGGAAGCTGTTGCACAGGGGAGTGTGGTTCGGTTCATGGCGGCGATGGTAATTGATGATAGAAACATGCTGCTGAACCTAGCCAGTGGGCACTGTGTTACAGGCTCTGGTAATGACTAGTGGGCTTTGGGACCCTCCCAGACCCAGAACTGCAACCGTCCAGCTGATCAGAGATCAGTGGATCAGATCAGGCAGTCCATGCAGTGAGCATACGCTGGAAAGAAGTTGTAGGCTTATAGGTTGATGTATAAGAGGACTTTGTTGATTGTATGTTATTCTAAAGTATAACTGTATGCGAGTGTGTGTACATTTGTGTGTGTGTATGTGTGTGCGTGCGTCAGGGATGGAAATAAGCAGCTGTCTACCTGCCAATGATGGGTGAATTTGGCCTTCGGTGGGTGAAATATGTCAACCCACCCGTCACCTTGAAATTTTTCTACAGGCACCCGGGTTAATGCTGAATGATACGCAGCATCTAACATCAAAGGTGTAGGCAAATTGTTCATGAAAAGACTGAATTTATGACCTCTAAAACAAAAGTATTGATCAGAACATGATCTTATTTGGCATTACAATGTTTGGAATGGTTCAATATGAACTGGTAAGAATTGTGAGTGACTGGTAGATTTTAGAATCTACCCACAGTGACTGGTGGGGGGAAAAAAAACAAGTTCCACCCCTGGCGTGCGTATGTGTGCATGTGTGTGTGTGTTTGGGATGGGAAGTTGTGCATTGATGTGTACGTATGTTGTTCATGTACAGTATCTGTTGTAAAACTGTGCTATCCATGTAAATTTGTCACGATGTGTGCATGCAAGTGTGTGCATTATGGGGGGGGGGGGCACAAGATTTGTGTCAGTGTCCACATGTGTGAAAGGCAGGCTTAATGCATCTGTATGCCCTTGTGTGTGTGCATGCCTGCATGTGACCTTGCTTGTCTGTGCATGGCAAGATGTTACAAGACAGACTGATGAGACAAAAGAGAGAGGAGGTGTGTGTGTGTGTGTGTGTGTGTGTGTGTGTGTGTGTGTGTGTGTGTGTGTGTGTGTGTGTGTGTGTGTGTGTGTGTGTGTGTGTGTGTGTGTGTGTGTGTGTGTGTGTGTGTGTGTGTGTGCGTGCGTGAGTACGTTTGTGTGTGTGTGTGTGTGTGTGGGGGGGGTGAAAGAGAGAGAGAGAGAGAGAGAGAGAGAGAGAGAGAGAGAGAGAGAGAGAGAGAGAGAGAGAGAGAGAGAGAGAGAGAGAGAATGAATGAGTGTGTGTGTGTGTGTGCGCGCGTGCGTGCAGGTACATGTGTGTGTGTGCGCGCGCGTGCGTGCGCCTGCAAGACAGGGTGTAAGGATTGGTAGATTAGCCTCCGACTCTGCAGAAATCAATGAGGCGTTGCACAACCATTTTCAGCCCCTTGCTCCACTCCTCTCTTCTCTGCGCACCGCGGATGGCAGATCACCATCCAAAGTGCCTTTTCTTCCACCCCGCTAAAAAAAGCTCCCCTTCCCATGAACCAACCAATGGCGGCTCCCGGCCCCATAATGAATTACGTAATGCAGCTTTTGTAATCTTTGCCTCTTCTGCCTCGAGCATTGGGCTGGACTGGCCCATCTGGCATAGCGGGCATTTCCCGGTGGGCCGTCCCCCCCACCCTCGTGGGTCCCTATTTTCAGAAATTAAAAAAAAAATTGTGTGTTTGGAGTGGGGGTGTGTGTGTGGGGGGAGTAGGGTTGACAGAGAGAGAGAGAGAGAGAGAGAGAGAGAGAGAGAGAGAGAGAGAGAGAGAATGAATGGGGGATGTGTGCTCCCAGCCAGATTGTGTCTCCACGAAAGTGCGGGGGCCCACTAATTACGTATGAGGGGGG
>NC_085874.1:22927729-22942729 GCF_034702125.1 Engraulis encrasicolus | reverse complement strand
GGGTGGTGTCTTCCAAAAATATTGTGACATATGTAAAGACAGTAGCCCCACACAATGGAATGCTGTAATGGTCATTGAAAAGTGAACTACCATAGTACTACTCTACTATGACATAACACAGGGCCTTTAGTAATGCACTACGACTTGGTCATTGCCATTCTGGTAATACAAATTTATAACGCCATGTTTTAACGGGTTAACACTAACTCACACCCACTCAAGTACCCATACAGACACACACCAGTGGTACACAAACACACCAACTAGTGCACACACACACACGCATGCACACACACACACACACACACACACACATACACACACGTACACATGCATATACCAAATGTTCATTGACTTTATTTACTTTGAGAAGGAAATTTAGGGAAAATATTCTGTGTCTGCACAGGTGTTCTCTCTGTGTCTGTGACCCACTGGAATTTACTTTTACCACATTAATTACTACCACTGCTGAGTGATGTGTTATAGATCTGGCTATTCATACCAGCTAGTCTGCTTCATTATGTTCTACTCTATTCTGCTCTATTCTAGTCTATTCTATTCTATTCTGTTCTATTCTATTACAAAAATTCAACAATAGCGGAACAAAATGACAAAATCAACTAGATTGCATTCCCACAGAAAATGCTGGAAGCGGGCTTGCCTTTTGGGACAGAGATGAAACATAGTACTATTGAGAAAACAAAGCTAAAAGAAATGTTGGAAAAAATCCATCCACCCAGTCAGAAGTTATGGGCCAAACAATTCAGCAATCTTGGATTCAGCCATCTTGAAAGTGTTGTAGCTCTGCGTTTTGGGGATATACTAAATGACATACATGGTATTTTAAGTTGGCTAAGGAACACTGCATATGCTATAATTTTGAAAATCAACATGGGTCCGAGTGGGATTCAAACTCACATCCCCCATATCTGTAATCCAGGACCTTTGCCAATGATACTAAATGACATACATGGTATTTGAAGTTGGCTAAGGAACACTGCATATGATATAATTTTGAAAATCAACATGGGTCCGAGTGGGATTCGAACTCCCAACCTCCATATCTCTAATCCAGCATCTTTGTCATTGATACTAAATGACATACATGGTATTTTTTAAATTGGCTAAGGAACACTGCATATGATATAATTTTGAAAATCAACATGTGTCCGAGAGGGATTCAAACTCCCAACCTCCATATTGCTGATGCAGGACTATTACCATTGGGCCAAGCAGCTGCCTATAAAATGCATGACAGCAAGACAATATCAGATTGCATTAAAGAGCTGAACAATAGACTTCTAGAATTGTAGCTGCAGGTGCTCGTTAAGGGCGCGGTCACACAGACCGCGGATTTCTGTCTACAATCTGCGATGCATGTCCAGCTGATTAATCAGAAGTGACCACACCAAGCGCGGATCCACTGCCCATTCGAATGCGGTGACTAGGCAACGTAACGACTCAACTGTCTCAACGAATCACTCGCAACGTAGCCTAATCGATGGTGTTGTGTCATTAAATGTTGTGAAAACATACAAAAAATGGTTTGTCCATTCATGTATGTAAGACGAGCTCTTTTCTTGCTCTTCTAACGTTGGACAGTGAATCTGATATGAATGTTGATAACGGTCTCCTATCGAACATCTGGAAATCCGCAGCGGGTTTTCCGCCTTGAGTTGAACTTTTTTCAACTCAATCCGCCCGGCGCGGAGAGGCGGAGAATACGCAACCCGCTTTGCGCTAATATTAGACGCGTAATCCGCTCATTTTCATTGACAAACAATAGAACACATCCGCCTCCTACTGTAAAATCCGCGGTCTGTGTGATCGCGCCCTAAGAATAGAATGTTGAGAGAAAGTGACAGTTGAGATGGAACCCTATATTGGCTGCAGCTGTTCTGATTGACTTTATGGCAGTTAGTATGGTGCTCTAAGGCAGAGGGCAAAATCCAAAACAGTTTCTAGGGCTTTATATTATCGTTGTAAAAAAACTAAAAAGAATTGGCACATGTCCTGGTCACAGATTGGAGTCATACACAAGGGCGCCTGGAGCCGTACGGCCATACGCACTGTGCGTACCTTCACCAGTGGAGGAAGGTTTTTTTAGTTTTTTTAAAAATAAATATTACGCCTATTGTGTCTTCTATGAATGTTGTGACAATGCAACATATTATATGAGAAGAAGCAGCATGAAGCAAATTAAAGAGCAGAGACTGTGGTTGGGCACCATTCATTTACAAAGGTAGATAGCCTGCTTTTTGCTTCTGTGCGTAAAACTCGCGCGCTCATACAGTAACAAGTTCTAGTTCCATCAGCGAAATTCTAACTTGAGCGGCTACCTCCAGAAGAAAAAGAAAAAAGAAGTGAAACGCCAAATAGCCAAACGGTTTTCAAAACCGTATAGGCCTACACCTTGTCAACGTCAACAAGTTACCTTGTTTCCTAGCCTAAAGCAATAAGAAAAACTGACTGACTGACTGGAGGTAGCCCACAAGTCTAGTAGTTCTAGTTAGCAAAGATAGCTCTCCATTTCCCACTTGGAATAACACATATGTCGTGGCGTCGCTGATGGCAGAAAAAACAAATAACCGAAGTTAATGTCTTGAAAGTAACAAGTTTCAATCGTAGCCAAAAACCATTTGGCATGTGGGCTAGCAAGAAGGCATTGGATGGTAGCAGTACAGGTAGGCTAAGCTCTTTCATTCATCACTGAGCCCGCCGCGGCAAATATTATAGGGTACTTTGCTTCTGGTGTCATATTTCCTGAAGTATTTTGGTTACCGTTCTGTGTATTGTGGCTTTCTACAGAGACGGTTTTATGAGAGGCACGGAACTTTGCTTTGCACTAGCCTCGGACGGCAGCACTGACAGCTGGTTAGCTATGTGTGCTACGCAAATACATTATGTTCGGGAAAGCATTAGTTCTAAAGCAATTCTGCATGTTTTGATGACATGCAGTTTGGGTGTTTCTAATGCTTATTGCGCACGTTTTCCTGTTACCTGACATGAACAGCATTCTGCGATTTGTGTGCGAGTGCGCGTCGGTGGTTCTTGTGCTCTGTCTCTATTGCGCATGTGTGATCAGCCTGGACTAACATTCAGTGCATTCCCCGGTGGGTTAACAGGTTGATGTAGTCACTTTCTGCCTTTTCTTGCACAACGTGCCCGGGCTTTTTATGGTCCCATCTCAGCCATGTTTGTGACGTGAACTTCATTCATGCTGCAGCCACAGACCTGGTTAATACAGGTCTGTGGCTGCAGCAGACACCTCTGCGCCAACTTTCTACCCGAGTCGAAAAGTATAACGCTTGAAAAGTTGTAATTAAATGGCATCTGTCATAGCCTACTTGTTTCATCCCCATGCACGAGGGAGAACACAAGTGCATGCAGGCCTTCGTAGTATCATAGTCGGGGAAGTCGCTGCAGTTCAATGTCACAGTTTTTGTAAAAAAAAAAAAAAAAAAAGTAATAGTAAACGTATGCATGGCTGCACCTAAAGAAGTGAAACGCCAATATAGCCAAACGGTTTTCAAAACCGTATAGGCCTACACCTTGTCAACGTCAACAAGTTACCTTGTTTCCTATCCTAAAGCAATAAGACGACTGATAAAGAAAACCACCCCAGACATACTGACTAAGTTTATAGGTTAAACGGTTCAGTCACAAATGGACCTCTTGTGGAACATGCGCTGACCTCTTGAAAAAGGCACTTCAAGACTCAATGGGAAAACCAATGTAAAAGCCCTGTCGTTTTTACACACCTGCCATTTAAAAAGTAATGGGAGTTGGGAGATAAAACTTTGACAATTTGGAGACATCCCATAGAGCTCGCTAAAAACGCGTCAACTAAACTTCTAGGTGAAAGTGTTGATGTTTTATGACCGAAAAAGCCTCCTACACTCTGATCTCTAGAGTGGTGGAACCTTGGTTCATGAAGGTTCTACCATTGTTTTCAATGGGGACCCAAACTTGCACAAAATCGCCAAAAACGGAAAAACGACAAGAGACACGGACACGCTATAGCACAACAAATGATCTCCAAGCCGAGCCGGTCGTTTTAGTGTTTGAACGGTGTCTCTATCTCGAAAGGCCTAGGAGGAGATCCATTTTCTATTTTTACTGCCCTGCACAAGAGAATCAAGCAAGCAAGCAAGCAAGCATAAACTTTACTTAGAGATTACTAGAATCGGGCCTTGCTCTGCAAGACCGCTTAATAACAAATTGAAAGTCTGTCTATCTGTATGCCCATGCACATGAAACGGACTCAAGCAGGCACAGGAGGCAGACTTTCTTTGGACGGCAGTTTATTTCCTTAACACATAAGAATGGGCATTACTGCAGCATCCGAGCCAGGGAATCGCTTTTCTCGACTGACTCCAATCATTTTAACACAGCAATGAAACTAAATACAATTCACCACTGGAGACATACCTTAACAGATCAGAATGGGCATTACTGCAGCATCTGTACAATGAAAATAAAAGTAACATTAATTTCACGAAGAACCGTATGCAACGTCATAGTTCCAGAGAGGGAGAGAGGCAAGCAGAATGCTCAGGCATGGAATCATTGCGGTTCGGAAAACCGATCAAACATTCGGAATTCTAAAGTACCATGCCACCAGAATACATGCATATACAGTGCCATATAACAGTGATACATAGTAGACGTAAAAATGATGTGAATTCTCATGCATACTTGCATAATTCATCCACAAAACGAACACTATGCTAACACATCTACTGCAGGTGTAGGAAGATGCTAATCTCCCAAAAG
This sequence comes from Engraulis encrasicolus, assembly GCF_034702125.1. Taxonomy (NCBI): domain Eukaryota; kingdom Metazoa; phylum Chordata; class Actinopteri; order Clupeiformes; family Engraulidae; genus Engraulis; species Engraulis encrasicolus. Next base: position 22,937,953 of record NC_085874.1, on the reverse strand, counting down.
ATCCTCGTGGTTAATAGAAAATGTAAATAACTTTCTTTACAACTTAGTAAATTTCCTACATATCCCCACAGCGTGTACACAATTACATCATTAATGAGATACATCAAGTAGACAGTTTACATTGCATTTTACGAAGAGGAAACAATAATTGAAAACAGAGCACATTAAATAGTAAACTTACCCGAGCCAGGGAATCGCTTTTCTGACTCGGCTACGGGAACCCCAGAGGGTCAAAACGCAACAGACCTGCAGTTCTCCGAAGTGCCACAAGGTGTCTCCAACGAACAATATTCTGCTCAATAATGGCAAAACTCATAAAAACTATATATTTCTCAACAGCATTTTCAACTCTGTTACACCCACCTCCCCTGAATTTTGCCAAATTAGAGCAGCAGCCATAAACTACATGCAGAGGGATCTACACACCGTAAGGAGGGCTCTGCATACTTCACGTGCGCACTTTGTCACGAGTGGCGCGAGAACCATTAATGATGTCATCACTTGCGACAGACTATTCATACTTCAAAAGCGCCTTGCTCGCATTGTCGGAAGTGCCCTCTGCTGTTCATGAGAGAAACGGCAGTATTTTTCGCAACTCGCAGCGTGAGTTCTACTGATGTATAAAATAGAAAGCCAAACACGGCTGCTGTAGGGCTACTGAACGTCTGACTTGTCACTTACCACATTGAAACATATATTTTTGTTATAGCCTACATTGCCAGATCATTCCAAGACCATGTGAGAGCATTGTTCTGGTGGCAGAATTTATAAATAGATCGCCGAACACAACGTGCTTCTGAACAAAGTAAACAATTGTTTCATTGAACAACATTTAAGAGAGAAGATAAAATAACTCTCTATGACATTTTATTATCCTCAAAATGATGCAGGATCCATTCTGTAGTAGCTTACAGTAGTTGTAGCCTCTCTTCGCAACTCCTGCTTTGTCTGCCTACCTGCATGGTCGCTGGTGGCGCACGACAAGTTAGAAAAATCCTCGTGTGCACGACGTTGCGACACGCGCCGAATTTTGAGCTTACGACGGGGGGCGTGTCGAAATTTTAGGTCACGTGACGGCGCGCGCCATCGTCGTGAGTGAAGTATGAAGGAGACTAGCGCCACTCACGACAAGTATGAATCCCCCTTAAGGAGGGTCGCCAAAAATTACGGCAGCCAACCACAAGGTATCCAAACAGGATGACATGGAGGAAGATTAAAGAATCCCACCAATCAACTGGCAGCAGGGTGCCTTCTACACCCCACAAGACCCACCCCCTCTGTTTCTCCAAGGCCACTACAACACAAAACAAAAAAAAGAAGTGGAATAAGACATAGAGGTCATAATCCACAGTGGGGAAAACTAAGCTACGGAGGACCTAGAAATGGTCTGCACTAATGGGTGTGTGTGAGAAATGGCCTGTCGTGACATTGTCTGTATCAGTCTGTTAACTGGTTTGATAATACGACCAAACCTAGATCTCAGCCGTGTGGGGAAACTGGGATTGTTAGACAACGGACCTGAAGCTACTGTGTCACTCTGTGTGTGACTAACATCGGACCTGTGCGTTGTTACTGACTCCCTGTCATTGTGTGTGAGCGTAAACGTCTCTGCATCTGAGCCACAACTAATGGACATTTTTCTTGAGTCACTGGTAGCAACAGTATTGCCAGTGTCAGGTGCCGGTGTATAGATGGGGGCAACAGACTGATCTTCTGTGCAGTCCACACTCAACTCCATGTCACTAGAGACTCCTCCACTCTCTGATCTCCCATGCGAGCTCTCCGGGAAGGGCGACTGAGCAATCCATTCGACAGTTCTTCTCGCACTGTTTGTCGGCTCTGGGACCGTTGACTGCTGCGCACTGTCGCTGTGCACCTGAAGTTCCAGAGTAGAGTCATGGCCAGGATATTCAGCATGTTCGCTACGCAAGGAGCTGTTCTCTACAGCAGATGAGGCCCCATCATGTGAATCTGAGAACTGAGGAGAGGGTGAGGAATCAGGAGTGCTTGTGCCACCCACGGGCAGGAAATTCACCAGCATCAACAGGTTACGGTGGACGACCCTCTCCTGTCCAGTGATCGTGTCCTGAATTTTGTAAGTGTGAGTGTCACTATTTATGCCTACAACAGTGTAGATGGTTGATTCCCATCGATCCGCCACCTTTCTCTTCCCTCTTTCTCTCTTGTTTGCAACAAGTACACGGTCACCTACAGCAATGGTTGGGCCTTTCACCCGTCTGTTGTAGAGCACTGTGTGGCGTTGTTGTTCCTTTTTGGCATGTTCCTGTGCTATCAACATGGCGTCCTTCAGATCTTTCTCTAGGGACGCAACGTACTTGTCGTAACTGACTACATCAGGATCGTTCAAGACTGTACGAAACAGCACATCAACAGGCAAGCGTGGAGTACGTCCGAACATTAAATAAAAAGGGGCATACCCTGTCGTCTCATGAACCGTGCTGTTGTACATGAATGTCAGTGTCTGAAGTCGCCTTGGCCAAGTGACTTTGTTGTCTGGGGTAAGGGCGCGGATCATGTTGCCAAGAGTTCTATTAAAACGTTCCACACTGCCGTTTCCCATGGGGTGGTATGGGGTAGTGTGAGACTTGCGCACCCCAGACAGCTGTAAAAGCTCCGCGACCAGCTCGCTCTCAAAGCTTGGTCCTTGGTCGCTGTGGATCCTCTCTGGGAGTCCATACACACAGAAATATTTCTCCCAGAGGACTTTCGCTACCTGCTTGGCTGATTGGTCTCGGCAGGCAAAAGCTTGGGCTAATCTGGTAAAATGGTCAGTTATGACCAAAACGTCAACAGATTTGTTGTGAGAATCTTCAGCCGACCAGAAGTCGATACAGACCAGTTGGAGTGGCCTGGTAGAAGTAATGCTTTCCAGGGGGGCCCTGTCAACAGGTTCAGCTGTCTTGCTGACAATGCAACGTTTGCAATTGCGGACATGGTCTCTCACATCCCTATCGAGACTGAGCCAAAAGAACCGCTGCCTGGCAAGCCCAAGACTTCTGAACTGGCCCTGATGACCAGCATCCTCATGGACACCCCTCAGGACGTCAGCTTTAAGAGAGCCTGGGACAACATATTGGTGACGCTTGAACTTTGTGACTTGGTCCCTTGACAGTCTGTAAAGTATTCCATTACTTAAGACAAGTTTCTCCCAGTGTTTTAAATACCTTATGACTGTAGTTGATTCATATGCTCGCTCTCTCCTGGAGGGTCTGCGACGTCGTTCCACATAGTGCAGGACACGCGAGAGAGTTCTGTCCCCAAGTTGCGCATCACGCAGCTCCGCCTCCGTGAAAGCAGGTAATGAATCTTGCCCATCAGGGATCAGTTGCGGCACATGATGGAGGGCCTCAATAGCACGTGTTCTAGCCCCAGTCTCCCATTGGTTGTGCGACTGCAGAAAGGCAGACATTTCGTCTGTGCCAAAGGACATGGCCTGGACATGCAAAGGGGCTGTAAAAGGGGATGCGTCAACCTGGCCAACACCTTGATGTGAATCGTCATGACTGGAGCTGCGGAAGGTGTCTTGAACAGAGCCGCATGTCACTCCCTGGACTTCAGACAGCAGACTGTTGTATGGCTCCTGGAGTAGTCTGCGACTGATTCTCTCCTTCACGAAAGGCGGACGGCTACAGGCATCAGCCACCACATTCTTTGGGCCAGGAACGTATTTAATGTCAAAGTTGTAGCCGGCTAACTTGGCAACCCAGCGTTGCTCACAGCAGTCCAGTTTCGGCTTCGTCATGATGTGAGTCAACGGATTGTTATCTGTCCACACTGTGAACCTGTGACCCTTCAGCCAATGACTGAACTTATCAGTCACAGCCCACTTCATGGCCAGGAACTCTAAGCGGTGTGCTGGGCAATTCTTTTGTGACTGGGACAGTGATTTACTGGCGAAGGCAATGGGTCTCGCCCTGGTCTCTCCCTCCTTTATCTGAGACAGCACAGCTCCTATGCCATCCAGGGAAGCATCGACAGACAGCATAAGGGGGCGACTGAAATCAGGGTGGGCCAGGACAACTGATTCGGCGAGTGACAGTTTCAAACTTTGGAACGCTTCTTCCATTTCCCCAGTCCAGTCCACAGCACTCAACCTCCTGCTCTGGGTTCGGGCTTTTGCCGTTGTTTTCCTGCCTCTTTTGCACTTTTGCCCAGACAAGAGAGAGAAGAGGGGCTTGGCAATGGCAGAGTAATTTGGCACGAAGTGCTGGTAGTAATTGACCATCCCCAGGAAGGATCTGATCCGTTTTGCTGAGGGAGTCACTCCATCTGCTTCCATCAGGTCCCCACGTGACATCTTCATGATACCCTCAATCTTACTGGGGTCAGTGGATACACCAGTCTCATCTACAACATGCCCAAGGAACCTCACAGATTTTCGTAGGAAAAAGCACTTTTTGGGGGCTAACTTGAGATTGTGACTACGCAGCCTGCTGAACACCATCTCCAAGCGTTCCAGAGCACTTGCTTCATCAGGGGCAAAGACCAGCAGGTCATCTAAGTAGCAAAGCAAGCTTAAATAATTCTGGTCCCCAAAAATGCATGTCATCATACGCATAAAGCTGCCAGGGCTATTGCATAGACCTTGCGGTAAGCGATTGTACTCGTATAAGCCCATTGGAGTGGTAAAGGCAGAGTATTTCTTGTCGTCTTCATGAAGTGGCATATTGTAAAACCCGGACGTAAGGTCCATGGTGCTAAAAAGTGCATTGCCACCGAGAGCACCCAGGCAGTCGGCCTGATGAGGCAAGGGGTGCGCATCTTTAAAAGTGCGCTTGTTCAACCAGCGAAAATCTGTGCAGACACGGAGATCTCCGTTCTTTTTCCACACCAGCACTATGCGTACTCACTGGTGGATTTCCTAATTATCTCCTTCTCCTCCATTTCATTCAGCACCTGACGAAGCTTCTGATACTGGCTTGGTGGAACCCGCCTGAATGGGAGTCGAAATGGCCGGTGATCTGACAGGTGAATGCGATGAACGAAGCCTGTTGCCTCTCCACAGTCGAGATGGTGGCGTGAGAAGATATCATTATAGCGGACAACTAAGTCCGTCAGCTTGTCCTTGCACTGCTCAGTTACATCACAGGGGGCTAAGTCAATGTCAGTCAATCCAACTGATCGTAATTTATTGTCAGCAGAGCACTCAACGTTTGCAGTGGCAGTTCTGAGGGAACAACTGGCCAGGGGAACGTCAGTGGTGGTGTCGTCCATGTCCTCCAGTGCAATGCAAGGGAAAACATCAGCCAATTTGGCATTTCGTCTGACTAGGACGGACTTGTCAGAGGTGTTGATGACTTTTATTGGGACCCATCTGTCTTGCCATAGCGACGTGACCATTCTCGCAACGAGAACACCTCTTGGAGCTGAGCGGCATGTCGTTAACTCTGTCATAACTGTGCTTCCAGGGGACACTGCGGTAGACCTGGGTAGTCTTCCCCATAGCAGGTACTCACGGCCAGGCTCCAGGCACACAGCTGAGTTGCTCCTGACAGTGCCTATTCTGTAGGGGACATCCTCACCTCTCCAACGGTCCAGACCCGCTAGCATGGACAGGTAGCGCTCAGACTCTGTGTCTCCAGCAGGGCAGGGTGCCGACACAGCCTTCCAGTAGGCATCACAGTTCTTGTATTTTTGGAGAATGTGTTTTATGACATTAGTGCCCAGAATCAACAAGAGTGGGTACCTCAATTTTGCAGCCATACACTTCCATCTGCACATGCACAGCTGACTCAGGTTTGACACGACGACCCCCACAGCCAATCAGTACGACATCTGTGCTGAAATGGTCTTTCGATGTTACCACCCCTGCTTCTCTAAGTCTCGTCACAGCATCTTCGCTGATGGTACAGGCCATGGAGCCACTGTCAAGCATAGCATTCAGCGTCACTGTTTTGCTAACAATCACAGGAGTGTAGAAAAGACTGTCACTGCCATTTACAACTTGAGTGTTCTGAAAGATAACATTCTTAGAGTCAGTGCATGAGAGCTTGCAAGCTGCATAAATGTTTTCTGCATCAGAGTAATCATCAGAGCGGGAGTTTGAATTACGACCCATACTGCCTCCCATCGAATACGGGCCATCTAGTTTCCCGCAGGCCGGGGCTCTGGGGCAGGCATGTTGCATGCTGCCTTCGTATGACCAGGAGCGAAGCAGTTAAAGCACAGTCTTTCTGACTTGCAGTGGGTGACAGTTGAGTGCTTACTGTCATTGCAGACACGGCAGGCCTTCTCACGACGGCCACCTTGGAATCCACGACCACTGGGGGGACCACCACGTCTCTGTACTGTATTCATCATCTGCTCCATCATGGCCACCATGCGATTCAGAATACTATCCTCTGACGCCTGACTGTTCTGAAACACAGCTGATGTGGGAGAACACATGGGTGGGCAGTGCGTCTGACTGGGGGGATATATCTGACTCTGAGCAGTGATGGGAGGGGGGCACGGCATGTGATAAGTAGGGCTAGCAACAGCGGCAGCTGGCGGGGGAGAGAGACTGTGGGGGGTGGAGTACTGAGCATGACTCTGACCAGGCAAGGGCTGACTGTATAATGCTGCATCGTGCTGCATGTCAACAAGAGTGGCGGTGTGACTCTTTACCTGCGCATCACTACGTAACTTGCCAGAAGATCGCTGCTCTCTCTGATAGTCATCAATTCTCAACTGGATGTCTTTTGTATTCCACTCCTGAATAGGCTTACACTTAAAGATTGAGGAGAGCTCGGGGTCTGAACAGTGCTTGACAAACATGCGTGCCACCTCCTCACTTTGGTTCTCCATACCTCGGCCTTGTCTGCGGAGACCATCAGCAGCCAGCTCAGCGGCCTTGTTCACTCTCAGCCAATAGTCGACTGGACTCTCCCCGGGTTTAGGTAAGGTGGAGTAAAAGTCTGCCAGCGGGAGGCATGATGAAGAGTCACTGAAATACTGCATGAGCATATCATAGATGAGGTCAGGTTTCTGTCTCACATTTAGGCTCGAATCACTACGCAGGGCAACTCTCACAACATCTTTTGCTTTGCCCATTAACTTCCCCAGTATCTCTTCAGCCTGCTCTTCCACAGGACATCTCTGTTTCCTGAGATAAGCTTTCATTATGTCAATCCAGTCCTGGACAGGGTACTTGTCAGAAGCGGCACCTCTGAAGAACTCAGGCTCTTTGTCTGATTTTACATGTACTGTGACTTGTGAGTCTGTCTGCGTAGCAGTGTGAGAATCAGTGCTTGTGTGTGTGACTGATGTGTTGGGCGATGTGGTGCTCTGGACTCCACTGTTTAAGTTGACTGCACCAGCAGACAGTAATTTGGCCACAATGGATTCACCTATCTGGGCTCCTAACTGTCCTACCATGTCAGTGAGGTGGCTAATAGCAGCAGTGTCAACGCTGTTGGGTGTGGATGTGAGATGCTCCCCCTCCATGGACTGCCCAACAGGAGAACCACCCAGGTCACAACTTAACCCTGTTCCCCTACCGCTGTCAGCTACTAATGGAGAAAAACCCACCTCTTTCCTATCCAACCCATGTCCCACAGCACCACTAACACTCCGCTGCCACAGACCCAAACCACCCCTACCCATTTGCAAAACAGGAGTATTGAAAATATTTGGCTCATCACTATGATCCGCTCCCTCTGCCATATTGATATCTGCGTTGTGTTTAAATCAAAAGAGAAGAGAAAAAAAATAGAAAGAACAAAGAGGAAAAAAACAGTAATATGAGATATAAGAAAACAACTCTGACCAAACTTGATCTCGCACACTTGAGCTGGAAACTCCACGCAGCATCCACGGCGATCGGCGTCAGGCTGATCCAGATGATCGACAGGTCACGGCACCAGTGAAACGGACTCAAGCAGGCACAGGAGGCGGACTTTCTTTGGACGGCAGTTTATTTCCTTAACAGATCAGAATGGGCATTACTGCAGCATCCGAGCCAGGGAATCGCTTTTCTCGACTGACTCCAATCATTTTAACACAGCAATGAAACTAAATACAATTCACCACTGGAGACATACCTTAACAGATCAGAATGGGCATTACTGCAGCATCTGTACAATGAAAATAAAAGTAACATTAATTTCACGAAGAACCGTATGCAACGTCATAGTTCCAGAGAGGGAGAGAGGCAAGCAGAATGCTCAGGCATGGAATCATTGCGGTTCGGAAAACCGATCAAACATTCGGAATTCTAAAGTACCATGCCACCAGAATACATGCATATACAGTGCCATATAACAGTGATACATAGTAGACGTAAAAATGATGTGAATTCTCATGCATACTTGCATAATTGATCCACAAAACGAACACTATGCTAACGCATCTACTGCTAATCTCCCAAAAGATCCTCGTGGTTAATAGAAAATGTAAATAACTTTCTTTACAACTTAGTAAATTTCCTACATATCCCCACAGCGTGTACACAATTACATCATTAATGAGATACATCAAGTAGACAGTTTACATTGCATTTTACGAAGAGGAAACAATAATTGAAAACAGAGCACATTAAATAGTAAACTTACCCGAGCCAGGGAATCGCTTTTCTGACTCGGCTACGGGAACCCCAGAGGGTCAAAACGCAACAGACCTGCAGTTCTCCGAAGTGCCACAAGGTGTCTCCAACGAACAATATTCTGCTCAATAATGGCAAAACTCATAAAAACTATATATTTCTCAACAGCATTTTCAACTCTGTTACATATACATCTATCTGCCTAGCCCTGTTTCTTCCTGTCTATCTGTCTTCTGTGTACCCATCTATTCCAGGTACACAGTGTAGGGGTAGTCGCGTGAGAATCGGAATTCTCACACGGTACGCACCACGTAATGTAGGTACAGTCGCGTAAGAATCGGAATTCTTACACGGGTCGCACCGGTAATGTAATTTAAGTTACGTTAATGTATGGGAAGCTGCGTGTGGATTTACTCCTCATGCGGCTATACCAGGAATTGAAGGTAAAATCTCGTTTGGGAATTTAATTAATTATGAATTAATTAATATTAATAAACAAATTAATTAAAATGTAATTTAAGGACCGTCTCATAAAATCCTTGGCCAAGGACCGTCTCATAAAATCCTTGGATTATCAATCACAATATTCAACAATAAATTGCTAAACACAGAATTAATAATAAGTTTTGTACTGGGGTTACTCAGCGGTTCACAGTGAACAGTAAGGCCTATTCTCTGTGATCAGCTGGGGTACACAAGCACAAAAGTTGATCTGAAGGCAAAGTTCTAATAATAGGTTGGTTGGGTGTACAAAGTAACAAGGACAACAAAATGCAATCAAATGATTTACTTTTATTAACTACTAGGTAATCTAATAAAATGCATTACATTCAAAGTCGGTTAAATGGAATAATAACAATAATAAGGCACAATAATATAAAACAAGAAAGAAATAAAAGAGGGGAAAAGAAAGAAGAGGGGAACAGGCTTTCAGCCTGTGTGTGTGTGTGTGTGTGTGTGTGTAGCAGGGGTCTGGTTGCTATGGGCTACCACGTGTGTGTGGTTGGCTAAGCTAGCATTAGCTACAGAAAGCATAGACAATGGAAAGGCTACTGATAAGTAGCTGCTTAGCAAAGGCCTAGTGTTGACTAGGCAGGGCCCAGAGGGTCTACAACAATGTCTAGGTTTCTGTAATAAATGCACACAATTCCTTGTGGAATGGAGAGAGAAATGAAAGGGGATGAGAGAGTAGTAGTCAGTGGGAGGAACTCGCACTGATTACTGTATGTGCGTGTCTGTTGCTGGGCAACAATGGCGTCCTCTCGGCTAGGTTAACGTTAGCATCAGAACCGTGAACAATAGGGATAGCTAGCAGCTATGTAACAAGTAAACCGTGTGGTTTCAGGCGCTTCAAGTCCCGTAGTGGACGCGCGAATGTAGAAAAAAGTCCAAGTAGAACAGGGAGAGAAAGAAAACGAAATAAAAGAAATAACAAGTGGGAGACGTTGCCGTCTACGCAGCCATTACGAGTTGTAAAACTACAGGAAGTGGGGTTTCAGCGTGCTTGTGTAGACGCTGCAAGCCCAACTTGGCTAATGGCTAACTTGCAGAGCGCTTACTACATATTATGCACTCAAAGTGTATAAAAGAGTACCGAAATGCTCGGAGGGTTCTGAGAATCAAGTATTTCGAAAGGGAGAGAGTGAAAGAACGAGAGAGAGGGAGAGAGATACAGAGAGAAG
>NC_085874.1:22920229-22922729 GCF_034702125.1 Engraulis encrasicolus | reverse complement strand
TACATCTCTGTTGTGGCAAACTGGCAATGGATGTTCTTGACATTATCCTTGACTGACTCCCTTGAACCAGGAACGTTTTTAAAACTATAGTTTTGTAATTCAAGATGCTATTCAATCATTTCACTGGAACAACCAGTGCAGGCCACAATCCATCCATTTGTATGCTACTACCAAGATCAGTTGAAACTGGGAAAAAATCTGTTTTGTTGTTATTTCAGACTGCAACATTCATGATACAATTGCTGTACATCTGTTTCAGAAGCTCCTAATTCAGTTTCTCAGTGACACTTCATCAATGACAGAACGTCCAAAGAAGATCCTATATTTTTTCTGATGGCTGTGCTGCACAATATAAGAACCTTAAAAACATAACAAATTTGTGCCACCACGAGGCAGATTTTCACATACCTGCAGAGTGGCACTTTTTTGCCACATCACATGGCAAAGGTCCATGTGATGGCGTTGGAGGGACAGTTAAATGGCTTGCTGCACGAGCAAGTCTGCAACGTCCTATTGACAATTAAATTGTAACGCCATACCAACTGTTTGAATTTGTCAAGGATAATGTCAAGAACATCCATTGCCAGTTTGCCACAACAGAGATGTACCATCATGAAGCTGAGAACCTGTTGAAAAGGTTTGAATCTGCAAGAACTATTCCAGGTACTCAAAAACTACACAGCTTCTGCCCATTGTCAATGGACACAGTGGAAGTTAGGCCATTTTCAGCATTCAGAGAAGGCAGAGTTGAAAGGGTGAGCTCAGTAAAGGAATGTGTTACATTTTCAAGCATCAAAGGGTATATTGTAGCTGTATATGATGGCAACTGGTGGCTAGCATGTGCTGAGGAATGTATGCCGAGCACTGGAGAGAGGTGAAACTGAACTTCCTGCATCCTCATGGGCCATCTCCATCCTTCACTTTTCCCTTCAGACCAGATAGACTTGTCATGGATCATCAGGATGTGCTTCTGGTAGTGGAACCTGTAACTGCAACGGGACGTACTTATACATTATCTACAAAAGACACAGCTGCTGCTTCAAATGCACTGGTAGAGTACAAAATGAGAGTGTAGCCATTGATTATCTCTTTAAAGTACGGTAAAGGCAAGATGGCACAGGTACACAGAGAAGGAATGTTCAAACATTCACATATCATCATTTGGTGTGTATAAATGGACATCTGCCTTAGTTTCTGAAACCTGGGACCATGGACACTGACCATTTTTGTTTTGTTTTTGTTTTGTCATGTGATGCTACTATGGTATTACCATATTATTAGTAAGTGGTCTGTATGATGCCATATTTGTGAGTCAACATCTCTCTGAAATGAATAACAAACCGAACACCAGCATTTTAGGTGCTGCTCATGACATTGCCGGCTACGTTTGGACAAGGAACTGGCCATTTTAAAATATAAGTTTTTTAGATATTCAATTTTAAATTTTTTAATTTATCATAATTCATATTCTGAGAGTAGTTGTATTCCAAGGTGACTGTGTAATATGTAGAGCCAGAAAAGAGCTTTCAAACAACACCACAGGCATCTTTTTGTGACTAACACTGACTGATATATTCAAGGCTGAATGTATAGTGTCCTACCCTCACATGTGAACCTTTCCTAGTCTGTTTCTCCCTTAATATTAGTGTCAGATTCAAACCAATGCAGTTCTGGGGTGCTATCTTGCTACTGAAAAGGCACACCAAGTATGATTGAAATCCGGGTCGGTCGGGTCCCAAAGTGTCTGATTTCACGTGAAATGACCCATGTGTGTGTGAGTCTGTGTAGGCGTGTGTGTGCATTTGGCCAGATATATGTGTGTACATGTGTCACTGTGACAGTGTTGTATACAGTGTTAATTTTGTCGACTAGACTAAGACTAAATATATTAGTCGACTAACCTTTTGAGAGTTTAATCGACTAAATTCTGACTAACAAAAATGATCTGTGAAAGACTAAAATGAGACTAAAATGTTGAGGACTTTAAGTCGACTAAATAATGACTAAACAAAAATGATTTGTGAAAGACTAAAAGTGACTAAGACTAAGAACTAACTTTTAGTCGACTAAATTCTGACTAACAAAAATGATTTGTGAAAGACTAAAAACGACCAAGACGTAGACTTTTTTGGGGGGCTCAGACATAAATTGGTACAACCACAACTAAAACCTATAAATTAATTGTTAATTGGCAATTAACCTTTAAAGGGACACTATGGGATTTAAAAAATGATTAATTACAGCTGAATCCATCCACCGATTTTACTTTTAGCAGACTGACCCTAACGAATATTGGGGGAGAAGCTTCTCTAACAAAACAAAAATCCCTTTATGAATACGTAGCACCAGCAACATATTCACATTTGTATGCACTATTGACTGCTTTACCAGAATGGCAATAACCAAGTCTCAGTGCATTACTAAAGGCCTTGTGTTTTATTGTATTGTGACTTAAACTAAAGACTAAAATGTTTAGACTAAAACTAGACAAAAATGTTGA
>NC_085874.1:22906227-22913727 GCF_034702125.1 Engraulis encrasicolus | reverse complement strand
TCTGTTATAGTGTAGTGAAGATGGTGACAGGAAGAGTGTTTGGAGAGAGAGAGGGGGAAGGGGGAGGAGAGGACCCGGGCTGGGAGTCGAACCTGGGTTCGCTGCATTGTAGACGAGTGCCCTACCGCTAGGCCAAGGCAGGGCCAGTGTTTTCTTTACCCTTCTGCTTCGCCAATGAAGCTCATTCAAGTAGTCATTCAATTGGTGCCATTCAAAGCAATGAGCCCCCTTCCAGGACATCTATACAACACTGTCACAGTGACACATGTACACACATATATCTGGCCAAATGCACACACACGCCTACACAGACTCACACACACATGCACACACACATATATACAGATTCAGCCAATCGCGCAATCGTGAGCGCGCGCGCACACACACACACACACACACACGCACACATGCACGCACGCACGTACGAGTCCATGTGCACACACACACAGATACAGACGCACACGCACACGCACACACACACACATTCAGCCAATCGCGCAATCGTGAGCGCGCGCACACACACACACACACACACACACACACACACACAAATGCACTGCGCTCGCACGCACACACACACGCACACACACACACACACACACACACACACACACACACCCCCCAAAGTGTATCGATCGATGGCGTGTTAATTCGAGAGCATGGATTATGAAGGAGGCATTAGGGCCCATTGATTAGCTGCAGTGCCGGGTGGCCTGTCACACTGGACGGCGGAGACGCTCGATATCAACATCATTTACAGCCACTCCTGCTGTCGCAGTTTACCGTCAACAAAGCAGAGGTCCCCGGCTCGCTCGCTCACTCTCTCTCTCTCTCTCTCTCTCTTTCTCCATCTCTCTCTTTCTCCATCTCTCTCTCTCTCTCTCCCTCGCTCTCTCTCACTCTTTCTCCCTCGCTCTCTCTCCCTTTCTTTCTCTCTCACTCTCTCTGTCTCTCTCCTTCTTTCTCTCTCACTCTCACTCTCTCTGTCTCTCTATCTCTCTCTCTCTCTCTCTCTCTCTCCTGTATTCATGGAATAAAAGGCCCTACTACAGTTCCTTGGAGTGCACATTTTTCTTACACTGACAGGGTAGTGGAGGTGTGTGTGTGTGTGTGTGTGTGTGTGTGTGTGTGTGTGTGTGTGTGTGTGTGTGTGTGTGTGTGTGTGTGTGTGTGTGTGTGTGTGTGTGTGTGTGTGTGTGTGTGTACGTGTGTGTGTGTGTACACGAGTGGGTGTTCTTTCATGTTTTCTCAAGTGTCTTTGGGTAAAAGCATCAATGCAATGCAATCTATAATATCCGTACAGCAAATGAACAAAGGCAAAGAGTGGATTTGTGGATTTCATAAGTTTACATTTGCAAACAACCAATCTCTCTCTCACTCTCTCTCTCTCTCACTCTCACTCTCTCTCTCTCTCTCTCTCTCTCTCTCTCTCTCTCTCTCTCCTCTCTCTCTCTCTCACTCTCTCTCTCTCTCTCTCTCTCTCTCTCTCTCTCTCTCTCTCTCACTCTCTCTCTCTCTCACACACACACACACACAAACAAACATACAAACAAACAAACACACACACACACACACACACACACACACACACACACACACACACACACACACACACACACACACACACACACACACACAGACACACACACACACACACACACACACACACACACATTGCCTACCCATTAAAAATAACGGAACCATGAAACATAGCCTTTTTATATGTTTTGACTAGGAATTGCTTTGGGCAAAGTTGTTGAGGGAGTTTTACTCCATTTCTGTGCGCTTGAAGTTATTGGACCGTTTTTTTTTGTCATGAAAACAAATACTTTTAGCATATTGCTTCCCCCCTGAGTTCCTTGTTGGAAATATTGATTCTTTTTATGGAACACTGTATTCGGGATCTGAGGACTCACTTATGAGTCTTGCCCAGCGGCAAATATTTAAACTTGCACACAATCTCCCTACACACACACACTCACACACACACACACACACACACACACACACACACACACACACACACACACACACACACACACACACACACACGCACACACACACACACGCACACACACACGCACACATACACAAACAAGTGCACATACACACGTGCACACGCGCATGTACACACACACACACACACACACACACACACACACACACACACACACACACACACACACACACACACACACACACACACACACACACACACACACACACACGAGCACACACTCCCCATGTACTCTCATACGCATACTACAAGATTGGAAATGCAATATTTGAACAGCTCAGTGTTTGCACTGAAGTGTCAGTGTTTTTTGCCAGCAGGCAGGCACGCAGGAATGCAGGCACAGAGGTTGACTCATTTTGCAATGTACATTTCAATTCGTTTCTTGTCCTCTGTTCTGTCCCCATCCCCACCACTGCCTCTGGCTGGACATTCGGCTCTACCTCCTCAAATCACATTCGAATTCATTGCTTTGCAACTCAAAATTCTAAATTAACATTTCTTTCTCCACAGGACAGACAAGCGTACTTGCCGGAAAATTAATCCATTTCAAATCTATTTCTTTTCGGGCTGTGCTATGTGAACATGGAGGTAAAATTAAATGCATGGTTGTTCTCATTGCTCTAATAGGCATGTTAAAATAAGGACATTATCACATCGACACAATGTAGACACGTGTGGTTGTGCGTGTGTGCATCCATGCTTTTTTGTCTGCATCTTTCTCTCTCTGTCTCTCTCTCTCTCTCTCTCTCTCTCTCTCTCTCTCTCTCTCTCTCTCTCTCTCTGTGTGTGTGTGTGTGTGTGTGTGTGTGTGTGTGTGTGTGTGTGTGTGTGTGTGTGTGTGTGTGTGTGTGTGTGTGTTTGTGTGTGTGTGTGTGTGCACGTGCATGCATGTGTATGTGCATGTGTGTGTGTGTATCTCTGTGTCTGTGTACCTGGAATAGATGGGTACACAGAAGACAGATAGACAGGAAGAAACAGGGCTAGGCAGATAGATGTATACATGGGCATACAGACAGACAGACTTTCAATTTGTTATTAAGCGGTCTTGCAGAGCAAGGCCCGATTCTTGTAATCTCTAAGTAAAGTAAATGCTTGCTTGCTTGATTCTCTTGTGCAGGGCAGTAAAAATATCATATGCAGTGTTCCTTAGCCAATTTAAAGAATACCATGTATGTCATTTAGTATCAATGACAAAGATGCTGGATTAGAGATATGGAGGTTGGGAGTTCGAATCCCACTCGGACCCATGTTGATTTTCAAAATTATATCATATGCAGTGTTCCTTAGCCAACTTAAAATACCATGTATGTCATTTAGTATATCCCCAAAACGCAGAGCTACAACACTTTCAAGATGGCTGAATCCAAGATTGCTGAATTGTTTGGCCCATAACTTCTGACTGGGTGGATGGATTTTTTCCAACATTTCTTTTAGCTTTGTTTTCTCAATAGTACTATGTTTCATCTCTGTCCCAAAAGGCAAGTCCGCATCCAGCATTTTCTGTGAGAATGCAATCTAGTTGATTTTGTCATTTTGTACCGCTATTGTTGAATTTTTGTAATAGAATAGAATAGAATAGAATAGAATAGAATAGAATAAAATAGAATAGAATAGAGCAGAATAGAGTAGAACATAATGAAGCAGACTAGCTGGTATGAATAGCCAGATCTATAACACATCACTCAGCAGTGGTAGTAATTAATGTGGTAAAAGTAAATTCCAGTGGGTCACAGACACAGAGAGAACACCTGTGCAGACACAGAATATTTTCCCTAAATTTCCTTCTCAAAGTAAATAAAGTCAATGAACATTTGGTGTATGCATGTGTACGTGTGTGTATGTGTGTGTGTGTGTGTGTGTGTGTGTGCATGTGTGTGTGTGTGTGTGTGTGCGTGCATGCGTGTGTGTGTGTGCACTAGTTGGTGTGTTTGTGTACCACTGGTGTGTGTCTGTATGGGTGCTTGAGTGGGTGTGAGTTAGTGTTAACCCGTTAAAACATGGCGTTATAAATTTGTATTACCAGAATGGCAATGACCAAGTCGTAGTGCATTACTAAAGGCCCTGTGTTATGTCATAGTAGAGTAGTACTATGGTAGTTCACTTTTCAATGACCATTACAGCATTCCATTGTGTGGGGCTACTGTCTTTACATATCGTCGGCTTGCTACCAAAACCGCCTAAGTCCGAATTTGGTCGAAATGAGATTTATGCATAAACTTACTCCCCTACCACAACTGCATCACCCTGCCTTTCTGCCAGGGTCATTGATCAATCACAACAGTAACCAGAGTCAAAAATCTGTATGTATAAAGTCATACACTGCCTATGAGAAAATGAATGACCAGGGACGTAGCTATAGGGAGGACAAGGAGGGCATTTGCCTGTAGGCCTAGGGCCCTCCTGCAGGTGGCAGGGGCCCTATCATGACCTTGGCAGGTGGTATGGGGGCCCTATCTATTCATCCTGGGGCCCTGTGCACAATTGTTCTGCCAATGTGAATGACTTGGGTAACTTGACTTAGCCATTTTTGATGCAAGAAACAGTTTATTTACATCTGTTAAGAGTTTTTTTCTCTCTCTCTCTCTCTCTCTCTCTCTCTCTCTCTCTCTCTCTCTCTCTCTCTCTCTCTCTCTCTCTCTCTCTCTCTCTCTCTCTCGCTCTCTCTCTTCAAAGACAATGGCCATGTTTCAAAACTTCATCCTTAGACATCTGTCTGAGATAATCTTGTTACCACACAATGGGTTTAGCCTTTCATTAATTTATGATTGTAGCCTTAAAACGAATTGAGCAATTATTAATCATGAGCTTTATTTGATGTTATCACCGGTGTACAAAAGACTGCCATAGGCTACATCCTCTTATGACAATCTGTTATTTTATACATATACCTAATATTTTTCAATGTAGGTTTTGAACAGCATTGGGTTGATATCATGAATGCAATACATGATTGCATACACAGTAGGATAATTAGCTCTGATGTATAAAGGATCCAGTAGTGGTTCTATACCATATTCTGAATGCCACGGTCATGGTGTTGAAGTGGGCGGGGCACAGTTCTATGACCAGGTCACCTCGGTCATGGGCAAGGTTGGGAGGGTGGGGCAGTTCTATGAGCATGGAAAATAGCAGAAGTTAATCAAAGATGATACACAAGGAGGAGACAGTTCGTGAGGAGGTACAAGGACCAAAAGAAGTGCCCCACCCCTTCATCCTCCTCCATGACTGATGGGACCTCAACATGGAGATTGGAGGCCACTGCATGGCTTACTCTGAGTGGTACTGCAATCTGATGAGAATGTAAATAATGATTTAATTGAAAACTAATATGACTGAAAGTGTCCGAAAGTAAAAGAAATCTGTGAAAATCTGTTGGTAGACATGAGATTTACCAGCATACTAGATTGTTACAAGGTCTACAAAAATATTTCAATTATTCACCATTTCCAGGATTAAAGTTTTTTTTCCATTATTTTGAGTAATTACTACTTTTTGGGAATGCACGCACCAAGCAATACACAGGTGTTAAGTGCAGGTGCAGACGCCGACCTTTGTTGGTCTTTTGTCATTCAGGATTAAAGTTTGGAATAAAAATAAAAAAGAATAGTATAACTATCAAAATAATATGCAGTGCATTGTTCTTGTTGTGCTGCATCAAATAATTTATTTTAAAGTGTTTTGTTTTCCTTAGGAGCCATTTCATGTTTGACTTGCAGCTTCACTCAAAATAAATAAAGAAAATAAATTAACATCTTAGACAGGTACTGTTTGTAGTGGACCAATGACATAGACAGGATGACAGGATGATGCAGATGTGATAGGGGAGTAAAGTTCTGCAAAGATCTCCTTTGAACAAAATTATTAGGGGGGACTAACAATTGCTCTTTGCCCAGGGTCTCAGATTTCCTAGAACCGCCACTGATGTTTGGCGCCCCCTTTGGCGATTAGTTTTTGCCTGTTTTCCAAAAACCCCAAAATCGGACTTAGGCGGTTTTGGTAGCAAGCCGACGATATGTCACAATATTTTTGGAAGACACCACCCCTACTTTTACATTACATTACATTTCATTACATTGCACTTTCATTTATTCAAAGCAACTTACAGTTATTATTTTTCAGGGTATTGGTTACAGTCCCTAGAGCATTGTGGGTTTAGGTGCCTTGCTCAAGGGCACTTCAGCCATGGATGGAGATGTGGGGAGAGATTGAAAGACCAACTCTCTAACCACTAGGCCACGGCTGCCCCTGTCCCTACTTACACCGCTGTCTCTCTCCGTCCCTCTAGCTCTGTCTCACCCCCCCCCCCTCTCTCTCTCTCTCTCGTTCTCTCTCTCTCTCTTTCTCTCTCTCTCTCTCTCTAGCGCTCTCTCTGTCTCTCTCTCTCTGTGTCTTTCTCTCTCTCTATCTTTCTCGTTGTCTCTCTGTCTCTCTCTCGATATGTCTCTCTCTCTCTCTCTGGGTTGCTCTCTCTCCTTCTCTCTCCCTCTGTCTGTCTTTCTATGCCCCTGGAAGGTGATGCCACACTCACATACAGTAGTTGCCACTGCTGTCATTTAAATGCAAGTACATAACCAGTCATTACCAGGGGGCCCTCTTCAGCTGGGGCCCTAGGCAATTGCCTCATTTGCTTACCTGGTTGTGACAGGCCTGGGAGTCCATGCGCACACAGACATACAGACACACACACACGCGCGCGCGTGTAAGTCCCTCCTCATAGTCCTCCTCTGTCCATCCCTGTTGGGAAATGTCCTGAATGCTATCAACTCTCTCTCTCTCTCTCTCTCTCTCTCTCTCTCTCTCTCTCTCTCTCTCTCTCTCTCTCTCTCTCTGTCTCTGTCTCTCTCTCTCTCTCTCTCTCCATCTCCCCTCCCTGTCCTCCTCCACTCCTCCCCTCCTCCAGTCATCTCTGCTGGGAAACGTCCTGAATGCTATCAACCTCTCTCTCTCTCTCTCTCTCTCTCTCTCTCTCTCTCTCTCTCTCTCTCTCTCTCTCTCTCTCTCTCTCTCTCTCTCTCTCTCTCTCTCTCTCTCTCTCTCTCTCTCTCCCCATCTCCCCTCCTCCTCTACTCCTCCCCTCCTCCAGTCATCTCCGTGGGGAAATGTCCTGAATGCTATCACTCGCTGGCAGCTGTCGCCCTGTCAGCCTCCGCGATATTCCACCGCCGCCACGCTCAATGCCCCTCGCTCGATCACGTGACAACCAGGGCTATAACCAGACATTTTCAAATACTGGGGTCAAATACTGCGTGCTGTACATTTAGAAAGTTTCAAATACTTCAGTGAAACTCTTTAGTTTGTTTTCATTAACCACTGCCTTAAGGATAAATGGGGGTGGCTTATACAGACTGAATTTATCATTCTTGATCATGTATCGATTTTCATCATAGATACATTTTACATTACTGAGAAAGAAATACCGAGGACAGGACCTCTGTGTCCTCAAGGGTAGTTACGGTCATGGTGACAGCCCAACCAGCCATGCG
>NC_085874.1:22871227-22901227 GCF_034702125.1 Engraulis encrasicolus | reverse complement strand
CAGATACTGTACATGAACAACATACGTACACATCAATGCACAACTTCCCATCCCAAACACACACACACATGCACACATACGCACGCCAGGGGTGGAACTTGTTTTTTTTTTCCCCACTAATCACTGTGGGTAGATTCTAAAATCTACCAGTCACTCACAATTCTTACCAGTTCATATTGAACCATTCCAAACATTGTAATGCCAAATAAGATCATGTTCTGATCAATACTTTTGTTTTAGAGGTCATAAATTCAGTCTTTTCATGAACAATTTGCCTACACCTTTGATGTTAGATGCTGCGTATCATTCAGCATTAACCCGGGTGCCTGTAGAAAAATTTCAAGGTGACGGGTGGGTTGACATATTTCACCCACCGAAGGCCAAATTCACCCATCATTGGCAGGTAGACAGCTGCTTATTTCCATCCCTGACGCACGCACACACATACACACACACAAATGTACACACACTCGCATACAGTTATACTTTAGAATAACATACAATCAACAAAGTCCTCTTATACATCAACCTATAAGCCTACAACTTCTTTCCAGCGTATGCTCACTGCATGGACTGCCTGATCTGATCCACTGATCTCTGATCAGCTGGACGGTTACAGTTTTGGGTCTGGGAGGGTCCCAAAGCCCACTAGTCATTACCAGAGCCTGTAACACAGTGCCCACTGGCTAGGTTCAGCAGCATGTTTCTATCATCAATTACCATCGCCGCCATGAACCCAACCACACTCCCCTGTGCAACAGCTTCCTAATGCTGGTTTCTGTTTGTGTGTGTGTGTGTGTGTGTGTGTGTGTGTGTGTGTGTGTGTGTGTGTGTGTGTGTGTGTGTGTGTATTGTTGTGTGTGTGTGTGTGTGTGTGTGTGTGTGTGTGTGTGTGTGTGTGTGTGTGTGTGTGTGCGCGTGCATGTCCGTGTCTACCTTTTCATTTTGTCCTTGTGCAATAGTCTGCATTAGTAGCCTCATAGCCAGTTCTTCCCAGTTGGAGATGCTATGGTACTAAGCCAGTCTCTTTAGCTCTCTCTCTCTCTCTCTCTCTCTCTCTCTCTCTCTCTCTCTCTCTCTCTCTCTCTCTCTCTCTCTCTCTCTCTCTCTCTCTCCTCTTTTACTGTCTTTGTTTATTCCTGCTGATTTGCTGATTTGGACAAAAGCAAGAGCATAACCTGAGCACGAGAAAAGTGTCTGGGGATCAGAAAAACAGACCAAGAGGGCCACACTTCTTTTAAAATGGCTTTGATCCTGGAAAACCTCTCAATTAACACCACCATGTTTAAGAATTGATGCTTATCAGAAAGATGGCATGGACAGGTTGAGACAGCATACATACATACATACATACATACATACATACATACATACATACATACATACATACATACATACATACATAAATTAACAAACGAATGAACGAACGAATAAACGAATGAATAGAATCAGAGAAGGATACAGCAAGAGGAGGGCATCAACAATGGCGGACTGTGTTGACCCGTGTATTTTGAAATCATCTGGCAGTTCATCTCCTAGTGAGGGAGAGTAGACTCATCCTGTCACGACTCGATTCCGAGTACTTAACTGTGGCTCTGAGATACCAAACTAGGTCTAGGGCCGCTATAGCAAACAGCCAGATACACCCACAACCCTTGTGATTGGTCCATCAAAGAATGGACCGGGCATTCCATTAATAATAAAACAGTGTGTGTGAGGGTCCGTGTGTGTGGTAGTCCAGGGAAGGAGTCTCCATCAATGTCAATATCAAAGGGCCACAAATTCCCCAGCAGTGACAACCTCTAGCACCGCTAGCAGCTGCATCAGCCGTGGCGACATAACCATAACCTCAAAAATAATTTTCTTTGTGACCACTGACCAGAAAGGAAAGTCTGTCTAGTCACTCCCGGCCCCATTTTGATAAGCAAATTCTGTTAGATCTTGGCGCCTACGGAAAGAGACAACTTAATTCCGACCTGTCCCAGACGTCAATGCCAGCTCTTTGTGTTCATTTGTTAATATAATCAGTTGTCAAACATTTGCAATTGAGGATTAACCTCTATTTGTGAGGGGTAACAGCATACGGATCAAGCAGACAAATACGTACTAGATCTAATAGTATTTTAGTTAAGTGATGCTGGATTAGTTCAATGGACGTATTACTTGAAATCAATTGCAATGAATTGTGTAAACTGTTTATCGTTACAGCGAACAACAACACCAGGAACAATGCATTGAGCCGATAGCCTATTCAGGATATGGATAGGAAGAAAGAAACTGGTGGACGAGATGAACAGAAAGGGACAGATACATAACCTGCTTTTTATTCATGAAACACACCAAACATGCAAAAATAGGACCTATTTTGTCCTAAGCACTTTTTGGGTAAGGGTGCCCTCTGCCTATCAAATCCTAAATATCTCAGCCTCCGAAGCACATACAAACATGAAATAATATTTAAAATATTGAACCTTCATTTTGCACTAGTATAATGTTCATTCAGCTCTAACATACACACATCTTTAATAAAACAGCTCAAATCTCAAGAACTTGAATGCAGCGTATATGTCGCTCCAGGACACAATGGGTTAAGGTAGAATTATAGAAGATATTAGTTAGAAAAGCATTAGAAAGCAGGGCCATAATATATTAATTCATTTTGCACCTAGAATGTGGGATTGTTTTTAGGTACTTCACAGAGAGAGAGAGAGAGAGACAGAGACAGAGACAGAGACAGAGAGACAGACAAATAGATAGTCAGAGATTGTTTGGTGTGTGTGTGTGTGTGTGTGAGAGAGAGAGAGAGAGAGAGAGAGAGAGAGAGAGAGAGAGAGAGAGAGAGAGAGAGAGAGAGAGAGAGAGAGAGAGAGACAGAGACAGAGAGACAGAGAGACACACTGTAAAAGATTGTTGTGATTTCACATTAGAATTCTACAACAAGAAGATGTATATGCCAGTTTACTATTCACTGTTGTAATGTGCAATGCATTGTGGGATATCATATAGAGTACAATTCACAATTGTAAATGTACAGCAGCACATAGTACTTTTTACAACATACTGTTGTAAAGATCTGTTTTGTCAGGGCTGCTGTCCTAATGCAAATGTATGCAAAGCCACATGCAGAAATTATGGAGCTCAGGTCACATTCTGATTGGATGCTTTTAAAACATGCATACAGGCCTGATAGAGGTGGAGAGGATTTGAACTGATTTGAACTCTTCAATCACACACACCTGGTCATGAGCAAGGAGGTAGAGATAGGAGGGTTTACAGACATCATCAGAGCGTAGTATGGAATGATAGCAAAGGGAGTCCAATTTTCTTCTTCTGATCAAATTGGAAGCATGGTAAAGTGTTGAACAGGTCATAGGATACAATTGTGAATGTTTGTCAGCTGTCCTTAATTATCCCCCGCAATTAATGCTGACCGACAGCTGCAGTAAATTTGGCCACAAACTGAGCACTGACAACCGGATATCCTCTTTCGACCAAATTTGTGGAGTACAAATTTTGTCCATCATGGCATCGCACACACTGACCATGTGCACCATGTCATTAAGCATAAATGTATTAGTTCTATGGCATTAAAGCAACACCCTCATACTACAAAGCCAATTGGAGCGGAGCCAATTTTGGTCCCCTAGGGGAAATTCTTTCTCTGCATTTATCCCATTTGGGCTAGTGAATCACATTGAAGTACACACACTAGTCCGTAGCAGTGGGCTGCCTGCTGAGTGGCGCCCGGGGAGCTGTGTGGGGGTTAGGTGCCTTGCTCAAGGGCACTTCAGCTGCGGTCCGGCCAGGCATTGAACCGGGAACCCTTGGGTTGCCAACCCAGTGCTCTAACCACTGAGCCACGACTGCCCCCAACTACTACACTGTGGCCAATGCATTTTCCATTGAGTGATACTGCTTATCCAATCTACCTTCTTTGGTCATGAGCCAGCTGATTGTAAATGACATCCAGGTGCGCTAATTTCAGCTCAGTGCAATTCAAAACGGGCTTCTCTCTGCTAAAAGGGCATGGGAGAGGCCAATGATGGTTTGTCCATTTATACAGACGATGGGCAGGTCATAGAGCATAAACGATGCTCAGGTATGGCAGCCCCCCTGTGGTTCAATTTGGCTTTTTGATGGCTTCGGCAACAGAATATATCTCAAAATCCCATGAGAAGGAATGGAAGCAGAGGCCCAGGACCATTATTTTCAAAGGCTGTATGTTGTGAAGTTTCCAGTGTTTGCATTGGAAGAACGCAACAATTAGCTGGCAACTTGTTGCTAGCAATTTGTTGTAATTTTACAACAATTAGCTGGCAACTTTTTATTGCCAGCGATTTCATTTCATTTTACTTCAATTAGATGGCAACTTTTCACCAGCAATTTGTTGTAATTTTACAACAATTAGCTGGCAACTTTTTATTGCCAGCAATGTGCTTTAATTTTACAACAATTAGCTGGTAACTTTTCACCAACTTCACCTTACTGGTGCAATGTGCAATTAATGAAGATTGGCCAACAGGCTGGCCCACTTGAGCCATGAAACTTCCCACACATTAAAAGGACAGGTGTTTCAGTTATTTTGTCCAACCACTGTGTAGACAATTCCACATATATATGGAATGTTTACTTATAAACATGGATCAGAATGAAAACTTTTCGGAACTGAAGTTTTGATATGTGCATTAAACAAGGGCCGAAAAACCAATGCATTTAAGAATATCCTTATACTTTTTTAAACACTATCTTAGAAGGAGCCCAGTCTGTTTTTAAACTGTAGTTCTAGAGCAGGAGCATCAATGATTGGAACATTCTAGGAACTTGTTAGCTTTTTGATACAGATCTCTCTTGTTACTCTGTTGTCACACTCTATACCTAACCAATCTGTCAATTAGTGCCTTGCCTCACTTTATTACTAATCACTTTCATGCCGTGATTCAATGATTGCCAGCACCTGCCCAATGCCTGATTACTCTGGTCACATGGTTCACTTGCCCCACTATATAAACCTGGACTGTCACACTGCTTTGGTTGCTTGTCTGAATGGCACAGCATAGCGCCTGACTCACTGGCGCTCACTGGTACTGGCAATCAATTGATTAGCCGACTAGATGAGTGGTTGGTTTGTTGACAAGGTGGCTGACAGCATAGTGCCAGTTGACCAGCTAGCTGCCTGGCAGGTTGACTGACAGCCTGTCCGCCTGGTCAGTTGACTGGCTTGCTGCCTTGCTTGTTGACTGGCTGGTTGACTGGCCAGCTGCCTGTCCGGTTGACTGGCTGCCTGGCTGGTTTAGCCAGGCAGCCAGTCAACCAGCCAGTGAATCGGACAGGCAGCTGGCCAGTCAACCAGCCAGTCTGTCAAGGCCAGTTGGCTACCTGGCCGGTGAACTGGTTAACTGCCTGACAGGTTAACTGGTTGGGTTGTTTCATCTTTTGAGAGCCATCTTGTAGCATGTTTCATGGTGTTTTTTTGCATAATATTAAATTTAGACCACTTGATTGGTTTGACAAATGCATTTCCATATAGTCCTTATTGTGACTGCTTTTGAATTCCCCTTTGAGATGACTTGATAAATGACAGTCCTCTTGAGGAAACTATCACTGTGACAACATTATGCTGAGTGATTTATTATTTGTGCCTCACCCATGCAAGGCTGAACTTGTAGAAATATATGCTTAGAGCAGAGTGGCATTATGGTACCATGCTATCTCAGTCATGGTGGAGGATGGGGAGGTGCAACGATACCATGTTGAAGGCATCTCAGACATGGAGGCGGGCAGTGGGGGTGGAGGCGGGAGGATGCGGGCGGATGAGGGGGCAGGACATGTGCCATGGTCAGAGTAGTTTTGAAAACGGAACAGTGTTGTAATTTTAAACGACTGGCTGGCAACTGTTTTTGTCTGCAATTTGTTCTGAATTTACAACAATTTGCTGGCAATTATTGGCAATAATTAGTTGTAAATTTCAGTCTGAAATATTTTACAGTGCAGAGAGAGAGAGAGAGAGAGAGACAGAGACAGAGAGAAAGAGAGAGATCGACAGAGAGAGAGAGACAGAAAGACAGAGAGAGAGAGAGAGAGACATGGCCAAGGTCATAGCAGTGAGTGTAGTCCCAGGACTGGCATTCAAGGGCAGCTCCCCGTCTGCTTCTTTGTGTCTCTGGAGGGAGGGGGGTTTAAAACCTGCTCCCCAGGCCTCGCTCTGTGCTGTGGAGACACGCCACGAGCACGGTTGAATTAGCAAGGGCACTTCACAGCCCTTTAATATTTAACCTTTGCAGGAACAATTACATTTGCAAATGAATGCACCCCTCTGAAGCAATGTGTATACTTCTTTTGTGGTGGTTGCCCACGTCTCACCTTTTCCCGTGCAATTGTTGCCACTTGCCAGTGACTGCTAATGCGTGAGTGTGCTCCATTTAAAATACGGTACAATGATGCACTGCAGCTAACTAAATAGCATAAGAAACAGTGAAGGCAAAACTCTTATGTGCAATTCATTAGCCAAAATACGAAAGTAATGTTTAAAATGCTCTGCTAAAAACGAACTAAATTTTTGTAATTTATGAGTTCTCTCACCATGAAAATGTATAGGAAAGGTGCAGGTAGAAAAAAAATGGAGATTAAAGAAGTCCCCTAATATGGTTATAGAGCTCATCACACCATCAAGGATGGCTTTGATGAACACTCTGAATGAGGAACTCATTGTACCTGACCATGGACACATTGTACCTGACCATGGACACATTTCAATAATGCCACATCAAGACCTGCCTCAATAGATCGCTCCGGGGCCTTTTATTTAAAAAAAAACTGAATCCATAACCACAGTGCTATTCTGCTCTGTCTTCTGCCTCACTGAGTTTATCAAAGGAAGAGAAAATGTCCTTTCTTTTCTCGCGGCATGTTCTTTATAACGATGCGAAAAGTATTTAAAATGACCCACCCACCACCACATGAAAACCCCGCCCCCCGGGACAGGAGGCCGTAGAGATTAATCAATTCGGGAGATACGGCAAAGCCCTTGGACCATGGCACCGCGCTAACGATTTCAGTCGCTACTACACAACACGCCACAGAGTATTCACAAAGCTGTTGTTAATCAGACGTCACAAGAACAATACACTGTATGTACTCCTGTGAGACTGTGAATTAATTCTGCAGGCTATCTTTAGATTTCTAACTCTGGGCAGGGATACATTGATAATATGGACATGTGCCAGTGTTTGATATTTTTCCACCTTCAAGAGTGAATAGTGGTGGCCATGTTGTTCTTTTGCTACATTCTCTGTTTCCTTCTCCAATAGCTATCCAGAAGGGTCTTTTTGTTTCAGGTTTCAGGCCTGTTTAACATTGTCTACTCAAAAAAGGTCAGAGGAAACTTTTAAACTGCACTCTAAGAAAATTTCCCTGCAAAATAACGGCAGTTACTGGCAATTATATTTACCTGTAATTCTACTGTTATTTCACACCAAAAAT
Source organism: Engraulis encrasicolus (assembly GCF_034702125.1). NCBI lineage: Eukaryota > Metazoa > Chordata > Actinopteri > Clupeiformes > Engraulidae > Engraulis > Engraulis encrasicolus. The sequence goes on along the minus strand of NC_085874.1, from coordinate 22,893,748 downwards.
CAAATACAGCTCATTGCTGTTTAATGTATCACAGTATATAACATTTTTTCAGCAGCAATTGAACTGTTAAATAACAGTACTCTACAGAAAAATAACAGTACATTTCAGTTAAAAAGTTGAATTGTACTGTGTGATGACAGGCAAATACTGGGTCATAGTTGTATTCATGAATATGGCCATGGCAACTTCCCACCCCACCCATCATTCTCCATAACTGTGGTACCCTGGCCATGTTACCACCCCACCCTCCCATCGTTCACCATGACTGGAGTGCCTTGAGCATGATACTATGGCGCAATGCTGTATTGAGAAAATGGTTTGTGGTGGTCCTTTGAAAGTGTGGGCATGAATAAAATTTCAGAGTACACAGTGCTATGTTACAATGATAGTGTGCAAGGTGGGCTTTTTACTGTATCTCTTGATGAGCCAATGATGAATATAGCATTGGTCAGTCTTTAAAAAATTATTTTGCACCAAGTAGCACAGCAAACAAGCAGCACTACAAGCTAGCTCTCAAAGCAATGCCTAATTTGCAGCAGGCACATTATATGCAACAATGCCACAAATGATGCCACATACAGCAAGCTTTCACAAAGAGGAAAGTATGCAAGCATGTAAGCAAGCTTGTAGGCAAGCTTGTAGGCAAACAAGTGCTATGCTGTGCCATGCAGGCCAGCCAGCAGGCAGGCAAGCAACTGAAGTGTTGATAGTCCAGATTTATATACAGGTGCAAGAGTACCATGTGACCAGAGTCATCAGGCCCTTGGCAGGTGACGCCCGTAATTGAATAATGGCATAACAGCCCTACTCAGGTGAGGCCAGGCACTGATTAGCAGATTGGTTTAGATGGGGCTGCTTGTTGCAAGAGTGTTACAAGTTCTTAAAATGTTTCAGCCATTCACACTTTCATCACTATCAAAATGCATGTGCTACTCACACTTTGCTGCATCAAGCACTTTTTAAGTATTGTGTTTCATCATGCTTGATAGTATCAGATAATCTTTAACCAGTCAGAATGACTTCAGTTCTTCAGGTGGTATTGAAGTTTGATGGTGATCACGGACAAGTGGAGGATGAATGGGTTTCAATGGTGCTGCCTAAAATAACTTGTTATTTTCTAGAGATGCACCGGATTCGGTTCCGGTTCCGGATCCGTCAGGATAATAGAGTTTTTCACAGGGTCCGGGTCCGGGTCCGGCAGGATCTTAAGCAGTGGATCCGGTATCCGGCATGTTACCTAAAAATCAGGGTCTGGTGCATGTCTAGCCTAGGCTTTTCAGTCTTTCACAACCCCAATCACTGCATGGAGTGAAATCCCTTTGGAAGCGGCTATTGCAGGCAGTGTGGCAATAAGCCAATGAGTCTAAAAAATAGTTTGCGCCAACGTAATAAAAAGGGCCCACGTGTGCGAGTAGACTATATGTTTCAACCCTTTTGTAGGATCCGGTATCCGGTTCCGGATCCGGCAGGATCTTATTCAGTGGATCTGGTATCCGGCAGGATCCTAAAAATCAGGATCCGGTGCATCTCTAGTTTTTCCACAACGGCGAATACTGCTATTGTGCAGTACTTACTGTTTATGCTCAATATGTGACTCAAAGTGATATTTTCACAGTAGTTGTCTGTTTTTTCGAAAAACAGTAGAATGCTGTTGCAGAATTGCCGTAAATAAACAGCTATTTGTTACAGTGTGCCATTGCTGTACTGGCTGCAAGGGCACCAAGAGTGGACAGGTCTTTCCAGTTGTGTGTCTTCCATCTGCCCTAAAAAGACAAAGTGCAGTAATTATGCCAACATTGAAGTTGAGAAAAAATACCTTCGAAGCCTTGATATTAGGTTGGATATTGTAGTTACTGCAAATTTGACATAGGGATGTCTTTAAAACTGGACACATTTGGCTTTGGCCTTATTGGCTTTGCCACAAGATAAAGAATGTGTCTCTTCAGTCTAAAATTGATTTTGACAAAATAAGTAGTGACCGCACTTTGCCTTTGCAGTGCAGTATAGCGGGAATTAATGCATATCTAGATTTGGCTAAATGCAAAAGCACTACGTAGCGTGTCGCAATATTGTAATGATCACAGAGATAAAGGCTAAAGGGACCAAGCGATGGATAGTCTAACACATCGACACATACTGGTATGGTAGTTTTACATGATCCTTCATGTGCACTAGTCTGTGACATTAACATGAATGTCCTGTCCTTCCTTAAACAAATCTTTGATCAGGGGGTGCAAAAATGAATTTCAGGAGAAACTGATAATAAAGGTGATATTGTATCACATTATATCATAATGTCAATCTGCACTACTGGGTGCAGAGCAACTAATGTGGATGGGAACAGGTGGAATTATTTAACATTATTCAAGAGTGTATTTTTATTTACCATTGGCAAGTTCAGGCCGACTGAGAACCGTGCCGGTCCCCGTTCCCGCATCTAAGCTTGTTCACACCACAGATCTTAGTGTTCACTAACCGGAACATCGTTTCGCAATGCAAGCTGAAAAATACTTATTATCTCCGTGAAGCATGACAACAACGTGGACGTCAGCAGGAACATACGGGTAACACAATCACATGCGGAAATGTTCAGAGCCTGGTACCGTGCACTGTAACAAATAGCTGTTTATTTACGGCAATTCTGCAACAGCATTCTACTGTTTTTCGAAAAAACAGACAACTACTGTGAAAATATTACTTTGAGTCACATATTGAGCATAAACAGTAAGTACTGCACAATAGCAGTATTCGCCGTTGTGGAAAAACTAGAGATGCACCGGATCCTGATTTTTAGGATCCTGCCGGATACCAGATCCACTGAATAAGATCCTGCCGGATCCGGAACCGGATACCGGATCCTACAAAAGGGTTGAAACATATAGTCTACTCGCACACGTGGGCCCTTTTTATTACGTTGGCGCAAACTATTTTTTAGACTCATTGGCTTATTGCCACACTGCCTGCAATAGCCGCTTCCAAAGGGATTTCACTCCATGCAGTGATTGGGGTTGTGAAAGACTGAAAAGCCTAGGCTAGACATGCACCAGACCCTGATTTTTAGGTAACATGCCGGATACCGGATCCACTGCTTAAGATCCTGCCGGACCCGGACCCTGTGAAAAACTCTATTATCCTGACGGATCCGGAACCGGAACCGGAACCGGTGCATCTCTAGAAAATAACAAGTTATTTTAGGCAGCACCATTGAAACCCATTCATCCTCCACTTGTCCGTGATCACCATCAAACTTCAATACCACCTGAAGAACTGAAGTCATTCTGACTGGTTAAAGATTATCTGATACTATCAAGCATGATGAAACACAATACTTAAAAAGTGCTTGATGCAGCAAAGTGTGAGTAGCACATGCATTTTGATAGTGATGAAAGTGTGAATGGCTGAAACATTTTAAGAACTTGTAACACTCTTGCAACAAGCAGCCCCATCTAAACCAATCTGCTAATCAGTGCCTGGCCTCACCTGAGTAGGGCTGTTATGCCATTATTCAATTACGGGCGTCACCTGCCAAGGGCCTGATGACTCTGGTCACATGGTACTCTTGCACCTGTATATAAATCTGGACTATCAACACTTCAGTTGCTTGCCTGCCTGCTGGCTGGCCTGCATGGCACAGCATAGCACTTGTTTGCCTACAAGCTTGCCTACAAGCTTGCTTACATGCTTGCATACTTTCCTCTTTGTGAAAGCTTGCTGTATGTGGCATCATTTGTGGCATTGTTGCATATAATGTGCCTGCTGCAAATTAGGCATTGCTTTGAGAGCTAGCTTGTAGTGCTGCTTGTTTGCTGTGCTACTTGGTGCAAAATAATTTTTTAAAGACTGACCAATGCTATATTCATCATTGGCTCATCAAGAGATACAGTAAAAAGCCCACCTTGCACACTATCATTGTAACATAGCACTGTGTACTCTGAAATTTTATTCATGCCCACACTTTCAAAGGACCACTACAAACCATTTTCTCAATACAGCATTGCGTCATAGTATCATGCTCAAGGCACTCCAGTCATGGTGAACGATGGGAGGGTGGGGTGGTAACATGGCCAGGGTACCACAGTTATGGAGAATGATGGGTGGGGTGGGAAGTTGCCATGGCCATATTCATGAATACAACTATGACCCAGTATTTGCCTGTCATCACACAGTACAATTCAACTTTTTAACTGAAATGTACTGTTATTTTTCTGTAGAGTACTGTTATTTAACAGTTCAATTGCTGCTGAAAAAATGTTATATACTGTGATACATTAAACAGCAATGAGCTGTATTTGATTTTTGGTGTGAAATAACAGTAGAATTACAGGTAAATATAATTGCCAGTAACTGCCGTTATTTTGCAGGGAAATTTTCTTAGAGTGTGTGAACGCTGGTGGTTTACTGGTAAGCACTTAAGTGCCGAATGTAACCGGTGCGGGCACAGGCCCGGCACCATTCTGGTAGACCTGAAATAGTATGTGAGGGAAAGCAGAGCAACTGTAGGGGAAGACTTGTGGTTGCATATACAGTACAATAGTACAGTCAGGGCTGGACTGGGACAACAAAACGGACCGGGCATTTTTTGCCTCAGACCGGCCCCACATACCGATAATTAGCGGAGCGCCGCCATTAAACTGACGTAACTAATGTCTTCTAATGGAAAAAAAACCCCTCTCTTTCAGGTACCAAAAAACTCCACTATACATGCAGTGATCTCACGTTCAATTGTTTATGAAAAATGAATTTATGAATTGGTCATGTAAGCTACCATAAAACCTGGAAGTTGAGAGAAGAGAGCCCCTAACAGATGGGGATGAACTGCCCTTATCTGCACCCTTCAGTCAAGTCAGCTCCTTGGACACACACAAAGAGAGGGGGGCACATACTTATTCTAATGTTAGGCACATACTGTAGACCTTCACTATTGGGTTTGGAGCGTCTTGCTTCAGATAGTGGTTTAAAAAGGTTTGCAATGTACAGTCTGGGAGGCAAAAATAGTTAACTTCTGCCTCAACAGTCTGGCTTGACAAGACAAGAACAGAGGGATAAATTATTAACTACAAATAATACAATACTTAAACTTAATATTCAAATGTATATTTATTGGTATTCAGTTGTAAAGAAATCCTGCACACTGTCCATTCCTACAACAAACTTTTTCTGAAGAAGTTCAGATCACCGAAATGTTGTATTAAAGTGTGTTGGTGGAATGGACAGTGTTCAGGATTTCTTTACACTTGAATGACAACCCCACCAGCCCAACCACAGAGGTGTGTTCTTGAAATATTTATTGGTAGTAACAATAATATGCTTAGTGGCTACTCACTGGCTACTCTACAGAATCACAGACAGCACCATTCCACCACAAAGACAGCAATTAGCACATGCCTGTGAATATTTTGGCCTTAAAAATGAGCAGAATGTACAGGAGGAATATAAAATGAAGTCTCAGGAATTAACCATAAAGTTTACCATTAATCTCCATTTAGTCTATCATAACAAATCTATATATTTATCACATGGACTATAGAGCATAGGCATATACTTACAAATCTTCATTGGTACACATTCAACTTGGAAAAGGAAAACCAAAAGAATGAAATACAGTGCATTGTCTCTGAGACTTTGTCTTCCTCAGGATAGGCCTATAAAAGCACACATCTGCTTCTATGTGTTAGTGTTGTCGTAATGTGCATGGCAACTGAATATCATCCATACCACTGGAAAGAGGAGAATGTAAGCTTTCGAATGGTACCCCACATGTGCCAGTTCACAGCCATGATGTCTATACAAACATGCATCATAGAGTGTGTGTGGGGAAAATGATGTTTTGTTGAACCGCTATTTGCGATTTCGTTCGCTATTACGCGTTTTTTTCGGGGCTTGAGTCTATTATATCTGAGGGAGCTCCTGGGCTGGCATATCATATTTCTGGCAAATGCCACCCTCTGCCACCCCTTAGAACCGCCCTGGCCGAGGGCCGTCAACATGACACCGTGGGCCGCCGGTCTCTTTTGTAAAAAAAAAAAAAAAAAAAAAAAAATTTTTTTTTTTTTTTTTTTAAAGAGGGGCATCGGCCCTCGAGGGGCGTCGGCCCACCGGGAAAATGCCCGGTATGCCATACTGCCAGTCCACCCCTGAGTACAGTAGATGAATACAATAAGGCTTACGTCAGCAATTCAACAAGAGAGAGAGAGAGAGAGAGAGAGAGAGAGAGAGAGAGAGAGAGAGAAAGAGAGAGAGAGAGAGAGAAAAGGGAGAGAGAGTTTTTAACAAGGCAAGGGAAGTGACAAGTGTGTGGGCCGTTGAACTTGAGGAAAAGGAATAGGTGGGAGGGATGTGGTGATTATGTTGGCTGTATGGGGGAAAAAAAAGTTTTTCCATTGTATAAGTTTGCCCAAAACGGAAAACTTTGTCTTGTTCTTTCATTCATGTTACTTGGTGATGGTGTGTTATTCTTTACAACTCCAAAGCCATTACCGCGAGGGTGTCTATGACATGCTTTCATCAGACGGCTGGTCCTCATAATCTTGTAATTCACAGTCAAGTCCATGGTGGTCCCTGGTACACAGCACCAGCAATGGAAATACTGTCCAGCAAGAGGTGCAAGCTGTAGAAAATGCAAAAAAGGGCCACTACGCTGCAGTTCGTCGGTCCACGAAAGCAGTCCACTCTGTCACACAGCAAAGGTGGCAGGAAGACAATGAGGAGGAGTGCGAGTTCCTCGCTTCAGTGACAATCAACACAGTCAGCAGTCACTCAGTGACAGAATGGACGGAAACACTGTCCTTTAATGGAGAACCTTTCACATTCAAACTGGATACTGGTGCGGCGGTGACCACCATTCGCCATCACATACAGCAAAGTCCTTTATGGTCCAGAAATATCGTACTGGAGGTTGCTTTAAGGGCACACTGTCAGCGAAAGGCCACAGCACAGCACAGGGGGTGTATAGTGACACGACTCTCAAAGCCCTTACTGGATTTACCAGCAACTTAACCCTTTAGCACAGCACTATGGCTCTCTGTAATGTCATAGCAATGTTGTTATGATGTAGTGAAGCATTTTCAGCAAGTGAATAAAGTCGCCGGCGATCCGAGCTGCAGTAAGAGGCTACGCCTTGCATCTGGTACAACGAATTGACGATTACATGGCTGCATACCCGACAGTGTTCGACAGTGGATGTTTCAAGGAAAGCTACACCATTGAGTTGGAGGGGAACGCCATCCCGTTTGCTCTCTCTATGCCACGCCGTATTCCAATTCCCCAACAAGGTTTAATCCACGAGGAGCTCGACTGCATGGAAGCAATGGGAGTCATCTCAAAAGTCACACAACCTCCAGACTGGTGCACAGGGATGGTCGTCATTCTGAAAACTAACGGGAAGATAAGAATCTGCATTGACTTCACCCACCTCAGCAAATGGGTGAAAAGAGAGCAACACATCCTATCGTCTGTTGAGCAGACTCTGGCACTACTGTCCAGAGCAAAAGTGTTTTCCAAGCTTGACGCCCAGTTTGGTTTCTAGCAAATACCTCTGGCTAAGGCGTCAGTGCTGTTGACAATTCACATAACGCCCTACTCCTATCTTGCATTAGAATGTATTCATTCAGCTCTAACATATCAAGATTTTTAAAATAAAATTGTCTTAAATCTCATGAGCCTAAATGTTGTGTTATGCAGCTCCAGGCGCCAGGGCCGATGTTGTGCAACGCAACATCCAGCGTCAATGGGTTAAACTAAGCAATACTGACCAGTAGAGGGAGCCTTATCGAAGAACAAATGAAAGTTTTGTATTGTTGCATGTATAACACGGAGGAGTTATTTAAGGGTTACCTGTTTATGGTGGCCAAATAAAATTGTCAACTGGAGATAAGAGATATGTTGTGCAAGTTATCTAAGCAGAGTACCCCATGTGTTTTTCATTTTTAGTCTTCTGTGCCCCCTCAGTGCTGACTAATTGTGCATAAATATCTCTCTCTCTCTCTCTCTCTCTCTCTCTCTCTCTCTCTCTCTCTCTCTCTCTCTCTCTCTCTCGCAGGCACACACGCACGCACGCACACACACACACACACAGAAACACACACACACACACACACACACACACACACACACGACACACCTCTGACCAGACGTGTCCGCAGGCCATGAATTTCATTAAGCAGAGCTGTCAGACGTCAGCCAAGACAGGGAAAGGAAGGGAAGTGAAGTGAAGAGTGGGAATTAGTGGTGGTGAGCAGGGCCGCTGACAGCCTTTTCTGGGCCCAGGACAAAGTCATCTGGAAGGGCCCCCTACCCAATACATCTTTATTTGTCAAATTTGTCAAATTTCTTTATTAAAGGATAGCCTCTTGATATGAAATCTCATTTTCGAGAGAGTCCTAATCTAATAGGGACCCAATTCTGGGGCCCCCTATCTCCCTGGGCCTGGGACAACATACCCCTTTGTCCCTCCTTGTCAGCGGGCCTGGTGATGAGAGGTGAGATGGCAGTGAAGGGATGAGTGGGCACACACACACAAACAAAAATACATACACACGCGCGCCGCGCGCACAAACACACACACGCACACACACACACACACACACACACACACACACAAACACACACTCTAATACACACACACAAACACAAACGCACATGCACACAAACACACACACATGCACGCACGCACACACGCATGTACACACACACACACACACACACACACACACACACACGATTCTAGGGTCAGGTGGGGCCCCAAGCGACATTTGAACCAAAATCGCCTCTACTATGGTAAAGTGTGGTCTGTTATTCACTATCTAGTGGCTTGGGGGCCCCAAGCGGCTGCCTGCCTTGCCTGGTGGCAAGATGCGCCTCTGCACACACACACACATACACACACACACACACAAAGATGATAAGCAGGTAAGCAGAGATAAAGACAGACAAAAACACACCACACCCACCCAACCAGACTTACAGACAGCAATATCACCAGCTTTTGGACAGACAGTCCAGTTCTTGAAGCTTCTGCCAATCATCATCGCCTTATGTTTGTATATGTGTATATGTGTATGTATGTATGTATGTATGTATGTATGTATGTATGTATGTATGTGTGTATGTGTGTATTTATGTATGTATGTATGTATGTATGTATGTATGTATGTATGTATGTATGTATGTATGTACTTTCTGCGCCTGTTGAAAAAGTTCAAAGTTTCCACACCCATCCTAAAAGCCTTTAATCCTCAGCAGTGGAGAGCTTCTTAACAGGGTCCATCATCACCTGGTACGGAAACGCCACAGTGCGTGAAATGTCGTTCCGTTTACGAAACGAAAGTTCGGGAGAAGCGTAATGAAATTTGACAGGTCTAAATTAACACCTGCTCTGTATTTCCTGCTCGTCTGTCATTTGTCCAGTTCCTTGCGCGCTAGTACAGGCACGCCTACCTATCCACCTGAACCTCATCCCCTTCAATTATCAACGCTGTATTTATTCCCCACTCACCTGCTCCTAGTCAGAAACTCGCTTTCTCGCTCGCAGGAATTTTCTTTCTCTCTCCAAAGCCACCAGGTTGGTCTCCACGCTTCGGGTTCCGACCCCCAGGACTGCATCCCTCCTTTCCAACCAGTCTCCTACTCGCCATCTCCATGGAAGACTTTCATACCCCAGACCTCGCGCATTTCTGCTGGCGCAGACGTTGCCCGAGCTCTCGGTCGGTGCCCTGTGCGGTTCTCCCTCTCGCCTTCTCAGCGGGAGCCGACGTCTCTTCACAACCTCCGCCTCTCCGGTTCTCCACCTGTTTGAGCAGGCCCGACGACGGTTTCTGCTCCATGCAGCAAGCCCGTTTCGGTGCCTTCTCCATGCAAGGAGGACGCCACACTTCTCTCTCGGTTTCTGCCGCCTCGTTCTGACGCGCCCTCTGGCCAGGCCGCCTAACCAATGTCAACGATGTTCCACTTCTCTCTCGCTGGATGGATATCCCCTCTGCCCGAGATATCGCCTACTGTCAATGCTTAAATCGCCGACGTGCGCCGCTTTTCCCCAAGATGCGCTATCTACTCCTTTGTTTCGTCGGCCTTCGCTCTGAAGTTTATGTTGGAAGCATAACTTTCCCTGCGCGGCCAGCCCCTTTATCTCCGAGCCATTAGGCTACTTTCACTTGGAATTGGAACCAGGCGTTTCTTGTGATTCTCTGCTCGCTCACTCACAATTTGCTGTTTGTCTCGATGACTTGTCTCTTAAGTCACCTGCGTATCTTTCAACCGTCATGGCGGCTGGTCGTCTTCGCCTGTCATCACACGCAGCCTGCCTCTCCTCCCAGCGTGCATGATTCTCCTTTGGTTCAGGAGCTGAATTCGAGTGGAGCTACTCGTCTCCCCGTCACCTCCATAGTGTATTCGCCAGCTCACAACTTGTTTCCTAAGCATGCTACTTGTTTATTCAGCACCCGGCGCTTCACCTATATTGGTTCCTCACCGCACATGGTTTCCTCTCCGCCCAACCCTGTCTCACGCCATTCGTAGTGCCGTCACGGAAACGATCTATAAATTCGTGATGGAGCACCTTGCTACCGAGGCATGCAATGCTACAATGCTAATTTTATTGGGCGTGCTTTGTCAAGGTTTTGGCTTGCTAGTTACTTATGCCCTCTTTGCTATTTCTTTATTTGCATTTATTCGTTATTATTTTCTACATTTTGTGGCCTTACGCCATTTCCGTGGTTTGACTCCACTTAATTTTCATGGTCTCCCTCATCTGCAGGTTAGCACCATGCTAACAACCCAAGGGGGTTTAACTTTATTCATCGGCTGATCGCACCATGCTGATGACAGTGAGCGGGTTTTTGTCCTGCTTCTTATATCTGCTCCCCCACTCCCCGTGGTTGCCCGTTGCCCTGCCTTGTGGTCTTACGCCGCCTAAGCCCTCCGTCAGCTCTGGTGGCTGCTGCTAGGAAGGTAACCCTCTTCGCTGCCACTGCTGTTCCACTCCTCAGGGGCCGTGTCAGATTTGCTCTGGTCTCCCTGCCTCCGGGAGCCTCTTCGCTGGCCGCACCCCCCTCCCGCTCATTGCGCGAGGCGGGCCTCTGCCTCCCACTTCCACGGCAGCGCTCGATGTGCCTATACCTCAGGCGCCTTTCCTTGCTCTCCATCTGTCCACTGGCTCCTCCCCGCCCCTCCTCCCCTCGACGCCTCCTATCCCTCTCCCTGGCTTAAGCCGTTCGCTCCCGCGGCAACGGCTGCCACGCCAGTGAGCAGCATTGCCACTCGCCAGCATTCTCAGCCAAACGCTCTGCCTCGTCCGTACCCGGACCCAATGCTCTTCTAGTGATGCCTTGGATCTCCCTGCACGATGAAGTTTCCTGATCTTCTGTCCCTCCACTTGCAACGTTTGCCGCACCTCTGACCATGGATCCACCGATTGACCATGGTCCGACTACCGGCGCCGCCATCCCCTTTATTGGATCTTTCAGTCCGCCGCTGCTAGCTCTAGCGCTCTGCATGCCGCAGGCAGCTGCAAACCTGCCGCCACTACCCCCTCAATCGCAGCTGCTACCCTCTTTGCCACTTGATTCTCCTCTGCGTGATAGACTGCCTCGGTAGCCTGCTCTGCATCGATGGCGACGGTTGCTGGCTCACTCTTCTCCTGCCGCCTCGGCTTTGCTGACTCAGCCCCTGACACTGGCATCTCCGCCGAGGCGCCAGCACCAACCCGGCCACTCTCTGGATCCCAGCCGCAGCCCTCGATCCACTCGAGCGCCCAGGGTTCCGCCAGGCCGGGAAAGCCGTTCGCCTACGCCTGACCGCTGAGGCCACCGGCCCCACGGTTCCAGCCACTCCGACCGACGCCTTCGATCTCGCCGAGATTCCGCCCCCCTCCGTGGGTCCGTGCACTCCCCCGCTCTGCGCGGTAGCCCCGCCCAGCGGTTCTACTGCTACCACTTGCTCTACAGGCCACCGCCTGCTCTACATGCTCAGCTACTCTTTATGCTACAGTTCGCTCTTCATGCCTCCGCTTACACTCCTGCTCTATGTGCCACCATCGGCCGCACCACACTCACTGCCGCCGCCCTCTAACCCCCTCGCAACTGCCGCCTCTTCGCCGGCTGCTGCTCTCTCCAGTCCACCCAATGCCGCTGCCCCCTTTCAACCTGCAGCTGCATTTCTCTTGCCTACGTCTGCTGATCTCTGCGTTGCCCTCCTCGGATGGCCTCTCGCTGCCCATGCATTTGTTACCTCTACTTGGGCCCAGACGGCGTCAGATACCGAAGTAAAGAATCAAGGCCGCCATCTTCGACATGGAGTGCAGCTAATGCACCACTCCTATCCCGATTCCTCCACCGCTTATTCTGGATGGCCGCAGGCCAATGTTCCCACTCGCCGCGGCCCATGGTCATGGTCACCACCGTGGCACGACANTCGTGCCTGATGCTCCATTCTCAGATGCGATTTCCATTAACTCGCCTGCCACATTGCCTCCAGACTCGTGCCCCCGCATGACTCTGGACGCCGTAGCGCTATGGACGTTACATTCCGGACAGTTGGGTGCCACTTCAGGATACTTCATCCTAGTCGTGCCACTCCATTCCCTCTTTTCCATCCAAGATGTTTCCATCACGCACGCCAACGCCATCAGGAAAGACGGTGCTCCACGATCAACGCATTTTCTTCCATGGGTCGCTTTTGGTCCGCCCTGCGAATCCTGCTCGAGTCTCCGCATCAGTCTCCCGTAAAGGGCCTGTTTACGGCAGAGATAATCTCCCCAGACCGGCGGCACCTCTGACCCTGCAAGTCATTTTCACACCCGCACATTGCCCTTTTGCTAAGGGCATGCGTAAGGCGGAACCGTCTACCCCAGACAAGCGGCTCCCCATCACAGCCGGGTTGCTCGCGGCCTGCCTGGCAGTCCTGAGATCCGGCTTTCTGTCCCCTCACCTGGACTTCTCTTTGGCCGCCATGTTCGTCCTAGCGTGTTTTGGGCTAGCTACTCAGACGCAGCGAATTCACCACTGGCAGCGCCTCATTTAACCCACTCGTCCATCCTCGAGTCTGTGACCTCCGCGTCATTGACGCCGACTCTATCCGATACATTGTCAAATTTAGCAAATCCGACCAGCTGGGTCAAAGCCACGCCGTTCTTATTTACAACGTGGCTTCCCATCTTCAGCCCCATCAGATCCTGTCCCGGTACATCGCTTATCCCGGAACTGACAATCAGACACTTGGCCGTTGGTCCTCGGATGCCTATCAGCTGTACATCCGTTCTCATCCCTCCGAGCTGAGGAAGGCTCAGACGGCGATCTGCTCGTGAATTCGCTCGCCGGGTCCTGGCTTTGGTTGCTGTTTGGGGTGCTTAGTTCCTCTCTTTTCTATTTTTCGTCATTGGCTTTTTTGGGGTGTCCGCTCAAAGCTCGCACAAATTCGCGGGCGCGGGTATTGTCCGAGCTCTCAGTTGGAGCCCCATACTCCCGAGCCCACGCACCGGATTTTATCTATATCAGGTTTCGGGCTCGGCAGTAATTTCGCACCATGGCCAGCGACCTTGCCCAACACGATAATTTTTGCTATTCGCTTTTAACTCATGTTCCTCGAAGTGCAGTGGTCCAGCGACCCCGTAAAGCACTTTTCGCGACTTCTCGAGTGCAGTGGTCCAGCGACCCCGTAAAGCACTTTTCGCGACTTCTCGAGTGCAGTGGTCCAGCGACCCCGTAAAGCACTTTCATGATCGCTTCGCCGCGCGGACGATCACGAGAAGCCCGTTCTCCAGCGAGAACGAAGATGTATGCATACATAGGCTACTGAATTCTAATTTCAGATAGCACACTTATGAACAGAAAGAACTACAAAGGATAGTGCGCTCTGCTGAGCGCTGTATTCGTCAACCTCTGCCTGCCATGAAAGACATATACACAAAGAGAGTGATATCTAGGGCCCATAACATTCTCAAAGTTCAGTCACACCCAGGATATGGACTATTTAAAAAAAAAACTGAGCTCTGGAAGGCGACTGTGCTGTCACAGAGCTAGAACTGAGAGACTGAGAAAGAGCTTTTTTCCTCATGCCATTTGCTTACTGAATTCCTCCTAATTACTCTGATTGAACACACACACACACACACACACACACACGCACACACACACCTTTTATTTTTATTTTTATTTTATTTCTAATTCACCCTTCTTCTGCACACTTGTTTTGCAACGGCCACGCATTTCATTACAAGTGACACGAAAGTGTCTCTATGTACATGACAAATAAATATCCTTGAATCCTTCCTTGAATGTATGTATGTATGTATGTAGGCCTATGTAACAGTAAGCTATATATGATTATTTTATGTGTAATTATGTGTGTTATGTCTTGTGGGCAATGTCTTTATTTATGTGTGTATGCTACTTGACACCTTAATTTCCCCCTGGGATCAATAAACGATACTCTACTCTACTGTATGTATGTATGTATGTATGTATGTATGTATGTATGTATGTATGTATGTATGTATGTATGTATGTATGTATGTATGTATGTACAGGGGTGTATGTGTATGTACAGGGGTTGGACAGAATAACTGAGACACCTGTCGTTTCATGGCTCAAATGGACCAGCGGGTTGGCCAATCTTCATTAATGCGCATTGCACCAGTAAAGTCAATTGTGAAGGTCAAATTAGCAGGGTAAGAGCACAGGGGTGAGTTTCTCAAAAGATAAGTTGTTAGCCTGTTAGCAACTTCGATAGTTTCCAATGGAAAAATGCATTGAAAACAACAAAGTAGCTAATGTAGTAAGCAACTTTGGTGGATTTTGCAATGCACACAACATTATGGATGGCATCAGAGTTCAAAAAGGAGAAATTCTTGGTGCGCGTGTAACTGTTGCATCTTTGAATGAGACGGCGAGTCTTTGTGATGTATCAAGAGCCACGGTATCCAAGGTAATGTCTGCATACCACCAAGAAGGATGAACCACATCCAACAGGATTAATTGTGAATGCAAGAGGATTCACAGTGAGCTTTGACACCCCTGGACACCTTTTGGACTCTTTTTCACTTTTTGACTATTTGGCTGCTCTGTCCTCTGTCTCTGTCTCTGTCTCTCTCTCTCTCTCTCTCTCTCTCTCTCTCTCTCTCTCTCTCTCTCTCTCTCTCCCTTTCTCTTTGATCTGCCTTTGGCTAAATGAAGCATATGTATGTGTATTCTGTATTTCTGTATACTATGTACTGTATGCTATACTGGACACCTCAATTTCCCTCTGGATTAACAAATGACTACTTTACTCTCTAGTCTTTGTTTTTCATCGATGCCCCAAACAAAACTAGCATGTTCACCCTGTGTATAGCGAGCACACATTTGCCTCTTTGGAGAAGTACTGTCCATGTGGAGAAGTCTTTGGTTACACATACACTGTAATTCTTGCACACATTCCCCATGGCCCCTCAACATTCCTCTCATAACTTATTCTGTCTTTCTAGTGTAATCACACGAGAAGCTAAATGAGCTGCTCTTCCTCCTCCTCCTCCTCTTCTTCTTCTTCCTCCTCTTCCTTTTCCTCTCTCCCCTCATCTTCCTCCTCCCCCTCCTCCTCCTCTTCTTCTTCCTCCTCCTCCTCCTTCTACCCTTCCTCCTCCTCCTCCCGGTCCTACTCCTCCTCCTCCTCTTCCTCATCCTACTCATCTTCCTCCTCAACTCCCCCCCCCTGCCCTCCTCCTCCTCCTCCTCTTTTTCTTCTGCTCAGCTCTTGTCCTTTGAGATCCAGTGAGAGCCAGAGTGCCTAATCCTTCCTCTCTCCCACACGCTCTTCTCTGATTTACAGTCTTGGCGCTAATCACACACTGCATGTGTAATTAGCAATGGCTTGCCTGAGCTAGCTCTTCATACCCATAACTAAAGGATAGGCTGCCTAAGCAACCCTTGCCTGAGTTTACTTGCAGTTCTGCCCATAGTACGTACTACGCACTGTATAAAAATAGAAGTATGTGGTAAGTCCAGACAGTGAAGAGTCCTTTGCTTCCTACATGGTCTGGGTGCCTGGAGAACACAAATGTCCGAAAGCAAGTATAAATAGTCGAATTTCTAGTTCTAAATTCCAGTTAAAAAGTACTAGTTAAAATAAGATTAACTTAAATATTTTGACTTGAAACTAGAAAAATAAGCTTGCTAAGATTTCAATTTTTTACAGTGTATGCATACATCTTCGTTCTCGCTGGAGAACGGACTTTTCGTGATTTTGCCGCTCTCGCAGGAGAGTGGCTGTCCAGGCGGGGGACTCATCATCAAAGTGCTTCACGGTCCGCAGGGACCGCTGCACTCAAGAAGCTGAGATACCTGGCAGGCAGTGGTGCTGAAGTACTGCCAGAGCCGAGAAATGTCTATGCAGCAAACATTCTCGAGCTCGGGAGTATGGGGCGCCACTGAGAGCTCGGGCAGTATCTGTGCAAACTCTGTGTGCTCTATGTGCGAACTCTGAGTGGACACCCCCTGGTGGATGATGGTTGGAGAGCAATTGAGTGAGGTGATCTGAGAGGAAGCTAGGGAAAGACGCTTGACGAATCGATAGAACAGTGGCGTAAGGGAGGCAAACGGGGAGGTGGTGGATCCGAGCGAGAAAGAAAATTTCTGACTGGAGACAGGTGAGTGAAGAATAAATACTGAATAGTTAATTAAGGGGCGTTCCAAATTTTCTGTGCGCTGAAATTCCACTGAATGACGGCAGAGCGGAGAATGAGATGCAGCTGGTTAAAGAGGCATGCCTATCTTTTCGCGCTGAATTCAGGCGAATGACAGTTGAGTAGAGAACAGAATGCAGGTGGTAAATTAGGAATGCCAAATTTCATTAAGCTTCTCTTGAACTTTGTTTTTTAACAATCATGCATTTATGCATGTGGTTTTAAAGGACCAGTTCAGTCAATTTCAATATGATGTTGTATTGCTCACGCTACCCTTGACTTGTCAGTACCAGATGATGCCACATTTTTCGGCTAAGCCCTTTCCGAGATATGAGCTATTCCAATGGGGGCAGCGTTTGTTTGCATTTTTTTTTTTTAAACATAGGCCTACTCCAAATATTTTCTGAAAACGTACCGCTGTTTGCTAGTTGTCTGTTGATGTTGTATAACCTTTCGAATGTTTTTGGGAATAGATAAAAAAAACAATTTTGAAATGTAAACAAAGCGCTGCCCCCATTACAATGACCAAGATCTCAGAAAAGGCTGAAGAAAAAAAAAACGAAAAAAAACTCAGGTACTGACAAGTCCAGGGTAGTGTGAGCATTACAACTGCATGTTGAAATTGACTGAACTGGTCCTTTAACTTTTTCATAAGAACTGAAGGTTAGCAGCTCAATGCATGTGCTCTTCAGATTGTGATGAAGCTAGTGAACTGGGTTATGTTTGTACTCTGATGGTTATTATGCATCAAGCTTAATTATTTGTTATCGCAGTCTGAGACGCTGTTTACACACATAGTTACACATTATTTGTTTGGGCCTTTTGTTTCACGTAAACTTATTTTCAGCCCCCTGGATGTTTTTTTTCTAAATATAAAACCAAAAACCTTTAAAAAAAAAAAAAAAAAAGCACACCTATCACAATGTTTTTTTTTTAAATCCACTTGCTGTCTCTATATGTAAACTGATGAAAAAAATATCTACAACACTTCAATGACCATAATAGGTTTGAAGTCAGGTATGTTGGACTTCTCCTGCCCTTTGCCAACATGCGTACTGTATATCAGTGAATCAATTCAGGTGAACACGTCCAAGAAGGAGAGAACATTCTGTTCTTTTCCCCTTTTAGTCATTTGACTAATTCTAGAATGTCCGAGCCCCGCCCCCCACCCCTTTGTGACATCGTTAATTGACTCATGTGGACTGTCATGAAAAGATGCCTATGTCAGCAGCCACTCGATGCTGAATACGGGCTTTTCATTATGTTGGCACGGAGCCCCGAGGGTGCCCTGCACACATGCACAACGACATGTGTGACAATCCCCTTAATAACTCTTGGGTGGCATGTTCAGGGGCGGGGGAGGTCTGTGTGTGTGTGTGTGTGTGTGTGTGTGTGTGTGTGTGTGTGTGTGTGTGCGCGTGTGTGCGTGTGTGTGTGCGTGTGTGTGTGTATGCGCGTGTGTGTGCGCGTGTGTGTGCGTGTGCGTGTGTGTGTGCGCGTGCGTGTGGGTGCATACGAGGGAGGGGGATGATGGTTATGGTGAAGGGGAAGCGCGGTGGCCATAATTGAGCTGTTATTCTGTAAAGGACTGAAGTGAAATGAGGAAATAAGTGCCACGTGCCATATAGAATACGAGCCTGCTGTTTTGGGGCACGACAGCTGATGTGGGCCGTTTTTATGGACATCAGTCTGTGCTTGTGTTTGCAGAACGAGTCCTGGTGCTGATGGGTGCTGATGATGCTTGTCTTGACACTGGAACTGTGACCATGTTTATGTGTTATGTCCCTAAGGATGTATCCACTGTCTTTCTCTCTCTCTCTCTCTCCCTCTCTCTCTCTCTCCCTCTCTCTCTCTCCTTCTCGATCTCTCTCTCTCCCTCTCCCTACTCCCTCTCCCTCTCTCTCTCTCTCTCTCTCTCCATCCCCATACTCTCATTTTCTTTTATTCTATCTCCATCTAGTCTATCGCTCTATTCCTCTCTCCTTACATTCGCTCCTCTCTTTCCTCTTGATATTTCCTCTCTGTTATGAGTCCTTCTGCACCAATTAATGCTGGTTTTATGGCCATCTTAACTCCCATGTTTGCATCCTTTGGACGCAGCTAGTGTGGGGGGAGGGGGAGGTTTTTTATGGGCATTAGGACCCTTCCAATTCATGAAGCAGAGAGGGGAAGAAGAGGAGGAAGAGGTGGAGAGGAGGAAGAGGAGAGGGAGGAGGAAGAAAGAGGAGGGGGAGGAGGAGCAGAGGAGGAGTAGGAGGAGAGGGGGAAAGGAGGGGGTAGAAGAGGAGGGGTTAGAAAAGGAGAAGGAGGAGAAGGAGAGAGGGGGAGAAACGGAGGTTAAGGAGGATGAAGAGGAGGAGAAACAGGAGAAGGAGCAGTGATAGAAGAGGCAGAGGAGAAGAGGAGGACGAGGAAGAGGAGGAGGAGAGGAAGGCCAGAATTGACAATCCATGAAAAAGAGCAGAAGAGGGGGAGGAAGAGGAGGATAAGGAAGCAGAGGAGGAGGAGAGGACGTAGTGGAGAAGGAGGCAGAGGAGGAGGGGAAAACATGAGGAGGGGGGTAAAGCAGAGAAAGAAAGAGGAGATGGGGAGAGGGAAGTGGGGGAAAGAGTAGGAGAAGGAGGTGGAGAATGAAGATGGGGAGGAAATGGAAGAAGATGAGGAGGTGGAGAAGAAGAGAAAGAGGAGAGGAGGAGGAGGAGGAGGAGAAGTAGAAGAGGAGGATGAGAGGAGGGTAAGAGGAGAAGAAGGAGGGGGAGAGGAGGCGGGGGGGGGGGGGGGGTGGGGGGGTGGTGGTGGTGTATGGGTTTGGAGGGGGTTGTTGGGTTGAGGGCCTGAGTTGATTTAGCATGTTCATGCCTTTGAAGTGCCCAGGGGTCCTACCACTTGGGGCTGCATGTCATGGTGAAATACAGGCTGTATTATTCAAAAGAGCAGGCCAGAGAGCTGGCCTGTTGGCTTATTTTACAGTATGTCTAATCACTATGGGTGTCCTATCATTTGTAGTAATATGCCATGGGCCATGAATGGGATGGTGGTGGTGTAGTATACCGTAGAATAATCACCCATCCTCGTATGCTGAATGTAGTTTGACAGGAATACCCCTAACTAGTCTTTACGGTAATGCTTTACTTTACGGTACAGTAATTACTGTGTAATTTCTGTGTAACAACAGGGTAACAGAACGACGTTACACGGTATCTAGCCGGTAAAAAGGGGATAATTACAAAGTAAATACCATGTTATACACATATCTCCAGAATTACTATGAAACTACTGGGTATATTTTAACCATCTAATCATCGAACTTCTCTCTGTTACCCTGTTGTTACCCCATTAGTGGTATTTATTTTGTAATTATCCCCTTTTTACCCTTTAGATACTATGTAACTTCTCTCTGTTACCCTGTTGTTACACAGAAAGTACACAGTAATTACATATGGTAACTGTACCATAAAGTAAAGCGTTACCGTCTTTACTAAGGGTTGTTACGGTGTAAAGGGTCAGTAGGTGCATAGAACAGTACAGCTCACTATCATATCCACATCACACTGGGGAGACACAACTGGTTACCTATAAAAGGTAGTGGGTTCAGAGGTCACGGGGGGAACTTCCGGAGCGAGACCTGAGGAGAGGTGGCTCTGTAGCAACCCAATGTAAGTAGGCTGCCGGATGTGAGTGCCCGGATATCCGCCCGAGTATTTACGTCTATTTTACCTCAGCTACTCGATTCCGGTCGTGTATTTACGACAGTTTAACCTCAGCTACTTGATTTCGGTCCGATTTGAGTCTGACTGAAGATGGAAGGGACATGGGTGCCGTGCGTAAAGAGCCCACAGCACATCGCCGTTTCGGCGACGCCAGAGAGTTCCTTGATCTCCCAATCAAAAGAATAGGCCCGGTGACCAATAACATCAAAATAACAAAAATAATAATACAATTAAATTATAACTTAAACCCGAATTGATTTGGGTGTGAAAATTCTCAACCGGGCACCCAAAGGGAATCCATCAAAAGATAACGGCGTTACTTTCTCGTCGGCATTATTTTGTTTTTATTATCCAGGACTGAGCTGAAAACTGCAGCAGTCACCGTGCACAGTTCTAGCTGTTCTGAAGCACGTGCGTGTCTAAGCAAATCATCCTGCCCATTTGCAATGTTAAATAAACAGTTTTGCTCAAGACTATAGTCTAAAATAGATGCACTGTCACAGACACTGGAATAGCCCGTTTCGGAAGGCATTAAAGTCACGAGTTTACCCAGTCTAAATGTAGCTAGCACTCGGAAAGTTTCTGAGTTTTACACTTTACATTAGTGAAACATAACATCAGGATATCCTACAGGTTAAAAGAATATCTGGGCCTTCTCTCTGAGTTAGAAAACAGCAGCTATGCCGCATATTGTGTAGTTATTATTTGGTGGTGCAAAAACAACACGCGAAACCATGCCGCATATTGTGCCATTATTATTGGTGATGCCGAAACAACAAAGCCAGATTGGTGACTAGAGCCTGCCTAGTACATTTAGACATAGCCTACTCATTTGATTGTGCCATGTACATTTAAAAGTGTCAGTGCAGAATTAAACTGGGCGCTGAATATAAATATTGGAGCCATTCTCCCTCCGTGTCTAGATACAGTCAGAGGCGCGCGCGCACGCTCTTATTTCTGTATTATATGAAAATATCCTAAAACGGTCACAACATCAGAGGACCTTCGTGGTGGAGGATACTTGCGGCGGGGGCCGAGACCGAGTTGTTACGGGACACTCTTAATATTATTTAAGTAAACTTAAAAGTGTCAGTACAGAATCAAACGGGACGCTGGAATATTGGAACAACTTCGTGTCCGGTGGATAGGCTATTGTGCAGAGGTGTGTGTGCGCGCACAATTTCCTAATTTCTCCCATCTTTGCTCATCAAGCCGATCTCCAAAAAGACACGGGCACTCAGGCTAACTGTTTACACGAGCTGTTAAAATAATGTGATGCACGTTCTTCATGACATGGCATGGTTTGGCCACCCTAAATTGACTGCATTCGCACATATCGTTTAAACATCCATGATGGAACTGTCACTCTTAATGTGCAAGTATTGGATATGAAAAAAAGATCCTAAAACGGTCACAACACCAGAGGACCCGTGGTGGTGTGGTGGATGTTTGCGGCGGGGGCCGAGGCCGAGTTGTTACGGTAGGCTACAAAACACATTATAGAAGGGACAATCAGGCGACACAGCGCGACTCACATAGGGTAGCTGTGGTACCGCAAAGCATGCCTGATGGTGGAAATGAATGCAAATGCATGCAAATACTCGGGCGGATATCCGGGCACTCACATCCGGCAGCCTACTTACATTGGGTTGCTACAGGCTCTCGCGTGCTAGCCGCCGGGCCTGCTAGGCCGTGAGCAGGCAATTGGAGAAAACACCTGCCGAGAGGTTTGTTAGGACTCTCGCACAACCTGTTGGAGATATGAAGACTTTTGGATTTTAAGAACTATACGTGGGGTTTTCCTCGCGAACTCTGAACACTGAAGAGGAGCGCATGAGAAGAAGCGCTGGGCTTGCATTGGTCCTGGAGATTGTGGTGGCCCAGCTGTCGCTTGAACGCTTGGACCATAGGTAAACACTGTGTTCTCTCCCTACAGACATGGATACATTTAGATCGTACACTCTTACTGACACGTTAATGCAC
Organism: Engraulis encrasicolus; assembly: GCF_034702125.1. NCBI lineage: Eukaryota > Metazoa > Chordata > Actinopteri > Clupeiformes > Engraulidae > Engraulis > Engraulis encrasicolus. Next base: position 22,871,407 of record NC_085874.1, on the reverse strand, counting down.
ACATAAAAGTTAGGAGTTAGTCAGGGGCAACTAACTACCTTACATGTGGTGGCTACGTCCGGGATTGAAACTAGATAACGAGCCGGGGTGTTTGTGTTTGTAGGCCATTTAGGCAAGCTAGCAGTGTTTATTGGTTCATGGAATATTTTGGGGTTTGACGTGCGCTATGTCAAGTGTATG